>NC_136965.1:2977500-3380000 GCF_032717465.1 Coenobita brevimanus | reverse complement strand
GTGTGTGTGTGTGTGTGTGCCGCCAGAAGATTTTATTCACGTTTATTTCTTTGGCTTTACTGGTTTTATTTCTCCCTCTCCATATTGTCTTCGTGACCACTTCAGTACAATTATGTATTAAAATTTATGCTCCTCATCATTCTTTATCCTTTCCACTGCCCTCATTCCTGTCTTTGTAACGTTTCCATTGTGTTGACTATAGACAGTATTATTCATCTGCTTTCATTATTATTATTATTATTATTATTATTATTATTATTATTATTATTATTATTATTATTATTCGTTGTTTCCTGTGAATTATAAATCTTGGTATGTTACAGGCCTGTATTCTCGTCCGTTAAGGATGCTCCCTAACACCTCTTCCTGAGCAATTGATTTTTGGATATGGGTGGCTAATATCCTAGTGTGCGCTGTTCGTGCTAAGTATGGCGTTATTAAAAGGACTCAGTTGCTACCGAAGTCGACAGTAAGGTGTAATAAAAGAATAAATCGCTTAGGAAAAAGTGGTAGGGAAGTGCCTAAATGTTGCTTAAAATCCCTTCAGTCTGACTACGTCTAAGCTGAATAAAAAGCCTGAAATTCATGAGGATTAAATAAGAACAGAAGACTGGCGTGGGCAATTCTCAGCTCTGGCTAAGTTCAGAGAAATGATTATAGCTTATGATAAACGTACTTGAGCTGAAAGGGTTAAGTTACTTCAGATAATATAAACCCTGTGTTCATTTTTTACGTGGTTGGGAAATTTGTTTGTACATCTCTTTTATTAGGGAGATAAAATTCGCCAGTAATGTGGTGGTAAGAACTTTGTCGTGGTTTTACTCTCTCTCTCTCTCTCTCTCTCTCTCTCTCTCTCTCTCTCTCTCTCTCTCTCTCTCTCTCTCTCTCTCTCTCTCTCTCTCTCTCTCTCTCTCACTCACTTTGTCTCGTCTCCTCTCCACTCCTCTTCCTTTCACATTTTCAGGCCTTCCTTTTTTCTCTGCCTCTTCTTCTTATTCCTCTCTCTCATCTCTTCTCGGAACAGTGAAGGGCATCCTCTCTCTGCTCAACTCCTCTCCCTCTCTCCCCTCTTCCTCTTCTCTCCTCTTCCTCTCTCCCCTCTTCCTCTTCTCTCCTCTTCCTCTCTCCTCTTCCTCTCTTCTCTCCTCTCCTCCCCATCTCTCTCCTCTTCCTTTCATCTTCCTCGTCCTCACTCCTTCAGAAGAGTTGAATGTTCAGCTTTTTTCGTCTCTCCATGAAAGAACTTACGGCACGCAGCTCACCTCAGAGTTCAAAGCTCCCTCTCCTAGTCAACAAGACCCGTATTCACGTCGGTAAATGAAACTCCCTAACACCTCTTCCTAAGCGATTCATTTGACTTACCACACCTGACTGTCCTATTATGTGTCGTCTGATTCCTTTTGACATTGCCATAATTTGTTTAAATATCGCACAGAAGTATATTAACAAGACATAATAAATCGCTGAGGAAGAGGTCTTAGGGAGCCTTCTTACCCTACGAGAGTACGGGCAAAACATGACTTCACCACCCTCACCACTTTCACCATCAGCATCGACTTCACCACCACCATGACCATCACAGTCACTAAAATATCACCACCGCAATCTCCATCATCATGCTTGTAACATTACTATTGTCACCATTGAGCACCATCACGTCATCCACCATCATTTTCACCTTCACCACTCCCTCTGTCACTATCACAGAAACTTACATCACGTCACCAACTATTACCACCACCACCATCACCGCCACCGCCACCACAACCACAGCTAGCCTCCACCACCACCACAACCACAACTAGCCACCACCACCACCAGCACCCTCACTGCCACCACCACCACCACCACCAGCACGCTTCTCCCATCAACACCTTCCGCACGTCTAAGTTATACACGAAGACAATACATTATTTACTAATTTATAGGCAGTATCCTTTCTTTTCCATGAGTGGCCCCTTGAAAAGCAGGAAAAATGGGAATTGGCCGTGTCGATTATTAATGCTACAAGTCATGCAATGTATTGGTTTATTGTATTCCTTCAATGTTTTTGTTGCGTGTCATGAAGTACATTAGTCTATCGAATTTATATAGAAGTTTGTGTGTATAGTTATTTTGTTGATTATTAGGGCCTTTCTTCTTCTTCTTCTTCTTCTTCTTCTTCTCTCTCTCTCTCTCTCTCTCTCTCTCTCTCTCTCTCTCTCTCTCCAGATGACTGTATCCAAACTGCAAAATTAGGGGATTACTTATATTTCCCGTACAGTGATGACTCCTTTTTTTTTTTTTTTTCCTGTCCAGACGATTTTTTTTCAGCTTTGGGTAGATTTACAATGGGGAATAAATATACCTTTCCCTGACGTCTTATGTCTGATGGTCGTCATAAACTTAGTTAAAAAAAACATCTCACACAGGTGAGAAGTTGCAGTATTTATTGTTAGTGCAGGTGAGAAGAGGGGGGGAGAGGGAGGGGGAGGCCGAGGATGAGACGGAGGGATGGAGTGGAGAGGTATATGAGAGAGGGGTGTGTGAGCTGGGAGCAAGGCAGTGAAATGGCGGGGGACAGGGCGACATGGAGGCGATTTGTTTGTGGCCACCCCTTATGTGATTAAGGCGTCTGGCAATAGATAGATAGATAGACAGAAATTGCGGTAGTTGTTATTAATCGAGGTGAGAAGGTACGGTAATTATAATAAGTCCAGGTGGGAAGTTACGGTATATATTAGTCAGTTAGAACTCTTATTTTCGATACTGATAGACGATTTTATTCATTTTTAAATTCCTTGCAGACCAGTGAAGGGAATAATAAAGACCATATTTAAATCCCCTAATTAAAAAGGCCTCTTCTAAATTAAGTACAAAATCGTCCTGTGTGAGCAAGACTGAAGGGAAAGACAGACACCTCATCGCACGGGTGATAAATATTTCTTGTCGTGAAAACTTTACTCTTTACTTTATTGCTTTATTGTATATATTCTCAGCTCAGTGTGCTTCGTTCTTGCAGGTTTTTAATGTTACAGGTCATGCAAAATATTGGTGTATCGTCTCTCTTGTTAACTTTGTGTGCATGAGAAATATTCCTCGTGTTTGTTTATGCTTCAGGTCATGCATAGTGGTGTATCTCATCCAAGTTTTTATTTATTTATTTTTTTATATAGGTCATGTAGTGTATTGGTTTACTGTGCCCAGGTTTCCTTAGCTACACGTCATCCACTATATTGGTTTGTCGTATGGGATTACTGTACTTTTTTTGTAATCTAATGTCATGCAGGATCATTCTGTTAATCTTACGCTTCATGCAGCACTTCCTTTAATTATACACGTCATGCAGCACTGTTCTGTTAATCTTACACGTCATGCAGCACTATTCTCTAAATCTTACACGTCATGCAGCACTTCCTTTAATCATACAAGTCATGCAGCACAAGCCTTTTAATTTTACACGCCATGCAGCACTATTTGTTTACCCACTCGTAAATGTATTGTTATGGTTTGTGATTCTTGCCCATGTTGGTTATAAGTTCAGCGTTATTATTTACCTTGTTCATTATTAATTCGACACGCCATAGAGGATATTGGTTTACCGCCTCCATTCTTGGATTGGTGGATAGAAAATGGGCAAAGGGTCAAGGGGGCAAGGAATCTAGAAAATGGCAGCACCTTCTTCGCCTCGTATTTACATGTCTGGCAGGAGTGTTCGGCAGGTCCTCCATCCTCGGCCCCCTGACATCTTATTGGCTCTCCCCGAACGCTCCCACCCCGACTTATTCCCGCGGTACCTTATTTACAAACCATCTTAAGTTTACTATTTTATTTACAAACCATCTTGAGCGTGGCATCGTATTATACAAATCGTCTTAAGCATAGTATCATATTTACAAACCATCTTGAGCTTAGTATCTTATTTACAATCGGTCTTGAGCTTGGTATCATATTTAGAGACTGTCTTAAGCATAGTGTTATATTTACAGACTTTCTCGAGGTTAACTTGCTTATAAGATTTCTTTTATATATTTTTGTCACTCACACATCTGCTAAACACGTCAGCCAAATTAGAGTGGATTTTAGTGAACAGATGCAAAAAAAAAAAACATTATGATTTCCTATAATTACCAAGAATGGAGACTTATCTGGCAAATTGGCTAAGATGCTTTATAAATATGCTCCGTGGTGACGTCATGTGCCCTACCATTGCGTGCAAATGGCCTTCGTCTGGTTGCAGAGTTATGGATCTACGTGCACCAAGCTATTTTGACTTCTTCAGTACCGTGACTTACGTTTCAGTCTTGCTACTTTTTATATTTCGTTCTTGCTACTTATTTTTCGTTCTTGCTACTTATTTTTCGTTCTTGCTACTTATTTTTCGTTCTTGCTACGTGTTATATTTCGTTCTTGCTGCTTTTTTATATTTCGTTCTTGCTACTTTTTGTATTTCGTTCTTGCTACTTGTTATGTTTCGTTCTTGCTACTTGTTATGTTTCGTTCTTGCTACTTGTTATATTTCGTTCTTGCTACTTGTTATATTTCATTCTGCTACTTTTTATATTTCGTTCTTGCTACTTGTTATATTTCATTCTGCTACTTTTTATATTTCGTTCTTGCTACTTGTTATATTTCATTCTTGCTACTTTTTATATTTCGTTCTTGCTTCGTTTTATATTTCGTTCTTGCTTCCTTTTATATTTCGTTCTTGCTGCTCCTTATAGTTCGTTCTTGCTGCTCCTTATATTTCGTTCCTGCTACTTATTTTACATTTCGTTCTTGCTACTTCCAAACTGTTTTTTCTATACATCTTAGGAAAGTCTTCATATTCATAACCTTCACCTTGAAAGCTAGGTGTGATCGGTACCATAATTATTTATGTGATAGAAAAGCCATATTCCCTCCTTGATTGTAAGATTAAAGAACGTTCAGTACCGTATTTCAGTAGATTTTCAGCAGAACATTCACTTCATTATTCTGAAACTCTGCATCATGTGTTTCAGAATCAAGGTTCAGAGAGAAATGGTATATTATTATTACTATTATTATTATTATTATTATTATATATTATTACATTGCGTGTAAGTCAAGTTCAGTGAATTATGGGCTTGAAGGAATCGATTGTTAGTGTGGAGAGAGTCTGCTGTACAGATATATTCACCGTGAGTGTGTATGAGGCTTTGGGTGGTTAGAAGATAAGGTTGCCCAAATGCTTTATGTTATGTTATTTTATTTATTTATTTTTTATTTATTTATTTATTTTTTTTGAGAGGTAGGGGATGGTATTAGCGGTTTATTTATAGGAAAAAGACTTAGCCATTAAAGACAAACTTCTTAGTGGAATTTTCGCCGAGATTACTGCAGTGTCAAGCCAGACGATTTTACTTGCAGGTGGGAAACTTTCGGAGTTGTGAAGGTAAAGAACACAATCTCTGTTTTTCCTCTAAGCACGTGAGGTTCTTCTTAGTCCAAGTATAAAGAAAAATCAAATACACACTACACACTACAATATTCCTCTGAGTGCTGAACGTTCCTCCTGCGAAAAAGTTAATAAGAGTCTGAGTACCCGGAATAAACTACAATAAACTGACCATCTTGAACACACCTGCCGTCATGGTCAAGGGGCGCTGAAGACATATGTGTTAAGGTCGGGTGGGAGTCGTATAGAACTACCGCAATTTAAGGATTATGAGCAGGTTGTCATGAATATATCCGGCTCATGCGAGAGGCTAAGGGGTGAGGGACGTGGGACACCTTAGGTCAGTGGTAGTGCAATATTCTGAGGGGGCATTTTCTGTGTGTATTTTTTTCAGTGTCCTAATCCTCCTGTATCAGTGTATTTTTATCCCTGTGTCAGTCCATTACTAGTTACCTAATTCCAGAGCTTATCCAAGGGTGGCTGTCATGAAAAACTGAATCATGCATGGGAGGCATATAATTCCCTTGTCTAAGTTCAGTCTGCTAGTTTTCTGCCTAATTCAAGACGACCAAATAGGACTGGGACAAAAACGCCTAAAAAGTAAGGGATATGGATCAGCAAAGAACAGTGGTAATATGTGGTTCTAGGTAGTCATTCAGTTCTCCTACCAGTGCAGTCTATCAGCGTTTATTATCACTGAGTTTATCGAGGGTGTAGCGACAAACCAGTAAGAAGAAGGTGCTAGGGAGCCTCCTGTTATCTTTAAAGCCTTTCACAGTAAAAACGCCTCTTCAAATCATATCCTGCTACTGCAGACTAATTTTTTTTTTGTTAGGTAGGGGAAACTGTCAAAGTCAAGCAGGTAATGGAGATCTTTAAATCATGTACGTCAGAGTTTTCCGTTTGGGGTAAAAATCATCAGGCAGTTTCTATAACCCAATCACTGCGGGAGAAAAAATAGTCAAGCGCCATGAAGAGTAAAAATACAGACATCATTGAAGCCTAATTCGAAGCTGGGGGAGAGAGGTTTGCGTGAGGGTAATCTACATAATGGCTGCCCCCCACAAATTACCTCCTACAATATAATAAAGGTAATTCTGACCAGGTGTGAAGTGGCAGTGGGGGTCATTAGGCAGGGATTAGCTGGAATAAAATCATCTGACGCCACCAGTAAGTAAATAAATAAATGAGTAGATAATAAGAAAAATAAATAAATAAATGAGTAGGTAAATAAATGAATAAATAAATAAATAAATGATGTCCTTGTTTTGAAGATTAAAGGGATGTGTCAAATGTAGGTGAGGTTATCAGACGTGGAATAAGGGAAACTTCTAAGGCTTTTAGTGCGATGACGTCTTACTTTTGTATTTCATGCCCTCTCCATACGATTTTATTCAGCTTAGGTCTTCTTAGTGGAGAGTTAGAACAGATCTTTTTAATGGAGAGTTAGAATTGACGTTTTTAGTGGAGAGTTAGACATTATTCGTGGAGAGTTAGTCATCTCCTTAAATCAGAAGTACAGGCTTAAATTTTATAACTACTGCAGTTATGGTGCCTTACATTGTTATGAATTTTAACTTCTTCAGCTCGGTATAATATTTTTCAATTTACTCTTTCTGTTTTTAGGCAATTTTATAAAGCTTTGGGGAGACTTTTTTTTTTTTTTTTTTTGAGCAAATAGAGCATGAATTCCAACATGATATGTAAGCATAACTATGGCAGCAGATTGGAGGAATTAGCTTTTTTAACAAATTTTGTATAACTCTTTCAAGTCGATGGTTTTTTTTTTTTTTTTTTTCACGCGCTCTCCAGACGACCATTTTTTTTTTTTTTACTTTGAACAGGAAGGGTTTTATATATAGCCTTCATTAACCATTTTAGTACGAGATCTAATGTATTGACAAAAATCAACTAGTGGTAGCAAAAATAAACTAAAAAACAAATGGGTAATAGGAAGGAAGGTGTTAAATTGGCAGCTCCACACTCAGATCGCTCATGCACAGAAATTCCACTCTCATTCATTCATCCCGGATGTTGAACCAAATGTAAGCTAGTTGGTGATGACATGTGAGAATGTGACAAAACATGCGTGGCTCCGCAGCTAAGCCATTCAGCCCATTATTTCCTCTTTTCCTTTCCTTCCTTCCATCATTTCTTCCCTTTATTTCCTTTCCTTCCTTCCATCCTTTCTTCCATTTCTTTCTTTTTTTTTGCCATTCATTTCATCCCAATTTTCTCTTTTCCTTTCATTTACTCCTACCTTCATTCATTCATTCATTGTTTCCTTGTAAGTTATGAGTTTCTCCCTCAAACCTCGCGTGCACCATGCTTCCACTCCCACTAGCAGAGATACCCACACACTAAGATTGTCTTCATCGTGTTGATACTTCCACTGTTTAAACAAGTCCAGGTGCTGTAAAATCACAACTCCCACTCTCATTCCTTCACCCCGGATGTCGAACTGCAAATAAGCTTGTTGGTGATGAAATGTGAGAATGTGACAAGGATAGGCAGGCTCGTGCAGCTGAAGGAAGTGTCAGAGGAGCCGTCTCGCGTGCTTCCTGCAGCGCCAACAATGTGGGTGCTTTGTAAATAACTTCTGTTTGTGGTGATTCAGCCGTTGATTCATACAGAGAGGCATTTCTAGTGTTTAGGAGTATCTTGGATTTATTGATGCTTGTTGTTGGTTCTCGGGATAGGCTAGGCAGTCCGTTCCTCAAACTCCAATCACCCTCTAATATTATTGATGTTTTTCCCTTTCACACGAAAGCCATTCACTCGTGTGTGTGTGTGTGTGTGTGTGTGTGTGTGTGTGTGTGTGTGAGAGAGAGAGAGAGAGAGAGAGAGAGAGATTTGTTCTTGATCTCAGTTTCCTTCACAATTAACTCGTTTTGAAATATAATCCCCATCAAAACGGAATGGAGTTAGGTAAAAATGGATGGCAGGATTCAGGCAAGCACATCACAAGCCTAATATAAGGGAACTTAATCTAGTAACCTAACTTTACCTGTGCACATAATTTCTCAGCCTCCGTAAGGTAAACATCTTCAGTAGAGGGCTGCCGATTTTCCCCGCGTTGTTTCAAACCCTGCATATTGATTTTCGTTAACAAACATTTGCTGGGATACCACCATTATAAAACTCTGTCCTAATGATGTGAGGAAGGGATAGCGCACTCCAAGGTTCCTGAGGCGCAGTTGAGGCAGAAATTATAACACTGTGGTTACTAGAAAGCGCAGTAAAGTACATTCATAAGCCTGCCGTCTTAAGAATTCATCACATAACAAAATACATTCATGTTTGTTGAAGGTAAGAGTTGGCTGGAAGGTGTAGTAATAATATTATGGAATGCAAACTAAACTTACAGAGAAGAGGTATGGATTGCATTTCTGTTTTTGTATGCTGTGTAAACACTCTTGATACGACTCGAAACAGTTTGCTACACGGTATTGTTTTTAGATTCTGTTTAAGGTTTCACAATAATGGAGTAAATGTGTTGGTATGGCAGCTGCAGGTTGGTGGTGATGGTGGGTGGAGGCAGGATGGGGGTGATGGTGATAGGGGCAATGCCGGCTGGGTGGTAGTGGTGGTGGTGGTGTGACATGAGGAGACTGATGGTGGTGGAGGTAGTGGTTGTAGGGTGCGATGAGGAGGGTATTTTTTTTACCCCTACTTGGGGCTACCCACAGGTGAGGGTAGCCCCCTTAACCTTGATTTTTGACAGCAGGTTCACCCCTTGGCTGACCCTCAGCCCATCTACCAAGTTTGTGTAAAGTCAGATCAAAACTACTTGAGATTTGGTGTTAAAAAACACACACACACACACACACACACACACACACACAAAGTTGAACTTTGCCACTGTCGTGTGACATTGACCTCTGACTGATTGTTCTCAAAACTGAACCACTTACCTTTTGCCTTACCCACAACCGTTTCCCCATTTTTTTTCTAAATTGGATAAAAGCTGTTTGGGCTGATTTAACGTTGACCTACCCCCGCGATTCTGACCTTTAAGAACAGTTGGTTTCCTTATTGGCTGACCCTTAACCCTTCTGCCAAGTTTGGTTAAAATCAGGTGAAAACTATTTGAGTTATTCACACACACACACACACACACACACACACACACACACACACACACACACACACACACACACACACACACACACACACACCGCTCGCTGGTGCAGTGGTAACGTTCCCGCTTGCCAAGTGGTGGACGGGAGTTCGCGCCTCGCTCAGGTTGCGAAAAGTTTCACTGACGAAGTGGGTGGTTACTCTCCCCCTTGAGCAAGGGGACGGGTGTGTGCGTGTGTGAAGGTCACAGCCTTGCCCTTAGATCGGACTACAGTATATTAGCTCTCAGCTCCCTTCCGGGAATTATACACGCACACACACACACACACACACACACACACACACACACACACACACACACACACACACAAACCAGTCAAGACATAACACCCTCTCTCGCCATGAAAGTTCATCATTGCCACACCATGAAAATTATATACTGATCTTTGTAAGAAATCTGAAGCACGTCTTGAAAATTTTGGGTTTCCTCGCTGGTTGGGGGTGGGATACTGACGGGATGAGGGTGATTGTGGTGTGGTAAGGGGCAGACAACGAGGGAGTGGGGTGCGTGTGTGGTGTTGGGAGTGTGGTAGTGGTATGATGGACGTGTAGAAGGGTTGGTGGTGCTGGTGGTTGTGGTGGTGGTGGTGAGTACGGAGTGGTAGGTGTGGTTATGGGTGTGGAAGATTGTGAGGTGCAGCAGTGGCGGGGGGGGATGTGATGGGGGTGTGAGGGACGGGGGAAATGGGGGTGATGGTGGTAGTGGTTGCGATGTGCTCAGGAGAGGTATTGGTGGTGGTTGCGGGTGTGGAGATAGGTTAGGCGCAGGAGAGGGGGAGTGATGGGGGGCGAGAGAGGGTGGTGGGGGTGAGGGGACGGTGGCGGCTAGACAAGAGCTGTCGAGAACTGTAGTTAAGCGAGTTACGACCTGTGAGAAAATTGTGTGGCAACAATAAGTTGCTGGGGTAGGTAGTGGGAGGCAGGTGGGGTCAACATTACCTGGGGCCTGGGTGGTTCCTTACTACCCCCTCACCACCACAACCATCGCCTCTTCCACTGGCTCCATCCCCACTCTGACTCTCTCTCTCTCTGGCCAACCTTTATCCTACCTCTCACTCTCACTGTTCCTCACTCTGACTTGCCTTTATCCTACCTCTCACTCTTACTGTTCCTCACTCTGACTTGCCTTTATCCTACCTCTCACTCTCACTGTCTCTCTGTCTGACTATTCTTTACCATACCCCTCACTCTCACTACCCTTCACTCTATCTGCCCCTCACCATACACCTTACTTTCACTGCACTTTACCCCCTCCACACCCTTAGCCTCACCCTCTCACTCCTTACGCTTATTATCCTTTCTTACTACACGTTACTCACCCTCACACTTGCGTTCACATTCCCTTCACCCGTACCCATACTAACCCTCACCCTCACTTCCCATCACCTCTGCCTTCATTACTCCTCACCATACCCTCAGTTCCCCCCACCTCCACCCACACTACCCCTCACCCCTACCCTCACTTCCCCTCACCCTTACCCTCACTTCCCCTCGCCCTTACCCTCACATCTCACCCTTACCCTCACTTCCCTTCGCCCTTACCCTTACTTCTCCTCACCCTTTCCCTTACTACCCCTCACCTTTACCCCCCACCTGCCAACACGTACGCTATTGCTACCTACAACACTTCATCTCTCCTCCCCTACCCTATGCTCTCCCCCACTCACCACCACCTCCACCACAGTCACCCACACCCTTCTCTCACCTCTTCCTTCACCACCTTCATCTCACCACATCTACCACCACTGCCACATCACTACACAACTACCACAATAACCTCATTCTGTTATCACTTTCCCCTCTCACACTTCATTACTACCCCTGTTCTGCCTCTCACAATCCATTCCCTTCCCATCTTCCACTCCAGTCACCTCCCTCTCTCTCTCTTCTGTCCTACTGCAACCCCTCTTCCTTTCCCTTTTGCACTTCACCTTCACTCCCTCCCCTCCTCCATTCCCAATCCCTCTCCCCTCTTCCTTCTCCCAGTCTACTCACCCTCTCTCCCCTCTTTCACTCCACCCCTTCTCCCTTCTCCCACTTCACTCCATCATCCTTTTCATTTATGACTCCCCTTAACTGTTCAGTCCAAGTCAACCCTTTCCCTTCCTTTAGAGTACATAAACCCCTTCACAGGAATAAGGTTTTAATGTACTTAATTTTTAGTTACTCGCTACCAGACGATTAGATTCAGTTTAGCAAAGGCTCCCTCATAGTGCAGTGGCTAAGACATATTCCCTACTCCCCATTTCCTTCCCTAAACCCGATGATGTATTTTTAAGTGTATTGTGGCTATCCTCAGACGATTATATTCCGTCTTGGAAAGATATCTAGTACTGAGGAGGCTAATTTAGACTGTATGTAACCCATTCAGTTCGAAAAGGCTCCTCTCAGCTTAATAAAATTGTCTGGAAATAGCAAGAATTAATAAGCGTCTTGGTAATAAAGGTAGTAATCTTTTCCCTTACATCCCTCCTGCTTGAAGTCTCTCCCAAGCTTAATAAAATCGTCTCAAAATAGCTAGAATAAAGCAAGTAGGCTTGTCGGGAGTAAAGATGCTGTGTTACCTTAAAATTCACCTTAATTGTTCGCAACCAAGCTTTCGGCCTTCCCCCATCACCTCCTTTGTGTACCGCATCCCATCCTCATCACAATCTTGTTTCTCAAAATATTAGGCTCAGGGCATCTCCCGCCAAGGCTTTCATTAGCTGAAGTTCATTTTTTATCACATTAACGCCTTCACTTCGATGCTTTGGGAGTTAATTTTATTCGCTGTAGTCAGACGGATTTCTCCAGCTGTAAGATCGTTTGTCGTAGTTGAGTTACAAGCAGTCTCCCCTAGCCCGTTTGATAGGATCTCTCTCCATCTCTCACTCTATAGCTCTATCTCTGTATCTCAATATCTCTGTATCTCCAACACCCCCCCACACACACACACACAAACAGTCCTTTCTACTAGACTACCACTAGTCGAGACTTCCTTCTCTCTGCTACACAAAATTATCAGCTTCGTAGCCAGCATTGAAAAAAATAAATTGTGATATGTTAATGGAAATAGTTTACAATTTTTCACAGAGAGATTCTGATATGCGGTAAAATGCTGATGGAAATAATTTGTAACCTTTTCACTACGAGAATCCCCTCCTTTAGAGCTTCCAGAATAGTAGTTCGTTAGCCAGCACAACTAAAAATAAGCGAGCTCATTAATCTGAAGGGGAAAGCGAGGTAGGTTCTAAGCATTTCATAACTAGAATCTCCCCCAAAGATGCACCGATTCATACTTTGGTAACCATAAGAAACGAAGAGGAACATATAAACGTAGCAATGACAGGGCCAGCAGAGATAAGTTTGCAGCTATTTCGCGACGAGATATTCCCGTCCCCTGTCCTAACGCTTCACAAAACTACTATTAGATTCCCCCTCCTTCCCGAATCTACACAGTGTCATCAGTTCGGTATCCAGAATGAAATTTTAAAAAGACGTCAATACACAGAAGGAACTACCCCTTGGACCATCCCCTTCCCGGTGCCTTTAGCCACGGGTGTCCGCCTCGTCAAACTCACCCCAGTGCTGCCCCTCCAGTTATTGTGGCGCGGATTGGCTGTTGGCCTTGTTATTGTGCTGGGGAGGGGCTGTTAGGTACGGTTGTTAGCGGCCCTCTTACGGGGCTTTCGTCCGTCACAGTGTTGTTTCAGTTGGTCAGGGGGTACAGAGCTTATATTAAAAGTGTGTGTGTGTGTGTGTGTGTGTGTGTGTGTGTGTGTGTGTGTGTGTCTGTGTCATGTATTGGTATATTGATTATTTCTGATTCTTTCTTAGTTTGAAGTACTGCAATTTTCTGCAGTTTTTTTTTTTTTTTTTTTTTTTTTATGTGTCCGACTCTGGGCAAAGGCTTCAGAGCCTATTGCTTGGGGGCACTGAACTATCCCAAGGCCCAGTAGTCCTCCTACACCTCCACATGTCACCACTTCGGCGCTAACACCCACCATCCATATTGAATACATGCTAGGGCTGTCTCATACAGGATTGGTGTATTGGTATTAAGCGGGGGTATTTTTACGACATGTCGGCGGGTCATCTGGTAGATCAGGAAAGTCTGCTTTTAGGAAATTCAAATCCTCAAACTGTTCCCTGCCCCAGCCGGGATTCGATCCTGGGACCATTAGGACCGCAGGCCGCCTCTCTACCGATTCAGCCACGCCTCCCCCTTTGGGGTAGTAGCTTTTTTATTTTTTTTACCATGAACTTTTTATGGAGGAGTGCTGGTTCTCATCTATGCACTGGTGTATTGATGATTATGTAATGAGTGCGTTTTTTCATAGTTTGATGGAATGCAGTGCCTCAAGTGGGTATATTGACAGTATTTTTTTACGAGGCGCAGTTTATCTCCTGCGCCACTGTGTTGATATAAGGTACAGTTGCCATCAGTAATCCTTATACAAATCTGGGTGTTCAAATTAGTGAAACGCGACTGCAACCCTCCCAATCCGCTCGTGTCGCCGTTAACATTTATTTTGTAGCATCCCCTTTTGCTTTAGAAACAGATTTAAAGAATTGTTGATGGTTGCTCTGTAAACTGAAGCGACATGGTTAATAGTAGTCAATTTTTGTTAGATCTCGTTCTGTTTTGTCATTGTTTCGAGACAGTCTACAAGAATTACTGATGACAACTGTGTAAGAACTTTGATGGCATGTGTGTGTACTGTAGTGACAATCATTATTATTGGCTAATTTTGGCAACATCTTATTCGGCTTTGGTATAGTTCGAGACAGTTTATAAGAGCTGTTGGCAACTGTATGATATCGTTCGGTTATGACGTAGTTTAGAGACAGCTGGCAAAAAATACTGATGACAGCTGTGTATGAACGTAATTCTGACACATCGGAGTTGAGATCGTGCTGCCGTTGGTGCCCGGTAGAGTGTGATGAATACAAGAACTGTCTGAAGTAACGAAGTACGCCTGCCATCATCCTCGTCAAAGCCCCTTCAAGCCAGACAATTCCTGCCACTGAGCTGAACAGAGACTAAAACGCCCTTGCAAGTAATAGGTTTTCAGGACGTCAGGGGCTTGATTGAGGGAGGGGGCAGGTTGCAGGAGGGAGAAGAGAAAGGTGTTGGGGAAGGGAGAGCTCAGAGCAAGGGAAGGAGAAGCTCAGAGGAGGGAAGGGGGGAGCTCTGAGGAAGGGAGGGAGAAGGGCAAGGGTTGGGTCTCTGAGAAGTGATGGTTGGAGAGTAGAGGAGACAGGACGGGGTGGTGGGTGGAGGGGAAGAAAGTGTATGGCGAAGTGTATGGATGGTGAAGAAGGTCAAAGAAGGTATGGCAGGGTGAAAGGGACGGGGGGAGGGAGTCGGTAGGCACTGGAGCGAATTAGGAAGGGGAAACAGTGGATGAGAGAGAGGAGAGGGTGTGCAGAGAGGGGAGAGCGGGGGAGGGGAGATGGAGGGGACAGTGGATGGAAAGAAGAGGAAGGGGGTACTGGGACCGAAAACGAGGAGGGGAAGGGAGGGAAGACATTATGTGGGGGACGGAAGAAGTAGGGGAACAGTGACCGAGGAGAGAATAGGAAGGAGTTGGATATCAGATGAGGTGGAGGGGAGAGGGACAGTGTAAGAGGGAAAGGGAACAGTGTCGGGACAAGGAAGGTGTAGGGGGAAGGGTAGGTGTGGGAGGGTGAAGGGTGATGTGGGGGTTGCATGCGTGTGGGCGTCTTGTTGCGGCAGGCCGGTCCGCAGAGTAATGACCCCAACATATTACAGTTTGTACACAGCAGACGTCCACCCGCCACACAATTGATTACCCAGGAATCGTCCCTAGATTGAAAACTCGTTGCCGATATGAGGACGTTCCACCAAGGCATTTATCACTGTAGAGAGAGGTGGATATGCTCTTTATTTATGCATGGATGGTTTGGTAACTGAAGGATTATTTTCCAAGATACAGCGTTTGATCTACTACGATACGAAGTTCCTTAAGTTTGTAGATTTTAAATATGTAAAAATTTGGATATTACTCATCTGTCTAGGAAGATTATTTGCTCTTTATTTATGCATGGGTGATTGGTGATTGAAGGGCCATTTTGATAGTGTTTGGTGTAGTGTGATGTGATATGCCTCAAGGAGTTGGAAGTTTGTAAATATGTACAGACTTAGGAAGATGATGATTTCCGCTTTTATTCATGGATTGATTAATTGGTGTTCAAGAATTCTTTTGTTAAGATATAGCATGTTGTATTCTGTATTACCGAATTGATTGGAGAGTTAGTTTGTAAGACGTTTATGAATTACTGTATTTTGTAAGACGATGATGATGAGAGAGCGTTCGGTTCGCGGCATAGTGTGATAAGAAACCTCAAGGAGTGTATAGTTATCAGTAAATATCAAAAGATCTATATTGTTAACCGTTTTTATTTAATGATAGGTAACTGCTTCATACGGTAATGTCTTTATTTAATTCATTCTTCCTACAACCAGACGATTTTGTTAAGAACACCTTAGTAATGTAGGGGTTAATTATGTCCTTATGTATCACCATCTTAATAGCCTCCTAAGCTGAATAAAATCGTCTGGAGGTAGCAAGAAAGAATTATGCACACTTTATTGTATACAAGGGATTAAAAATTGGAATAGATCTGCATGTTCAGTGCTGCTTCTGTTGTAATATTGTGTCCTAATTTTCTCTTCTTTCCTCATACTAGATACGCTAAGAATTATGTGATATGAATTTACTAACACGAGTTGGGTTTAAATAATCTTCATGTCAGTTCAGTACGAAGCAGAATTTATATGTAAGATTTCCAGTTTACACGAAGGATATTTTTACTCAGCACAAAATTCGCTCTTGTAGTATTTTTTCATCGCTGTCTCATGTCTGTTTTGATTTTCCTCCGTCCCATCACTGGCACCCAGTTTTCCATTTTCCTGTGACTTTCCTCTCACCCAGTTCTTCTCTACCTTTTCATTTACCTCTGAACTTTAGACCGTATTCTTAAAACGGAAAATTCAGAGTTTTAGGCAAGACCCTGAGTTATGACTGTAAATTTTAGAACAACTGTGAAGATGGGAAATGACTAGGTTGCATTTCTTTTTAATAGCTTCTTGTTTTCATCTCATCTTGTGTTTCATTAACCACCTATGATGTATTTTGAGTCTTGCTTCTACAGACGATATATTAAACTTAGGAGAGACTTCGAGAGAAAAAAAATGGTTTAGATATAACCTTCACCAGCCCACTAGCTACTTGGACGCTTCCCTAAGCTTAATAAGATTGTCTACCAGCAAGAATTATAAAAGAAAATACGGCATCGAATTGTACAGGTTAAGAATGTCAAAAGTGGGGATTCTTCCTCCTCCTTAATCTGTTTTATGAATACAGTTAGTTTTTTTCTTCACACTTCCTCTGCCTCTATGACTTCACACTTTACTCTTCATCTGCTTCTTCAGCTCACCACCATCACCGCCACAGAAGCAGCGCGTGTGTATTAGGGCCATCTTCTCGTGGGTTTAAAAGGCGCCCAGTACCTCTTCCTTAGCGATTTATTGTGCGAATTGCACCTTGTTATTTATGTCGTTAGTACATTGCACCGTATTGCTATCTGTGACTTTTTGCACCTTATTTATCTGTATCTTTCAGTATCAACGTTACTCGCATTGATCAACTGTTTAATAAGATACAGTCAGTAGAAAATTAAAGTTCATATGCAGAAAAAAGACTAACAAGGTAATGGGGATGAAGTAGAAGAGTTATACCATACCGTTCTCAAATATTTACAATGAAGGAAATTAGAGGTGGTAGGAAGCTTTTGAATATAGCGTTTACCATATTTAGGCCCTCCGTTCGAGTATGTATTATTCTTCTTGCTATCTCCAGACGATTTTTCTCAATTGTGGAGACCTTCAAACTGGAGAGGTTATAGTCTTATCTCTTCACCATGAGAGATTTGGCAGAGGCTGGATCGAACTTGGAGGGGTTAGGCATAGGCTTCATTGATCCATTCATTTCGAGGGGTTTGCCAAAGGTTGAAAAAATCATCTTATGGTAGCAAGACTAAATCAATAAAACACATTGAACCAAGGGAATTAAAACCACCCAGGAGAATAATGTCCCTTTGAAATCTCTCTGCCCCCTTAACCCCTCCCTTTGAGTACCAAAAGCCACCCACGAGAATATGCCCCTTTGAAATCTCTCTCAACCCCCTTAACCCCCCTCGCCTTGAGCACCAGCACTGTCTATCTGTCTATCGCCGCATGGGTCCCTTCCCTTACTAACCTTGATGGTGTGTTTATCGTGTACTGTTTTGTACTCACCTCCAGCTCCAGGCCCGGTCGTCCCCCCAAGCGCGCCTCAGACTTCATGACCATGGCACCCTCTCAGGATGCCCTCTTCGATCTCAAGAAGCGACACATGGAAACCCCGCCAGGATTCCCCAATGGACACATGCCAGGTAGGGGTCACAATTTGCCACGTCCATAGCAAGGCCTAGTCCTGGTTATTTCCTCCTAGCGACAGTTCTTTGAGGATCTGCATCAGTCTTTGTGATGTGCAATTTAATATTTCTTGACGTTTTCCTAGAGTTATAGAATCCACAGTTAACAAAGATCTTAGCAAGACAGACCTATTTATTTCCATTTAGCAACAGATCTTTAGGGATCTGCCTTAGGTTTTAGCTATATATGAACAATTGTACTGTACTTCTTGGTAATTTTCTAGAGCTGACGTGGTGACAAGGGATTCATTTCTAACCAGTGGCTTCCTCGTCCTGGGCCCTCGGGTGATAAGGAAATTGCTGTTACCAATTTATTTATTTATTGGTTATCGATAAGTAAGTGTTCATTTCGGGTACCTGGAGACAAAGACAAACTCTCTTAATCAGGTCCTTGTTTAAGAATCATTGTCTTTGACTTACAATGTTAGTTAGAACGAGCGGCTTTTTCCCCTCATGTGTTTTACGCGATGCCTGGGCCAGTGCGATACCGGCAGATGATAATACGGTAACTTCGTATGATAACTTTCAATCTGTTTCTTGCGATATCTTTTTAATTCTGTCATTGCTACCTCCAGACGATGTTATTCAGCGTAGGAGAGACTTCCTGAACTGGATGAATTAATATAGCCTTCGCGAGCCTCTATACTATGTGGGAGCTGTCCTGACCTAAAGAAAATCGTGCAGAAGCTGGAAAAATAATGTAGAAGTGCTTCAGGAACTTCCATTGACCGACCTCTGTTTGCTTCCCTTTGCCTCATGATAGTGGCTTTCTTTGCATCACTGGCTTCCTTAATTTAGCAGTTTCCCTTTGCTTCCTGACAGTGGTATCTTGTTTTGTGACTTCCTTTATATTTCAGTAGCTTCCCTTTGCCTCCCTCTGTTTTCTTTTACATCTATCAGATTCCCTCTTGCCTTCCCATTGCCTCCTCTAAAGGTCCCTCCCCTTTGGCTTCCCTTTGCTTCATCCAAACTTACTCCCTCCTCCTTGCTTTTTCTTTCTCTCCTCCAGATTTCCCCATTTCCCTTTTCTACGTCCTCTAACTTCACCCTTTCTTTCGCTTCCTCTAAATTTCCCCTCTCTCCTTAGCTTCCTCTAAACTTTCAACCCTCCCCTTTGCCATTTAATTCCCTCCTCTAAACTTGCCCCTACTCTATTTCTTCTCAGCGTCTTCCCATTTCCTTTGCCCTCCCTTTCCGTCGTCTAAACTTCCCTCCCCCCATTACTCTCTGTAGAGTCTCCCTCCCTTTTTGCCTTCCCTTTCTTTCCTCAGTCTCTCTCCTCTCCCTTTTCCTCTCAGTTTCTCTCCCTCCCTTACTTCCTCTAGACTCCCTACCCCCTACCTTTTTGCTTTCCCTTTCCTTGCTTTAAAGTTCCCTCCTCCCTTTACGTCCTACTCACCTCCTTTTTTTTTTCCTTCCCTTTTCATCCTCTTTAGTTTTCTCCTCTTACTTCCTCTAGACTCCCTCTTTTTCCTTCACTTTCCTTCATGTAAGTCTCCCGCCTCCCTTTACTTCCTCTAGCCCTTCCCTTTACCTTTCCTTTGCTTCCTGGAGGCACTAAGGCCGTGGCAGATTCCCGTGTGTGTCTGCGTCCAGCTGCCTCACTACGGCATATTGAACGCTCGTTACTTCATTATTGACCCATTATTTAACTTGATGACCTGTGAAGGCTTCTGAATTAATCACTATTGATCTTGGCCAACGTATGTCCATCACAAACTGGGTAGCCCTGACTGTGTATCTCTTTTTAGATATATCAGTGTGTTTCCATACCAAATCTAACCAAACCTAACTTAATCTAACTTTACCTAATCTTACTCTGCCCTACTCTTCCTAGCCCAGCCAAGTCTGCCCTCCCCAGCTAAGCTCATGTAACCTAGCTTAAGCTGAATGTCCTGCATAGACTGCTAATGTATGTATGCCCCTTCCAACACATGTATGCCTCTCATTATGTATGCCTCTTCCAGTGGTGGTTTCCCTCATGTGTGTGTGTGTGTGTGTGTGTGTGTGTGTGTGTGTGTGTGTGTGTTTGTATGTGTGTGTGTGTGTGTGTGTGTGTGTGTGTGTGTGTGTGAGACTCTTCAAGTAGATGAGGCTTGAAACAAAGTCCATAAATCATCCAAAAAGAAATGTATTACATGAACATTAAATGAAGTCGGTCTCTGTCTGTTTCCTGATGCCATGCCTAGTTTTTTTTCCTTGACGTAATAAAAACCATCATATTTCCCTTGACCTTCCCTCGTCACCTCCCTCATTCCCTTCTTCCCTTCATTCACCTTTATTTTCCCGTACACCCTTTTCTACCTCCCCACCCTTCCCCTTTGGTAACCTCCCTTCCTTCTCTCAAACCCTTGTCTTTCTCTTCCTTCCTCCCCAGCAACCATATCACCCAGTCTCTTTTCACTCCCTTCACTGGCTGTTTTCCTTACTTCCCTTCCTCCCTAGCAACCTTCCCTCCCTCCGTCACTCATTTCTCCCTTCCCAGGCCACCTTCCCTTCCTTTCTGTCTCTTTTACTCCCTTCCCTTGCTATATACCTCCCTCACTTCCCTCCATCCCTACCTCTCTCGTTCCACCTTTCCATTGCTACTATTCCAACTTTCTTAACTCCCTACCCTCCCTCGCTACCTCCCTCACCTCCTTCCATCCCCTTCTCCCTCCCTCCCTCACCTCTTGCCATCCCTTTCTCCCTCTCTCCCCTCCCTCCCTCACCTCTTGCCATCCCTTTTTCCCTCTCTCCCCTCCCTCCCTCCCTTTCCGAGCTACCTCCCTCACCTCCCACCCATCCCCCTAGGCAGCGAGGGAGCCTGGAAGTGCCTCGCATTAAACTCGTGGCTGGAAAAAATTACAGGGAATACGTTAGCCTTCGGGAATATGTATCAGGACCTTCTGAGAGATGGTTTTAGCCAGCTGGGTATATCTGAGGCAGCTGGTGACGGGTATAATGCGACTTGATTTATTTTTTAGCTCCTGTTTTTATGTGACCGAGCAGGACCTTCTGAGAGATGGTCTTAGCCAGCTGGGTATATCTGAGGCAGCTGGTGACGGGTATAATGCGACTGGATATACTTTTTTGCCCCTGTTTTTATGTGACTGAGCGTATACTTGAGTTTACGTTCCCTAAAGCCAAGCAGTCCTGTTACGCGCCACAGTTTCACATGTCACTCTGGTGTTACTTACCATATTGAATACATTATGGGATTTTTATTTGGGACTGGTGTACTGGGATTAATGAGGGTGTTGTTTATGGCACGTTGATTGGTCGTGTGGAAGATCAATAACTTTTCAAAATCGAAATTCAAATCATCGGTCTCCCTCCCTAGCTGGAGATTGAACGCACTTCATTTCGGATAGCAGACCAGTTATTTAACCAACTAGCCACAGCCTTAAGCGTAAATAGCATAGAATTGGTGTTATTAGCCAGTCTTCCGTACAGCCAATGTTTGAAGAAGATCCACCAGTGAACGTGAGACAGCCAGATATACAGAGAATAATTTAGCCATCGGGAGTAAATATTGGCGTGCTTGTTCGAGTCAGCGTTATTCAGCCGTCCCGAACCGGCGATGCTTGGGAGATCCGGCAGCACGGGTGATACGGCCACGAGACATTAAGGTTGACCGTGTAGCGCATTTAGCCAGTCATTTCATCTCGGAGGATCTACGTCTGTATTTTTCAAGCCGTCTGTTCTCCGTGTGTGTGTGTGTGTGTGTGTGTGTGTGTGTGTGTGTGTGTGTGTGTGTGAGAGAGAGAGAGAGAGAGAGGAACACATAGGAGTTTGTGTATTGTATTCTAAGGATATGTGGATCCTGTCGAGTATTGAACAGCCTTTATTTTCCGTATAACTAATGTATAATACTAATAATATACAACACGAGTACAAGACCAAGTTTGAGTCTGACGTTTCATGAGCAGTTTTCTTTCCCCCATGGCTTCCCCCTTGACTTGCAAAATATTCTGAAAAAGTCTTCGAATCTAGTAGGCTGTATCTTTAGCGACATCATCCTAGAAAATGTCAGTGGGTAGATATTAGACCCGACCGACTTCCTGATGTCCGTCGAATTCAGTCCATATAATCTTTGCAAATATTACCCTGCAGGAGGAGTATTTTAGCCTTGTATTTCCCCAGTAGCCTCACCCGTATATAGAAAGTTAATGATAAATATAAAATCATACTTATTTTCTGATCTCGGTTATACTCCCTCTGTATAATCCTAGCATTTAATACCCTCAAGGAGAAGTACCTTAGCGTAGTATATCTCCATTATCCTTACCATTATACAGAAGGTTAATGGTCGATGATAAAATCCAACTTATTTCCTGATCTCAGCCAGACTCCATCTCCAAAGTCACTTCTTATTGCCTATCCAGTTATACTTAAAGAATAACTTGGAGGAGTGACCATTATCTCTCCACTCTACGGAAGGTGTACCGACTAATGGCTAATATAAGACTTGACCGCCATCCTGTAATCTCCTCCAAGCCTTTTATATTTACTACCCTCAGCTCCACCACTATAATTTAAACTTTATGTCCCTCTAGAGCTGTGCCAGGTTTTTATTGGTTTTACTCTTATGTAACGCGGAAGTCTCAAACCCTTCAGCCCGAGAACGTCATTGTTTTATTCCTCGTACCATAATGCGATTTTTAAAGCCTCGTTAACCCTTTCACTATTTTGTTGCCCTCCGAAATTTTATAAAAACGTTCTATAGCAACCCTGCCATTTTTTTTTAACTATTTTTGCATATGAAGTTGTAGTTGCAACCGAGGCTCAACCAGACGTGAACCCAGTGGACTGCAGGCTGAAGATGCCCTCCTCCTGTAATCCACCATCCTCTTTGGGGGTGATAGGGGGGGAGACGAGGAGTTTTGCAATAACCGGGTAGTGGAGGATCTCGCTTGTCAGTGCCACCACGTAAAGGCGTCTCTCCTCAGCAGCATCTTCTTTCGAATTATCTGTATTATAAAGACAAGTTCAATTACGCAACGGGAAAGTCTCAGCTATTTTACTTTAGCTACTGCCAGTCGATTTTATTCAGCTTACCTGGTTCCTGTCGTCTGAAGGTTAAAAGCACTCTCCACAGCCCTCAGACGATTATAGAAACCGCACCTGATTCGTTCTCTCGGCCGCCAGACAATTTTACTCAGCTTAGGAGTGGCGTGGGTTGTCTTGGGGGGCTGGTGGTCGACATGCCAGAGTGGTGAAAGGGTAGTGAAGCATGTCGGTATCTCCTTATGTTTTTTAGTGATATATTTTGCACTCTTCTGATATTTTGACTTTTTCAGGTCCATACACCATTTAGAGGGTATTGTGGAACTGGCTATTATTTTACTGCAGCCGTTTATCGTTTACTGTTTCACTCAATTTTCTTATAACTTCCTCATATGGGTAACTGGAGGCCCCTTGCGTCACACACCGGAGGCGATAATCCGTAATCTGTGTAGGCTATTTCGTCTGTAAAACTTGACGCTGATTTTTCCACTTATCCGAATGCCCGTAACTGCGATTATACAGTTGGTCTTGTCTGGATGCCTTTTTGTGTGATTTCATAAATATCGAACACTTTAGAAACTTACCATTAACCTCTTAGTACCAGACTTTTTTTTTTTAACTCTTTGTACCCTTAGATAAAATTACTTCAGTTTTTTACTCCTGTCATATGAAAGGCTTATAAGAAATGAGTGTTAAATTCAAACTATAATTTCAACTCGTAAAACTAATATATATAATCCATACAGTTAACAAACCAAGGTATTATTGTTGTATAATTTGAGAGGGTCGTAACCTTGCACCCCATTATAGAAAACGCGCGACAGTGTAATAATATAATTGCTCCCTAAAGTTTATATCTGTAAAAACTACCCCTGCCCTCTCTCGGCCTCGAACCAACACACCTTCACCTAGATTTCATGACCAATTATCAGTCACTCGAAATTATCAGTCAAAAATAATAATAAAAAAAAAAGGTGTGGGGACAAAAAAAAAAAAAAATGGGGGAGGTTCCTATGTCCACAGAGTAGTTATCATTTTCGCTGTCTTCAGGCGATTTTATTCATGTTAAAGAGAGGCTTTACGACCCGGAAGAGACAGATTAAGCTTTCATTAACACCCGAGTTGAATAAAATCGTCTGTTAAAAGCCTAATTGTGAAAAAGACATACTTAAAATATTTCACAAGTAATTATCACTCGCACAATTATGTCACTGCAGGAAAGACAAAAGGGAATATGCTCTTGTGTGTCCCCATCAGCATTTAATTCCATCGCTTGAGGAAGTTTCTGTGCTCTATATTCTGACTATACTTTACTCTTTCTGTACTGTATACTTTCAGGATTTTGTATACGCTTTACTTTTTTATTTTAAGGAAGAAAAATGGTAATATATGCTTGTGTCCTCATTAAATGTAATCCCGTCCCTGTGATGAGGTTTTTTATACCCTATCAGAGCTCCGTACTCTATACTTTCATTACTCTGTACTTTATGGATTTGCTGTACTCTTTGCTTTTGCACTTTATGCCTTTTTACTTTATCTCGTTTTACTTTATATTTTCAGTACACACACACACACACACACACACACACACACACACACACACACACACACACACACACACACACACACACACAGTTATTCTAATATCCATAACCAGGTATCTGTGTCGGGGCCTCACTCTCATTTCCGAGTTATGGAACCGTCGCGAATCGGAAAATACGCGAAATCTCATCACCATTTAACGATCAGCCGCCCAAACGCACTGAAAATGATGCCGTTTTTACCTGTTTACGGTCAGTCGGGGGGTTGGTGTTCTCCTCTACATAGTTGCTTCGGTCTTGGTATCTTCAGACGAGGTGTTGAAGAGAGATGCCTTCATGTGGTGACACCGATATAACTGGGCGGTGGAGCTGCCTGGCTGCATAAGCATCCCTGAACTCCCTCCCTCTTCCCTAAAAGAGACGTGGTGTAATGCAGGAAAAGGGCAGTTTCAGCCTGCAATCCACAGAGTTTGCATCCAGATGAGCCTAGGATTGCTACTGTTTCTACTACTACTACCTCCTACAGACGATTTTATTCAACGGATGGTACACTTTTCAGACTGGAGGGGTTAGGTAAAGCTCTCATTAAACCCTTCACTGATCGGGTGCTCGCCTGAACCAAGTAAAATCGTCTGAGCAACATGAAGGAAATTTAAAAAGGCAATCGTAATCCAGCATTTTTTTTATCATCCGCCGAAATGCACTGGGAATGATGCTGTTTTACTGGTTTATGATCAGTTCAGGAATTTGTAGGATGTCCTTTGTATAGCAGTCATGGAGCACTGGATTTAACAAGTATAAAATAACATAAAGTTTATCTAGATGTATAAATGGTAGTGCATCAGACCATCGGAATAAGATCGAGGCAGTAGAAAGATGTATAATCCCATCCCTATTTTTTTTTTTTTTGTCATTCTTTCAGTATTGCATGACGGAGTAATTGTTATATCATCAGTCTTAGCACTTCTTTTTAGGTACACTTATGCCTAAATACTTGCGCAATATTGAGGCCTACTTGAATAAAAAAAATAAAAAAAAGTAATAAAGAAAAAATGATGAGCTGTTGTTGTGAGGTGGGAGTGAGTCTCCTTGGTTACTCTTCAAATCAACCCTCCAGCCTGACTACACCTGGCCATCAGCTGGGCACAGAGGGGTTGAGGGGCTTCGACAGGTTAGAAATAATTCGTTATGGTAATTTAGTTCTGTTTGTGTCCATCTATAAAATGATGTTCCTTCATTTCCCACTTTAAAATGTAGTTTGCACCATAAATATTAGCTCTTTCACTTTGCGAGATAATTTACCTCCAGTGCTTGTCAATATCCACTGAAAATTTAACTGCCGTAGTCCACCATAAAAGAAAAAAATAATAACCTTTTCATTTTCCCTCATAAAATGTCGTGCTGTCAATTTCCACACTATATAAAGACCCAAGCAAACTGCCCCCCTTCCCCCAAAACTTCCCATTCCCTCAGCCACCTCGCTCCCACCAGTTTTTGAGAGGCAATAAATCGACGGGTGATTGTGCGGTGCTCGAAGGGAGGATGGTGGCTGTGCGATGGACTGCCTGGGAGAGTCACACAAGCAGACCATTGTGGCGTTGTACTGAGTAAATGCCTGGTTGGGATGCACCTTGGCCCGTTGGTAAATAATCTCCCGCTGAGAGGAGTAAATGCGATGGACGGTAATGCAAGAAAATGGAGAGGATTGCTTTTAACTTTTTTCAGCACATGAGTTCTCCCGTATCAATAATAAAATCGTTTGGCGGTACCAGCAATATCCGACTAACGATATTGCAGTGAAGGAAGTAAAAAGATAATACCTACTACCGATATTGCAGAAGGGAGTAAAAAAAATAACTACCTGCAACCTATTTCACTGAGGGAACCAAAGACAAGTATCTCTAACGCATTCTGGACGTGGGGTATTTTCCAAGTTACTAACGATATCGCACTGAAGGAAGAAAAAATACTAACTTATACTGAACCTGAGCTCTTTCCTAATCTGGATGAAATCGTTTAGCGAAAGCAGTAATAAAATTTTAGCCACGAACATGATTCAGTTTAGCTCGTCTCTCCTAAAGGGTAAAGACATTGAGGGGGTTAGGAGGAGGGTAGGACAGAGACAAGGCACTGACGATGAAACAGAAGATAGTGAAGCAGAGGAGGGTGTGGTGTAGGTTTGGTTATTTCACTACGAAAGGTCTCTCCCGCTCTGGCTGGGGAAAAAAAAAAAAAATGAACAGCCACCAGAATGTAATAAAGAAAACATCACATATAAGGGGTTAATGGAGGTGGTTTCTGTTCCTTTCACCTTAAGAATTCTCCCCTGTAAAGATAAAGGTGAGGGGAGTTGTCATAAGCCTTTGAGCGTTTGGCGGGTTTAACATCCAGGTTACCAGTTACCACAGTTACCATCCCTAGTACTTGTTATAATTGTCTTCGTCGTATGGTAAGCAAGAATAAAATATAATGGACAACGTTGTTTAAAGGGGTTTAATGGTGATTGTTTCTAAGCCCTTCGCTGTGAGAGGTCTCTCGTTTGAAGGAAATCGTCTTGAAGAAGCATTAATAAAATATAAGTGACACCTTTGGACCCGGCAGGTAAATATTATGTCAAGGTAATTTCTTCCACTATGAGGCCTGTACCATAAATTCACTACAATCATCTAATAAAACGATAAAATATAATTCATGTAATTCTGAACGGGTGAATGAGGAAGTTAACGCTTTCACTACGAGATGTATCCCATAATTTCAATACAGTCGTCATATTGTAGCCAGAATGAACAATAAAATGCATTACTGGACTTAACAGGTAAATATTATGGAGTGGATAGCGCATTCACTTTAAGATGTAACCCATAAATTGATTATGTTTATCAGGCAGTAGCAAAAAAGAAAAAGCAAGTAAATTAAAAAAAAAAAAAATAGATAAACAAAAGCGTCATCGAACCAGAAGGATGAATATTATGGGAAAGTCACTGAATAGATTTTTTACCACGAGCACTAAATATGGCGTCTGTACTAATTTTAATCTAACTTGGCCTAAAATTGCCATCTCTCCATCTTGAATGCTGAGTTGTAATAAAAGATTAACGCTAGAACATGGTGCTAGTCAAAGAATTGCTGTGGAATTGATGTAGAACCACAGCATTGTCTTTTTCTGTCACTGAGCTACGTGAAATAAGCAGGAAAGGGATGAAAATATAGGCCAAGTTAAGGTGAAAGACGTGTCGTTACTTTACGTGGAGGCAAAGGAAGTTCTGCTGTTAATGACTGAGAAAAAATTACTTTATGGTTAGTTTAGTTTCGGTTAAGCTAGATTAGGTAAGGATGATTTGTCTTGGATCAGGTTAAGTTACGTTAAGTTTGGTAATGTTAGATGAGATTAAGTTGGATTAAATTAGGGTAGAGTTAGAGAGGTTAGGTCAAGTTAGGTCAGACTGTCTTAGCTTTTCTTAGATCAGTTAGCTTAGGTTGCCTCAAATAATTTCACCTAAAGATAGTAGTAGTAAGGTTAAGTCAAGTTAGACGTTTAGCTTAGATTACGTTAGTTAGGTTAGGGCAGCATCTTAAGCCATTTCACCTGAAGGCCGCAGAGGTGGTAATTGATTTGGTAAAAATTATGGTTAAAAAGAGACGAGGGAGCCTGACAGGAGTGGATGGAGCATGGAGAGCGTATCCACAGCCGAGTAATATATTGCCTGCCGAAGTGCGCCTCATGCATTTATTCAGCGTTATATTTCATGAGGTGGTGTACTGACGAGGGGGAAGGCTGGCGGCTCCGGTCTTACACGCAGGTGCTTGTCCATACCTCACAAGTGTTCAGGTACCACTAAACTATTCATTGGGCTCATATGTCTAGAAGCTGTTGACGCTTTGATGGTAACTGCTGATTGGTAGATGTAATACTGGAGAACGTGGAAGAGTTTATGATTTTCTTACTGTATGTTTTATCCCTTTATACGACATGGATTTCCCTCAGCTGCATAAAATTGTCATGGGTAACCAGAATAAAACACAAACCATGTCGAAAGCTAAATCGAGGAACGCTCTCTTTGAAAAGCAGGGGCTTCTCCCAGTTTAATAAAAATCCTTTGATGTTAGCCAAAATGAAATACCTAAGCTTGTGTATGACCTCAGAAGAATTAAGGGCATCTCTCTGGCTGCTTTATATCCTTATACTATACTCGTTTTACACTAAATTGACCCAGATTTTCGTCCTTTTGCAGCTTATTACACGTAACTCAGTATCAGAAGACATTACTGGAGTTATACATCTTTCTCATAGCACTTCTTGATGATTAGCACAGTAATTCATTGCTAATCATTTGTTACAACATTCAGGATGGAGAGAGGATAATTTTAAGCCAAGTTAGAGGAAAGAGAGTTCATCCTTTAAAGTTGTAAAGAGCAGACGATTGTATATGCAAGGCGTGGGATATACAAGACACATTGTATGAAGTTGTCTTGAGGTCCCACGGTATCACTCTTGAGGCGTTATATCCTCTCCATTCCCCTTTCTTCAGGACCTTCGCCTCCTCCATTTGCCCCCTGCTGTGTGACGGAGTGAAGCCTGTGTCGCGCCCTGCCCTACCACCACCACCCCCTACATCACCCCTACACCCCCCTACACCCCAGCGACACATCACAACTCCCATTACATCTTCACTGACCCTACCCCAAAATCACACTCTTTATTCATGCTTTCTGTTCTCTCCACTTAACTTTATTACCACTTTGCTTCATGCATTCATATCTTCATTTCTCTCCACTTTTTCATTCCCATCTTCACCGATCTGAACTCGATCTTCACTTGTCTTTAATCATATTTTATTCATTATTCATGTCGTCGTTTCTCTCCACATGTGTTTTCATTTCCATCCACATCACCACTTCAGGGAGACATCACACTTACGCACATTTTTCACTAGGATCGTCCCTATGTTCATTTCAGCTCACTATCCGCTCTACACATATCATCATCATGATCATGATCATGATCATCATCATCATCATTTCCATATGCTTTATTTTCAGGCCCATTCACTAATATCTCAGTTTACATTCAGATCCGTACATCACTGTCCTTCACTCAGATATTCACGTCTACTCTTTTACAGCCTCACCTCTTTAAATTCATATCTTCAAGTCATCTCACATCTTTGCTTCCCTTCACAATACTCAGGGGACAGCTAATACTTCAGTTCAACATACCATTTCCACTCTTTTTACTTGCATCTTCATCTCCCTTCACGTTTATCATTAATTTCCAGCCAGTTGCCACATCACCCGCAGGGACACCTCCAAACAACGTATCATTCCCAACTCATTCACATACATCTTCAGCACCTTTCACGTAGTATATCATTCACTTCTCCTTTACATCTTCACATTCCCGCAGACAACAACTTCATATCCCTCCACGCATCTTCACATCCCTTCGCTCGCATCGAATTATATAGAATTGATATTAATTTCGAAGTAGAAGGCCTAAATTGATTACAAGCTCATTTTTGTAGTCATAGCATTTACAACCCTAGACTTAACTGAAACATGAACCCAGTGGAGTGCAGGCCTTAATTGCCCTTCCCTGCAGTCCACCACGTTTGTATAATTTGTATAACCAGGTAGTTGAGCCGCTTGGTTATATCGGTGCCACCACTTGAAGGCGTCCCTCTCCAACACCTTCCGCAACGTAAACTTGGACAACGAGGGTCGTCTTGTAAACCTCATTTCGCGTGTTCCATTCTCGTACCGCTGGCGAGAGAGAGCAATTACAGAGCGGCAATTTGAAGAAACACTCACCTCCACCGACTGTTAATGTTTGTTTAGTGAGCATTATAGCGGCGGGGTGCGCACTGGGGGCCCGCTGCTTCCATATCTATAAAGTTTCTCGAGGTCTACATGTTCAGAATCCTATGCCTCACTCTCGGCTGGTAAAAATTTGACTGGTGTTTATTGGAATGGAATACTAGAGTTCCCCCTCCCTCCGACCATAAGCGAGTTAGTGGGAAGTGTTAATCAGTTGAATGAAATCGTCTGGATTCAGCTCGAACCGTGCACTATTTGAGAGGCTTTTATTGGAATTGAGTACTAGAGTTGTCACGACCATGAGAGGCTTAATGGTGACAGCATCAATACCCAGCTGAATGAAATCGGCTGGCGTTAGTAGGAATAAGTTTGCCCCAGCGTCAATGGGTTAAGATCCTTGATGAATAGGGACGATTTGTGATACCGGATGGAGCAAGGCCACGGCATTTGTCTCGGCCCCAACCCTTGTCTTCAGGCCTATGCTCCACCGCCGCTCAAACCCGACCCGGGGAACATGATTTAGTAACATAATTTTCACCATTCTTGATGTTGATGAATGACCTTTGTGACGGCACTGACTAAAGTGATCTAGTGACAATCCTAATTGTTCTCTGTTACCCAGGAAACCATTTACTACGTTGGATGTTAAACATAGTGTAAGGGGTTAAGGCTTTCAGACCGGATGTGGCCCAGAAAGGGTTTAAGTCCAAGGAGTGGTTGGGGTTTATTGCCCTCGTAATGCCAATCAGGGGCGGGCAAATGGTCACTCGTGCTTTAGATGTGTGAACCCAGTAGCCTAACCCAGGGACGTTCATTAACCCCTTCAGCACGATGATTTTATATACTTTTGTTTTTCCCACCGCCAGAAGATAAAAATTCAGTTGATTAGAGACGTGTGTTAATGAAGGGCTGAATTCTTCCTAGTTATATGGACTTATCGGTTCCATCAGACTGAAGTGACTGGGAGAACCACCTCTTCCCTTGTTTGGTAGCATCTGTGGAAAGGGTCAGCTGTCAGAAAGAGAGAGAGAGAGAGAGAGAGAGATGTAGTACGAGCATGTTTGTGTGTGTGTGTGTGTGTGTGTGTGTGTGTGTGTGTGTGTGTGTGTGTGAGGTGTAGAAGTGCATGTTACCGGGCACTTGTTAAAGAGGGCCAACCGACGAAGACCTAAAATCAACCACACTTCAGATCAAACATTAATCATAGTATAAAAGCCTCAGGAAAGAATTTTATGAGCTACTGAACTATAATTTTGCTTTAAATCAGAAAAAAATATATAAATGGCTCATTCATTTGGTGCGCAGTTTCGATCACGAGTAATGGCGATAAACTATAGTGAATACAACTCTTTTCTTCCTGATGGTCATTATTATCCTCTCAACTGTGTTAGTGATTTGCCTCGTCGAGTGCAAGTAACATCCTTTATCGATTTTACAAGGGTTGTGTGTGTGTGTGTGTGTGTGTGTGTGTGTGTGTGTGTGTGTGTGTGTGTGTGTGTGTGTGTGTGAGAGAGAGAGAGAGAGAGAGAGAGAGAGAATCGACCATCGGAACCGTCCCTCTGCCCCCTGTTAGGTCGATAACTAGATTGACCCCTTTAATGGCCCGTGACCCCCTGAAATGACCTGATACCCCCTGAAATGACCTGATACCCCCTGAAATGACCTGATACCCCCTGAAGTGACCTGATACCCCCTGAAGTGACCTGATACCCCCTGAAATGACCTGATACCCCCTGAAGTGACCTGATATCCCTTAAAGTGACCTGATACCCTCTGAAATGACCTGATACCCCCTGAAATGACCTAATACCTCCTGAAATGACCTGATACTCCCTGAAGTGACCTGATACTCCCTAAAGTGACCTGATAGCCCTTTAAGTGACCTGATAGCCCCTTAAGTGACCTAATACTCCCTAAAGTGACCTGGTGTCATTTTGTAATACTAAAGCAGATTATGTCCACTTTTGAAAGGCCGCCATAACATAGAAGATAATATGAAAGTGAATAATGAATCGCTAAGGGGAATATACCATACACACACACACACACACACACACACACACACACACACACACACACACACACACACACACACACACACACACACACACACACACACACACACACACACAAACCAGAAAGGCTTCCATAACACCCAAGAGAATGTTAAGGTGTAGAATGAATCGCTAGGGAGAAGGCGTTTACGAAGTCTGTGCCAGCGAGCTTACAAGCGTTAATCACATCGCGACAATGATGTATATTTTATTTCATCATTGTCATCTTCACCAGTTAACGAGGAATCTCTTATAGTGAAAGGGTTTGATGGAGATTGTTTTTTAACCTATCTCCCCCGAAGGCCTCCCCTAAGCTGAATAAAATCGTCTGCAGGGAACTGGAATGCGTCCAATAATGCGAAGGATATCAGCCACATTGAAGCGTGAACCCCAAACCACCTTAGAGTTATAGAGACAGTTTAGTTTAATGGGCTTCCTCTACGGTTGTCATAGTGCACAGTCAACCCAGTTTGTATGTGGCTCTCGGGTTGACTCAGACGAACCATTAAGTGAAGCAGTTCGAGATATGTGGAACAGTTTCGGATAGTTTTTCTTATTATAGGTACTTGGCATATTTCAGTACGGAATTGTTGCAGACATTAAACTTGTCCATTGATAGTAAAGGAACTGTTTAGGACATTATTTCTTTATTTTCCTCCTGTACTGAACTTTTTCTTTTTAGTATGGACTTATTGCAGACTTTGAACTTTACCAAAAATGTTCATAAAAGCAACTGTTTCAGACTTCATTTTTTATACGTTTGGTCTTTGAGTGGAATTGTTGCATATGTTAAAGATTTCCATTGATATTAAAGTTGCTTACGTACCATTAACCCGTTCATTTCAATTATATATTTTTTTTTTTTCATACGGTATTTTCATAGTTACCACCATACGCCTTTATTGAAACCATAAGAGGGATTTCTAGTAGTGAGATGACCTATGAAAGCTCTGTCTAACCCGTCCAGTTCGAGAAGTTTTATACATGTTAATAAACCCGTCAGGAGACAGCAGAAGTAAACTAAGCTAATGGGTCATTGTAGTGAGGGAGTTAAGTGGCTTTTTGTACGGTTTTCAGAGTCAGCCCACCCTAATTTGTATGTGGCTCATGGCTTGATACGGACATAATTACTGTGTGTGTGTGTGTGTGTGTGTGTGTGTGTGTGTGTGTGTGTGTGTGTGGATGCGACGTGGCGGGAGACCGATTTATCCATTCCCTCGGTCAACAAACATTTCGTCACAGTTCCGCCTTGTAGTGCATCTCACCCTTGCACATGAGTGAGGCTGGAATGGGTAGATATATGTATATTTTAATCACTGGTATTTGCTTTTTTAATCCATTCATCTCTCAGACGTATTTAGACAACACTTTAAGGATCCTATTACTCGCTCAGCTGAATAAAATCGTCTGGCACAAGCTGGAATCGATACTGGAGCCTCCCTGACCCTGAGATAACAATTAACGTTTTACAGTGTAGGGCGTCCCTGAAATCTCGCTTTTGTATGACGAGGCGTGATAACAAGAGAGAGCCTCGGAGAAGACAGTCCCCAGTTTTCTTTATCCCTACTCAGTAACGACCTTTCCTCCCGTCACACAGCACCCTCATATACTCCGCTACCTTACTTCTCCATCTTTTTCTTGTCTGCCTTTCATTTTCCTTCCTGCCGCTCCACTTTCATACACTGTCTTGATTAGTCTCTCTCTCAATTCGCTCCTTTTGGTCAAACCACCTGAGGCTATTTATCTTTGCTTTTTCGGACGACATCAGTCTCAGTGTCATGTTACTGAAAGCACACACACACACACACACACACACACACACACACACACACACACACACACACACACACACACACACACACACACACACACACACACACACACACACACACACACACACTGGCATGATAACTTGACCTCAGGGTGCGCGTTAACACACACGAACGACGTAGAACAAATGTCGCAGCGTTGAACCAAACACACCGACCATCCCGCTCTGCCCACAACCCGAGCGAGGCAGCGTTGGCGTGTAAAGAATAACGAGTGTAATTACCAGTGATTAGGGAGAAATGGAGCTTGTCTGGTCGCGCCCTTGTCATTTTTCACCCTTCTGGCCCAAGCTCTTATATGTTCGTGGCCTGGTTGATGCGTCTCGCCTTCTTCTTGGTCGGGGTAGCTTATCTCCCTCCCCATGAGAGTGAGAGAGGCTGGTGGTATACCCCTTTTACTCTTCCTTGGCCTAAAACTCCCATCTCTCCCGACAAGAGTTGTAGCAGTGGACCATTAGACCACAAGAGTATGATGCTAGTCACGGAGATGTGCTATGGAGAGAACGTAGAGCTGTAGTATTATTCTTTTCTGCCAACAAGTTAAACCCACGTAGATATGGTGTGGAAAGAATACAGAGCCGTAGTATTGTCTTTTTTGCCAGCGAGCTACACCCACGTACGGTAGTTGTGCCATGGCGAGGATGTAAAGCTGTGTTTTATAACGAAGGACACGAAATAAAAAGACGAAAATTTGGGCCAGGTTAGTGTGAGAGAAGTGTAGGAAGGGTAAGATAGAACATGCTGAATGCTCTTTACTTGGTTTGCGGACAGAGGTACATATAAACGTTTATTATGTATTGTAATGTCGACTGCTGAAGGTATATTGAATTATTGCACTTAATACTCCCTGGTATTAAGTGGAATAGTTTCATACCCCATCAACTGTTAAATACACTATAGTTCTTTCACCTTAAATTGGGTCTGGATCCTCGTCCTTTTGTAGCTTATTTCACCTACCTTAAATGGCAAAAAAAAAAAAAAAAAAAAAATCTGTGACTCGACCTTCTTTCCACATCACTTCTTCGTGACTGTCATTTTATTTTAGTGTTAATCTTTTGTTACAGCTCAGCATTTAAGATACAGAGGTGGTAATTTTAGGCCAATTTAAAGTAAAAATACCATAGTTGATGTGCATTTCTACTTTTGGACGCAGCACTTCACAACCTCCTTTATTTATTTAATTATTTTCTATCGTGTTCCCTTGTTCATAGGTGAGGCTTTTTATCTCCTTAAGGAGTTCATGTTCCTTCCTACTTGAACTTGGCACCTTATCTCTTTCACTGTTAGAGATGAGGACTGAGGAAGCTACACAAAATCGTCTGGAGGTTGCAAGAATAATATATAAAAAGAGTTCATCATACACTCTGTCATTTTTCACCTGCCTGAGCTCGTAGGCTGATGCACACACACACACACACACACACACACACACACACACACACACACACACACACACAATGCCTGCGGGATAGATAAACAGACTGCACTGATAAATATTACTTATGACATTACCTGTGATGGTCCTGTAGTTAGAGAAGCGTAGACAGTAATGGAGTCCAGGTGAGAGCAACACCTAGACTGACTAGATCAAACAGCGCTAAGAATCTAAATACGTCCGCGGTGGAGTGGATGGAGAAGTAGGCTGCAGTTCGAGAGGACGCGAGTTCGATTTCAGGCTGGGAATGAATAACAGTTCGTGGATTTGGATTTCGCTAAAAGACTTAAGAGATCTCCCAACACCCACTGGCTTACTGAAAAAACACCCTCTTCTAAAATCACCACACCAGCCTGACAGTCAGTTCTAGCATATAGACGGTGAATATTAGCGTCAAAGTAGTGACGGGTGAAGACACAGGAGGATTGTTGAGCCTCAGGAAACGGGCTTTCTAGTCTGTGTCCAGAGTCGGAAGCATAAATATAAATGTGGTGCGCCTCCCTCTTTCTCACATCTCACCAAGACAGTAGCCGAAGGAGACTGATAAAAATGCGGGCAAGTTTTTCTGTCTCGTTTTGACACTTAAAAGAGATACAATTTTAGACGCTCTCCCTGTCATGTAGATAGCGGATAATATTAGTTTGCAGGGTATCAAAAATGCTGCCCAGGGATATAATCATGAGAAATAATGGGGTCTACATCTTCACTGTGTCTGGCTGAGTCCCCCTTAGCGGATGTCTTGTTCTTAGTTTTCACCTCGAGTTCCGTCTCTTTGTTCTTTATATTCTCTCTCTCTCTCTCTCTCTCTCTCTCTCTCTCTCTCTGTTGTGCCCTAGAGCTTTTGCTGAATTTACATGGAGCTTTTCTTTGTTATATGTATTTTTTTCTCATTTTTCTGGTATTTGTCTTACTTCTTACCGTATATATTTCTGTTTTCTGTTCTCTTTCGTTTTCTCTTTGTTTTTATTCTTTTCGTCCCCCCGACCAGAGAGTAATTGTTTCTCTCTCTCTCTCTCTCTCTCTCTCTCTCTCTCTCTCTCTCTCTCTCTCTCTCTCTCAGCTCAGTGATAACAGGAGAATAACACTAGAATATGGTGCTAGTCACGATGAAGTGTTATGGGGAGGATCTGGAGCCGTCTTGGTGTCATATTCTACCACAAAGTTGCAAAAGGACGAAAACCTCAGCCAGGTTAAGGTAAATGAACTATAGAAGACTTCAACTTAGCCTAGGAGATGCGCCCCCCTCCCTCTCCCTATTGTTAAGGGAGCCTAGGAGATCCGCCCCCTCCCTCTCCCTGTAGTGGAGGGCTTGGAAACTAACTACTAATCCTCTCAAGTGGTGCCAGATGGTTGTTTTTGTAATATTCTTTCTACCACCAGACGATTTAACTCGATTTTCCTCATCTAACGAAAAGCCTCCTCATACTGAATGGTAAGAATCAGCATATGTATTGATATAAGGGTTTTAGTAATGGCTGTGTGGGCTCAGGTACCCATTAAATCCAGTAAATCCACCATCTTCTCAGTCAACCAACTCCCAGCAGTTTTAGTCCCACGTACTCTGTTCCCAGCTATCTCATTCTCAAACACTCCTCCTCCAGCTACTCTTACTTCAACCAGTCCTACTTCAAGCCACTTACTTTAAGCCTCATATTCCCAGCTGTTCAATTCTCAGCCACCTACCCCTATCTACCCTTCTCCTTACCTCCTTATTGCTAGTCACACACTCCAAGCTGTTCATTACTCAGCCATCTTACTCATACCCATCTTCCTCTTATCCACACACTCCCACCTATTCAGTTTTCACCCGTCTCACTCCTCTCCATCCTTCTACTAGCCGCCTTACTCCCGGCCACACACTCCCAGGTATTCAATTCCCAGCAATCTCACTCCTGTCCATCCTCCTCCTCTCCACCTTACTGCCGGACAGGTACACTCGGTTTATGGGTCGTGAAGCCGGCTCGCAAAACTCAATCCGGTAATAAAAAAACGGTACATCTCGCCGCATTATCTATTTCTGGGGCTGGCGGGTAATTTACGGTCCCATATTTCAGGCAATTGTCAGATGTAAACGCAAGACAAGAGCTTTAATTGGCCTCGTAATCAAACAGCTGACCTCTCACACAGCACTCACACCCTCTTACCCTCCCTGCCTCCCTCCTTCCCTCTCTGCCCTACCTCCTTCCCTCCCTCCATTCCTCCCTGCTTCTCTCCTTCCCTTCCCGCCTCCCTCCTCCCCCTCATCTCTACCCGCAGCGTAAATTAATTGCTTTTGTTTACTGCAGGGGTTCTATGAGGTCTGCTTCTGTGCTTGTTATTGTTTTTCTGGGCGCGCGTGGATATGTGGTGGTTTGTTGGGTTATCGCGGAAGTATATTTGATGCGACTGGATGTGTAGGATTGGTGGTTGTGGCCTGGAAGAGGAAGGAAGTAGGCGGATATCTTTATTGCAGCTCAGGTATTGGGATGGTGTGTGTGTGTGTGTGTGTGTGTGTGTGTGTGTGTGTGTGTGTGTGTGTGTGTGTGTGTGTGTGTGTGTGTGTGTGTGTGTGTGTGTGTGTGTGTGTGTGTGTTATACTAAAGTACTGGGTTTCACATACACTTCATCAAAATTGGTGAAAAAATTGGCATTCTGGCTATTCTCTTCTTTACGGATAAAAAGATACTAAGTAAAATTTCGTACAATAATCCTTCATACAAAATATAGTCCGTCCACCCTAAATTGGCGGAGATTTTCGTCCTTTTGCAGTCTGTATCCCGTAACTCAGTGGCAGAATACAACTATACATGTTTCCATAGCACTTCTTCATGACATGCATCGTATTCTAGTGTTAATCTCATATTGCAGCATAGAGGCAGAAGGGGAATATACGGGCCTACAAATCTTTTCCATGCACTTCCTCATGACTAGCATATATTTTAATGTTTACCTCGTGTTATAGCTCAGCATTCAATAGGATGAAGTGGCAATATTAGGCCAGTTTAAAGTGGACAGAGTATACTAAAGAGACAACGTCAAAAAATGGCTGTGGCGTGTGGTAAAATGATGTGTTGGGATAGTGGTGATGGTGGTGGAGTCGTCACGTCTCTCGCTCCACCACACAATATCGCTCCCTAACCACTAGTTCACTCGCTCCTATAATACTCTCAGTTTCGGCCGGGTGCGTGGGTGCTTCAGGAATATACCTTTGATTATTGGGTTAGGGCAGGTTCCAGTCTTTTCGTACATGACCGAACCACGTCAGTCCCCAGTAAGTTAGCACACGTCAATCCCCAGTAAGGTTAGCACACGTCAATCCCCAGTAAGTTAGCACACGTCAATCCCCAGTAAGTTAGCACACGTCAATCACCGGTAAGGTTAGCATACCGTCAAACCCTAAGTAAGGTTAGCACACGCCAGTCCCCAGTAAGGTTAGCACACGTCAGTCCCCAGTAAGGTTAGCACACATCAGTCCCCAGTAAGGTTAGCACACATCAGTCCCCAGTAAGGTTAGCACTGAGATATACGAACACGATCGGTAACTCAGTCATTATTTTGTTGGTTTGCGACGAAGAAAACTCTTGTGGAAACCAAACATAAGAGGAGAGCAGGAACTGTTATGTGTCTCAGCAAATAGCAACAGCTGTGAAACACCCTGGGTATTAAGATTCATTTGGATCATATGGTATAAAATTGATCAACGGTAGTGTGCTAGAACTCCCAAGCTCCGAAAGATTGTCCTAAGATGTATAAAATTGCCAGGGATTTGCTACAATGTAAAAGACAGTGTTGCTGAATTGGCTAATGGAGATTTTAAAACCCATTTAATAGGCTGGCATTTTCTGAATTAAATAAGATGGTCTGGCACTAGCTAAAATATAATAAAAGAGACACCTTCTTACGGTAGAGGTTAATGGAGGTTTTAAGCCCGTCGCTAGGAGGGGCTTCATTTAAACTGAATAAAATCGTCAGTGGGAAGCAAGAAATGGTCATTATTAAAAGTGATCTATGACCAGCGTATAAGTCAAGTGGTAATGCCGTAAGAAGCGTTTACACTATCAACTCAAAAGCTTTCTCCGAGTTTAACCAGCTATAAAATGCCCAATTAAAATAGACTGGGGATTTAGACGACGAATTAATGGGTGTAGTATAAAATCGCCATCATTAGAAAGAATCCTTATACTAAAACTCAGTAAAAATTTAATAGCCGAGATAATGAACTTTTTATTGATGGCTATTTCCACACCCACAGCATAGTCATGTGGTGAAGTTAGAAGAAGTACTGTAGACTGGTTTCTCAGGTATTCCATGGGGCGATTAAGTGTATGTGATCAAATAAGAGTCCTTAATAATAGTTTTTCTCACCAATACTTGGAATGATCAGAAGTAAGTGATAATATTTTAGACACTATCAACAGTAACTTTCAGGCAATATGCTGGAGTTGTCAGAATTTATGTTTTGCGCTCAGATACTAGTCATTTCTCTGGGTTGATGACTGTTAATTCTCCCACCTCTATACTTTCTCTTCCCTCGTCAAAAGTGTTTGGATTTTAGTCACTAGTAACATTTTCCCTTACGTATTGCAATGGATTTGGCAGGATTTATGTAAGTGTTTAGATATTAGTAATTTAACTGGTTATGCGGTTGTTAGTTCCCCCCTCTCTGTATTTTTTTCTTTTCTTGTTTCTGGATTCTACTTCACCCTATATTCAGGTGGGAGAAGGGGATGGGGAAGCAATTAATGACACTGATGTAACAGCTTTTGTCTGATATATAACATGGAGTAATCAAATATAGTTGTACAAATATTAGTCATTAGCAACATTTCTTCTCAGTACCTGAAGTGATCAAATATAAGAGTTCGAATCACACAGGTATATAAAGCAGATTACGTTGCCTTACATAACTTCCCTGCTGCTGACACTGATGCTAACTTCAACCCACGTATTTCCTCCCAACCGTGAATAACTTAGCGTCAGTACCGTAAAGTTATTGGTGGAAAATTTGCCCCTTTCACGAATGCATTATGTAGAGGAAGTTATTAAGCTTCCCTCCTGCGAGACAAACACATCCTCACCAAAGAAAAGATGCGGTCCACGTGAATTCTGTGAGTTCTTGGGCTAAGGATACTCCAAAACACTTATTCCCTCTGTATTTGTATCAGTTTCATCAGGCAGTTTTCCTCGGTGAGAGAGTGACGGCCAAGTTTATATCCTTTCTCGTGCTGGCAAAGATACGGTCTCATTGACTGAAGAGACTCCCTAATACATCATTCTGTATCAGTCCAATTTGGTACTTTTCCTCGTGGGGGGAGTGATAGTCAGAATTACACTTTTCCTCATGCTGGTCAAGTATCATGCAGTACTAAGGATACGGTACACGTGAATCCTATGATCTCGAAACCTAAAGAGCCTAATTAGAATTTCTGTATATAGTCTCAGTCGATAAATTTCCCTGTCTATCCAACCATCCACTTTCCAATTCAACAGTCCATCCATACACTCAACAGTCTGTCTATTCATCTATTCACCCCAAACAAATTCCCTAATTCATCTATCCATTTCCCCAGTCCATCCATCCCATCCCACATCCCTCTTTCCTCACCCTCCGTCCATCAATCGTCATTATATTTCTCTTCCAAAACTCATCCCATTTTCTCTGGCCAAACCTCTCGCGCCCTCTCTCTCCAGTTCCTCCTCTCTCCGGCTCCTCTCTCTCCAACCCCTCCTCTCTCCAACTTCCGTCTCTCCAACCCCTCCTCCATTCCCTTTTCTCTCCAGACCCACCTCTCCAACGCCCCTCTCTCAACTCACCCCCCTTTCCATCGCCCCCTCTCTCACCTCCCCATTCTCCCTCTCACCCCACCCCTCCGTTCCTTGCGACTCTTATTTTTCCTTTTCGCTTTTGTTTACATCGTCTGTAGTGATGGCTAATTTATGCTGAAATCCTGCAACCGACACACGACTTTATTCCTGTTACCGCTGAGCGATTTAAGTCTTACTGCAACCTAGCGATTTTCATCCTAATCTCAGGCGACTTCATTCTCGTTGTCAGAAGGTGTTATTCCCTTTACCCTCCGCGGATCCAGACGATTTATCCCCTGCTACTGCCAGACGATTATAGTCTTGCTGTTGCCAGGGTTTTTTTTTATGGTGCTGTCAGGGGATTTGGTTTTGCTGCTACCAGACGATTTTACTCAGCTTAGAGGAAACTTTGTCTTAGTGAAAGGAGTGATGGGGCAAGATCAGCCAACTTAGAAATAGGTAAAATGGCATTCCTGTGTGTGTGTGTGTGTGTGTGTGTGTGTGTGTGTGTGTGTGTGTGTGTGTGTAAGAGAGAGAGAGAGAGACACACACACACACACACACTTAGTAGCACAAAAGCTGAAATTCCGCCTGTATTTTTGGGTGCTTGTCGAGAGTTGGTAGATGGACATAATTAGTATAACAGAGAGAGAGAGAGAGAGAGAGAGATTGTTGGTGCATGACGTATGAGTGATAAAAAGAAACACAACACACATTAAGCCAACAACAAAGAGGCAGCGGTGTGTGTGTGTGTGTGTGTGTGTGTGTGTGTGTGTGTGTGTGTGTGTGTGTGTGTGAGAGAGAGAGAGAGAGAGAGAGAAAGAGAGGCGAGGGTTGGAGGATATGTCAAGAAACTGCAATAAAGGATTAGAAACTATCCAAAACGAATTGGCAGAAAAATGATAAAAAACAGCAAAAATGAAGGTTGAAAGAGAATCAGTAGAAGAGTATATGAGGGAGGGTGGTATGTCATAGGATGGGGGGTCGTTACTTAGCAGGGACAGAAGCGCCTGAATATCGTCTTATCTAAGCCACCCCTCACAGAATGTAGCGTGTGGCAACAGATATAAGGCAGATAACACGAATTAACCCTGGCAGCAAGCAAGAGGAGAAGGAGGTGGAGGAGGAGGAGGACGAAAAGAGATGGGAAACGTAGAAAATAGGAAAGGAGGGGAGAGGAGAGGAAAGGAAAGGAGCGGAGCGGTTCAGTTCATAGATGACTAGATAGATCGATACGTAGATAGATAGTTTGGTAGACAGACAGACGGGTAACAAATGAACCAATACACAATCGCAAACTAGAGAAGAGGATAAGGGGGAGGAGCAGGGGCCCCTTGGAAGGAAGTAAGACAGGAGAGGAGAGGCAGTGTACATAAATGAATTGATAGAAAGCACGAATGAATAAGAAAAGAATCATAAACAGAGGAGGAGGAAGAAAAGTGAACAAAGAGGAGCCCGTGTAAGGAGAGAAGAGAGGAGACGAGAGGAGAGTGTTCAGTGCATAGATAGCTGGAGGGATAGACAGACGTAGATAGCAAACGGGGCAGGAAGAGGAAGAAGAAAAGAAAATTATGATGATGATGATGATAAGAGTAAGAGGAGAGAGGAGGAGCCCCGTGTAGGGAAGGGAAAGGAGAGTGTTCAGTACGTAGATGGCTAGGTAGATGGATAGACGTAGATAGCAAACAGAGCAGGAAAAGGAAGATGGTGATAAGAAGAGGAGGAAGGGAAGGAGAGAGGAGGAGGAGCCCCGTGTAAGGAGAGAAGAGGAGAGGAGCAAGTTCAGTACACTACTCTAAGGGTTGCCGCGTCTGCCGGGTGGTGCTGCATTATAACCATCATTCAAGCCGTACGAACCCACTACCTTCACTCTCACCGCCCTCCCACCGTCTCTCATATCTCCCTCTAACACCCAGACCCAGTCTCCAAAATACGCCTAGTTTGCTTGTTATGTGCTTGATGTGTTTGCTTATCGTGGTGGGTCGTTTAGAAGGGTTGTTGTAACGCGTGGTCGTGCAAGTCGTCATCTTCGGACGCGATATATAGTCGCTGATTTGATTCTTCCTTTGACCTTGAAGTTTCAACATGGCCGCCTTGACTCGCATGTTGCTAGAGCTGAATTATCCGCTGTAAATCACCCCTTTTCTCACGCCTGTCTGGCAAATGTGTCTCTGCCGTACAAAATGGGATTTGGGAAAGTTCGCCCCTGCCGCTATTGTGTGAAGGGAGGTTTCGTCGACAAGAATGGGCTCGGAAAAAGTGGCGTGTTGGCAGCCTGCGCCGAGAGATCCTGAGGTGTGACAGGAACATGCTCCGGCAGTGTTGCTTGTTTTTGTCGGCCCCAATCTGGCTGAGGAGGGCAGGGTTACCAGTCACTCACGAGCACACTGTCTGAGCAGGATTTTCAGACCCATAGCCATCGTTCGCTATTCCTCTTTCCCACCACAAATACTGTACATCATCATCATCATCATTATTACGAATATACTGTGTGAGCACAAATTTCATATTTTTATCCGCCGTTCTTCTTTCTTCTTTCCCTCGACAGACACATCATCATCATCATCATCATCATCATCGTCATCGTCATCGTCATCATCGTATCCCTCCTACCAAAAACAAAAATAGTAATGATATGAGTAGATATGACCCAGAAATATGACAGAGGAAGCATAAAAATGGAAGAATTCGCAACAAATCCTGACACCCATCACGGGAAAGATAAAAGACATGATATGAATATTTACTGATGATTATAGAGTTTGATGCCCATTTAAATGACGATATGTGGCGCTTATTAAATTTTATTCTTGCAACCTTCAGACGATTTCATTCAGCTTAGGAACTTAGGAAGGAGGTTGGGACAGAAAAAGCAGCCTCTCTTATCCCCTTCAATATGAGGGGATCTTTTTTTTCATATTTGTTCCTGCTATTTCCAGACGATTTTATTCAGACCAAATGAAACTTCTAACCGGACTTGCGAGATGTAGCCTTAGTTATTTCCCTCACTTCTAGAAATCCAAAAAGGCAATACAGTAGTTAGAATGATTAGAATGGTAGCAGCAGAAATAGAATGAAAGTGGTGTCCTCAGGCTGAAAAGATGAACCCATTTCCTAAGATTGCGTTTCTGTTGGGTTTTAGGGATGATCAGGTTCAGCGTAGGACAGACCCCTTGTACTGTAGGGTTTAAGCAGCACTGTGGAAGGTTGACTCTCTCTCTCTCTCTCTCTCTCTCTCTCTCTCTCTCTCTCTCTCTCTCTCTCTCTCTCTCTCTCTCTCTCTCTCTCTCTCTCTCTCTTAGCCTACCTGCCACGCCCACTGTCTAGCAGCTTCATTTTTTTTTTTTTTTTTTTAATGTATCAGACTCAGGGCATAGGCTACATACTCCGTTCCCGAGGCCCAGAGGTTCTCCCACGCTCAACAGGGAGCCACACACCGTCACATATCACCACATTGGCACCAATACCCACCGTCCACATTGAATACATGCCAGGGCTGTATCATTCAAGACAGGAGTGTTGTATGACATCCCTATCTTTAGAAAAAATACAAGAAGACATGAAACTTTCTTGTATGCCACTGGAAGCACATTTATCTTGACTTAACTGCTGATATGAAAGCCGAAAGAATATGTCATTGAATTATCCTCATCATGAAACTCCATATATTTCAAACTTATTCATTAAAACCTAGATCTTAGACGCCTAGAACTTAGAGACTTAGATCTTACTGACACTATTACGAAATTACCAGTCAGAAGAAAATGTAGTGTATATGAAATAAGTGTTAATCCCTTCACTCCAATGACATGTTGTTCCTTTTAATCATACTATCTCCTGACGATTTTCTTCAGCTGAGGAAGGATTTTTCGAAGGGTTAGATAAAGCCTTCATTAACACGTTCCACTGTGAGGGATCTGTCCTAGGTTTAATAAAATCGTCTGGTGATAGCAAGAATAAATCAGAAAAGAAAACTAACTGGACTAAAAGGATTAAACTGTATTATCGTCGTTCATTGTAATATTACGGACATAAACAACGATCCACTTCATAACGAGAAATAATGGAACAGTGAACAGTAACTTCTGAAATCCAGTATTGCTGTCTGCGGAAGCCAACAGGAGTTCTTAGAATATTACGTAGGAATTTCATAACTCCTCAACATTTACGGATTTTCATAATTGTAAGGCAAAAAAGTGTGTCCATATTGCTGTCCACAATTCTATATTCTAAAAGGTCATTATAACTGAACTCGACGACATTCAGAAAGACACGTACCTCCTTCTCATGTTTAGATCCTTCTTCTTCTTCTTCACCTTTACGCGTCATAGAGTTTAAACTGATTAATTTCCTCTTGTTATAATAGAAGTGTCTAGGGTGATTTATGTAGTTTGCCCTAGTGAGTGTGTGTGTGTGTGTGTGTGTGTGTGTGTGTGTGTGTGTGTGTGTGTGTGTGTGTGTGTGTGTGTGTGTGTGTGTGTGTGACGGCATATGACCTTTGAAATTCTTGCTCAGGTGACCCTCGTATGGACAAGTCTCCATTGCTGGCCAACGGATACCATGCCCCGCCACACTTCAGCCCACTGCAGTACATGGCCCACCACATGGCCGGCCTGGGCTACCCTCCTCTGCTGCCTGGTGGCCTCCCGGGGGGCCTACCTGGGGGCGGCCCTCACGCTGGACCTCACCCCATCTCCCCCAGTGACGCCTCGCCCCTTAAGCACCCACACATTACACCTGAAGCTCTGGCCAGGTATGCTAGGTAACTATAAACCGTGTTTCATATTTGTAGACTCTAAGAACACTTCGAATATCTCAGTGTATTTATTCTTTACATAACCCTCTGACCGTGGCATGACACCCTCAACTGATTAATGTCGTCTGAGGGCAGCCAGAATAAATTGTATATGCGCACCCAACATCAGTAGCCAGAAATAATTGAGAAGTGGAATTGAAGTAAGAATAGTTAACCGCTAATGACTGTGTAAATGTGCGTCACTCAGAGGCAGGAGCTGACCAGTGAAAGAGAGGCATGTCAAGTTAATGACAGAACTTTGAAATTAACAAGAGGCATCTGTGCACTGGTCATGACGCATTGTTGTTCTGTACTCGTGACAGAATGCATGAGGAGCGTGTTGAGAGAGAGAGACAGATGGCACTGGACCAACGAAGGGGCCTGACACCTACAAGCATCGCCGGACCTCTGCCATTGCCCCCCACCTCCACACAGGACGACCACCAGCCTCCAGCCTCACCTGTCCTCAACCTGTCCAAGGGGGCCACGTCGGAGGGCACACAGGAGGAGCGGGAGGATGAGAGGGACCACGACCTCGCCAGCCATGACTCAGGAAGGGATCTGCATGAGGATGAAAGGCGCCATAATGTACATGATGAGGATCGCTTCTCAGACATGGATGACGATGAGGATAAAGATGAATGTAAGTTTATCATATTTCGTCTTCGTTACTCCGTACTTGTCTGTGTTACTTCATTCTGGTCCAGGAGATTCTGTTCTTATCAGGTTGCTCAATTTTTTTCAAAGGATCGTTTTCTCGTCAGCCTGGGATGCTTTCTGACACCTATTTCGTACCATTTTATTTCTGTATATGGTATGTTTGTATTTTCATGTATGCTATGTGTACTGTATTATATCTGCCTGTATCAGAGGTATTAGCGTAGAAGATAGTAAAGCGTCATATGCAAGTGTATCGTTCAGAAGAAGTGCCAAAAAGTGTTCTAAGCTTACTGGAATACAGCCCTGAGTTACCTCATTTTATCCATCACAAACATTTATCATGTAAATAGTGTTGGGAGGAAGACAGTATAAGAACAGGAGCTTCACATCAGTGTTTTGTGGACCTAAAAAGTCGGGATAAAACAGTGTGTGTGTGTGTGTGTGTCTGTGTGTGTCTGTGTGTGTGTGTCTGTGTGTGTCTGTGTGTGTGTGTGTTTGTATTGGCTTGATTGACCGAAAAGTGCCATAGCTCTTTGTGGACGTTTTACTATCCATACATACAGCGATAATTCCTAGTTAACCAAACGTAATTTCGCTGTTTGATTAGCTACAACATCCATAACACGGTGTGACACTTTTTAGTCTTTGAACCAAACATAAATACGAATATCAGTCAAGGCTTAAGCTTGTAGCCTGTGTTAAAGCTTCATTTAAAGGTGTGTGTAAGTCAGCCGCTACAGTTCATTCTTTGTTTCAAGCTTTTTTTTCTTTTTTCTTTTTTTTTTTTTTTCGTTTTTGTAGCCATGGACGTTGCGGACTCGTGGACCCGGGCTTCCAGTACCTTAGGCCAGACCCAGCTGACCTCCCCAGCAGCCCCCCCGGGAGCCCTGGCCAGCATGGGGGGTAACGCGCCCCTCTCGTCCACGGAGGTTCTACTCAGGAATATTTTAGGTCTGCTCAGAGTTGCAGAAGAAAACGCCAGGCACCATGAGAGGCAGACACAGTGCGAGAAAGGTGGGTGTGAAAGTGAAAATTTTGTACGTGTGTTTATCATTCATCATCATCATCGTCATTTAAAAACCATGCTTACGTGATGTCTAATACCCACACTATTGCCGAATAAAAGACTAACTTACAGATACTGAAAGACTTTTTTCCTAGTCTTTCAAGTATTCTCTCAGTACCTATTTTCTGATCTACTGTTAAATATTATTGTGAGTATGAAACACTCCATCACCACCACCACCACCACCACCACTCCATCACTCTCATGAACAACAGCAACGCTCTATAAGACAATATTGTTTAGCCATGAGACCCCGTAGCAAATGGGCTTATGAATGTTGTATTACAGTGGTTAATAAGCTCTACCTAACCCTCCAGTTCAAAGGGTCTTAGCTGAATAAAAGAAACAGTAAACCAAGAAACACAACCCCTGGTCAAAGCACACTAAACCCCTTTCTCCATCTTCTGCAGCCGAACTAAAGATGGAAGTGCTAAGGGAACGTGAGCTGCGGGAGACCCTGGAGAAGCAGCTGCAGGAGGAACAGAAGAACCGGATACTGATGCAGAAGCGGTGTGCCAAACTGAAGAAGCTGCGGCGGCGTCTTCAGGAGCGCCTTGACGTGGAGATGAAGAGGAGGAGCCGTTACGAGGACCACATTCGCTCCAACTCCCCCGATGCTTTGGGTGATATCAATGGTGAGTAGCATGCTATTATTATTATTATTATTATTATTATTATTATTATTTATTGTTATTATTATTATTATTATTATTATTATTATTTATTGTTATTATTATTATTATTATTATTATTATTAATTATTATTATTATTTTTTGTTATTATTATTATTATTATTATTTAATTTCTCTCTCTCTCTCTCTCTCTCTCTCTCTCTCTCTCTCTCTCTCTCTCTCTCTGTATTACAGTTCATGGTTTCTCAGTATTTTCTCTTCTGTATCTTTTCTCCAATTATAGTCCTTTGTTTCCATATCTTTCGGGTGTATTCTTAAGACTGTGAGCTTGAAGGTGTAGGTGTGCCCCCAAATTTTGACAGTCAAGTATAACACAGTGAACATAAGACTTAATTTGCCTGCATACCACGTTACATAGCGCAGGCCACATTTACTCCACGTATTTTGCTTATGATGGTCAAGAACTGGGGGTTTGCCGTTCCCTTAGTGATATCAGTGTGAGGATACGAGAGTTTATCGTTTAGAATACTCTTATCGTTGTCTTCCCAACATTATTTCAGGCTGCCAGTTCATCTCCAGTCACACAGTCACTTATTTCCATCATCTTCGTTCACAGTCACCGCATCTTCATCATTATTTCACAGTCACTTCCTTTCTTCGTTCATAGTCACTCATATCCATCACCGTCTCTCACAGTCATATGCAGTCAAAACACCTTCATGATTATTTTTACAGTCACTACCACCCCTCATTCACACAGTCATCTCCACCATCATCTCACAGCTACTACATAGTCATAGCTTCTTCGTTATTATTTTAGTCACTTCCAATCTCCATTCACACAATCAGTCATTTCCATCATATAAGTCATTACATTACCAGTCACCTTTTTTCACGCACACACAGTCACTTCCTTCCTCCATTCACAGTCACTCATCATCATTGCAGTCACATTCTCAGTAACTTCATCTCTCCATTCACACAGTCACTCATCTCCATCATCTCTTCAGTCACAGTCACTCTCCATCATCTCCATTCACATCTCCATCATCTCTCCATTCACAGTTACTCATCTCCATCATCTCTCCAGTCACAGTCACTCTCCATCATCTCCATTCACATCTCCATCATCTCTCCAGTCACAGTCACTCTCCATCATCTCTCCAGTCACAGTCACTCATCTCCATCATCTCTCCATTCACACAGTCACTCATCTCCATCATCTCTCACTGTCACTACATTTTCATCACTACTTCACAGTTCCTTCCTCTCGCCCGCAGACACCATACGGAAGGAGATGGAGGCTATTGCGGCAGAGCTTCAGAATGATGACTTGAAGCAGGCGCAGAAGAAAGCAGAGGATCGCGAGGCTGTTGATCTCTTACTGGCCTCCCCTGCTTTGGCCAATCATCCAGCCATCACAGCAGCCACAGCCACGACAAACACAGCGTGGCGATAAGGAGACTAAGTTGATCTCCAGGATGTGTTTAATTTATGAACGGTTTCTTACTGATAAATCGCACACCCCACCTAGAGAACGACAGAGATCTTATACGATGGATGGTGAGGAGAGGAACTTTTAGGTTAATAGCGAGCTGTGTGAATGTTCTGTATTCCGAGGCTTCTGTGGCCCAAGTTGAGGTCAGGTGTCGAAGAAGCAGCGTGCAATTGTGTGCTGGTTCGGTCCTGATTTGCAGTGGAAGATTCAAAGTGCAGATGGTTGTCGTTCGGTCCCGGTTCGCGTTGCAGGATTCAGAGTGCAGATGTTTGTCCTTTGGTTCCGGTTTGCAGTTGAAAAAGCAGAGTGCAGTTGTCCGTCATTCAGAATGGTCTTGTAGATCTGTATGTTGGTTCGGTTCCGGTTCCCAGTTGAAGATTCAGGGTTCAGTTGTCTCATTGATAGGGATCCGTCAGCTCCCTGTGAGCTGGCACTGTTCCTGTTCACAGACGAAGAAGCAGAGTGCAATTGTCTGTTCCTTGAGAGCTTTGTGCTGGTTCATTTCCGGTTCACAGGTAAAAGCAGAGTGCAAATCGTGTCATACATAGCGACCCTTCGGAGCTGTATGTTGGTTCGTCTCGGTTCGCAATTGAAAAAGAAGTAAGTAGTTATTTGTCCTTCCTAGCAAGTGTTCAGAGCTGGGTACTTGTATGATGCCAGTCCACAGTAGAAGAGAACCATTTGCCTGCAAGAGTCTCCAGTACCATGGTTCTCGACACTTGGAGAGAACCAGCTCTTGTGAGAGTGTAGAACCAGGGCCCCAAAGTACAAGCCAGCCAGTGTCTCAGCGTCCAGTGTAAATGAGGGCTGACCAGGGGAACGTGGGGACCGCATCAATAGTTGCGTTTGGAGATTTCGTAACGTCTCTTCCTCAGCGATTTCGCACATCTCACCTGAGTAATTCTCTTGTATGTTATCGATGCAAACTATGTCCATATTATATACTTACAAGGGAAAGGAGTGTGTGAAACGGAAAATAAGTCGCCAAATAAAAGGCACTACAAAGTCTCCTATGCTGTGAGGAATACGGCCATGGTTCTTGAGCATCTTGAAAGTAGTATCCCGGTAGCTGATGGTTCTACGTGTGCTGCAAGTGTCATCTACTATAGCTTATATGGCAATTGATACTTAACTGTGTATATAGATCGTAATGTAGGATTCTAGATGAAAATTATTATAACTGTATCCATAAGCTAAGAGTGAAAAAAGTATCATATAAGTGATTATTTGGGTGCCAAGAAGTTGCGGGTGACTACTACGGTAAAAAATGAGAAGGTATGAAGAATGTTTTTATGATTTTGAAGACGCCGGTACTGATTTCCAGCCGGATAGTAAGGGCAGCATTACAATGAAATCTTAATCGGGCATATTCTGGTGCCAGGTGTCCATTCGCTTGGGTCGGGATGAAGTTAAATGAAGAACACCCGCTTCTTTGGGACATCTTCTGGGCATTCTGTATCTCATTGCCAGACACGACCCAGGTTGTACTAAAACCATATTCAGTACAGCTCACCTCTCAAAGCCAGACATGCAGAAGGTTATTTATATAGTGAGACAAGATTCAGGATATTCGTTTCACAGTGCCAGATATAATATGAGGAATTGTAAGGAATATTATGCCCAGAACGTGGACCAGTGGAACGGGTGACCTTATTTCTGCTTATACCTCAAATCTACACAATTGGACACTTACCCCAAAGCGACACAATTGGACACTTACCCCAAATCTACACAGTTGGACACTTACCCCAAACAGCACAACAGGACACTTACCCCAAAACAGCACAACAGGACACTTACCCCAAAACTACACAGTTGGACACTTACCCCAAAACTACACAATCGGACACCTACCCCAAAACTACACAGTTGGACACTTACCCCAAAACTACACAATTGGACACTTACCCCAAATCTACACAGTTGGACACTTACCCCAAAACTACACAATTGGACACTTACCCCAAAACTACACAACTGGACACTTAGCTTGAGATTATGCTCGACTCTGACCTCATTGTGTCTAGACCCTAAGGAGAGGCAACGCAACCATGCCAACCTGAAGCGCAGTGCTGCCGTACGGGTGGTGGTGATGTCCGTGAGCATTTCCGACGCATGACACTTGATGGTCTCAGAGTAACACATGACACATAGCCTACCCCATAAGTATCTCCCACGTGTGTCCCTGATACAGCAAGTCCTCTTTATAAGTCCATTTTCTTTACGTTCTTTTATGATATTAAGTCCTCAATAAATTACACAAAAATAGCCAATTAAACGTTCATTGCCACCTATAAGGCTGATTTGAAAGCTTTACCCAATTTGAAGCACCAGTTTTTATATAAGAAATTTGTGCATTTTGTAACATCTCAGACTTATAATGAGGACTGCCAGTATTGAATCCCCGTGAGTGAGATGCGCAGTGTTCCTTATGCGCATCATATGGGGGTGATTTGCGCATCTCACCCCCAAGAAGAGACAGAATCGGGCGGCATCAGCAGTTAGTTGTAGTGGTGGGCAGGGCTTGTAATTCTCGTTCGTTTTGGAGCTTTCATAACACGTGTTCCTTAGCGATTTATTTTGCCAGATGTACCCTAACATTCTCTCGTATGCAGCTGATACAAACTCTGTCGATATCAGAAAGATTCAGTAGCATACAAAAGGATATTAAGGTGTAGTATTATGCAGAATAAATCGCAAAAGAACGGATGCTTCGAAATCTCCCTTGCCAGCCAGAACTCGGGCCTATATTCATGCCCTGTAGCCACGGTCCCTAATCCCTCTCCCCACCCTTCCCCCACTCACCGTGCCCCCTTTCCTCTCCCCTCCCTTCCCCACCCACCGTCCTCCCTTTCCTCTCCCCTCCCTTCCCCCACCCACTGTCCTCCCTTTCCACTCCCCTCCCCTTCTCCTCCCCCTCTCCCTGCCACCCTTCAGTACAACAGGATTTCTAGCTACATAAACACATTTTTATACTATTTAAAGTGTATTTATTTGCTATATTACTTAAGTAGTTACTGTCCCTAGGCATGTGACGAGCCGAACAAGACTTGCACACACGGGAAGAAAATGATGCACGAAAAAGGTCAACGTTATTTAAATACAAGACGGTTATTATGAGTTATAAGAAAAACATTAGATAAATAGTGAAAAACAGTGCAAGTCTGACTCAAACATCAAGACTTTCTACCCCCCAAAAGCGATGCCAATTTAGCGGATTGTCCAAGCTGACTTACATATCACAAGCTGTCAGACGTAAGATTATGTATTGTATTCTGGGTGACGTGAGAGGCTTCGTTACACCTCTTCCTTAACTATTTATTTTGCGTATCACATCTTTCTCCGCCATGCTCTTCATATCTTTTCAACATCGACTTAGTTTGTATCAGTATCATACAAGAGGATACTGAGGTGTAATGTGTGGAATAAGTCGCAAAGGGAGAAGTGTTACGAAAGCCCCAAAGCCAGCCAGAGCAAGGCATAATACCAGATGGCCGATGTGTTCAGTGTGTTCTGTCTGGTTGCGTCTTAACTCCTTCACTGCGGCGATGTCTGTTATTGTTTCATTCCCACTACCATCAGACGATTTTTATTTCGCTTAGGAGGGCCCCCTGGTGGTGCAGGGGTTAATGGGGGCTGTTTGTAACCCCAAATTTCGGAAAGCGTCTCGGAGGCTAAAAAAAATCGTCTGGCAATAGATAGAATGAAATAAGAACGCCATCATCGTGTCCAGAACGACGGCTTTAATTTTTCCTTTTTTTGCTACTTCCGGACGATTTTCTTCAATTTAGGAAAGACCTCTCGTACTGAAGGGATTAATGAAGGCTTTATCTAACCCCTCCAAGCCTCCCCTGAGCTGGATAAAATCGTCCGGAGGTAGGGAGAATTAAATGGCAAAGTGTCGTCATCTTCTTCTAGGGGGTTACTTTTCCTACGTTGACCTAAATACCACGCCGGGCCAGTAAGTCTGCCATGCCGAGCCATAGCAGGTATTACGGCACTAAAGCAGATCAGAGGCGTTTGTAATATTTGTACATAGAGAGGTAGAGTTAAGGGCATTAATCCAATATTAGGCATAACATCAGTAGTCATTACAGTAGGTTGTAAGTAAGCTGCTTTGACATCTGGCATGACCTATTACTTAGTGCCAATGACATGCTTGGGTTAGTACCTATACTAGTATTTAGATGTAGGAATAGTGTATCTAGCAAGCAGGCGTCAGGGGTAAGTAGGACAGGTACAGCTGGATTAGTTAATTTTAGGATATTTGCAGGTATTGGCCAGGGCAATTAATTAGGCAAATGTGTAGAAATTTTGCTTTCAAACGTATGATGATATCTGGATGACTAATTCGGCTATATCGTGCGTTTGGAAGGAGGCTTTACCGCTCCTGTTAAGGTCAATTTCCCGGCCCAAAACTGCAGCTACGAAGTAACTGGGCCAATTGTACATCAGAGGATCCCCAGACTGCCCTACCTTACCCCCGGATCGCCTGCAGTTGGCACAAGAAACAGGCTTGAAAGAGCAAAGTGAGTGGTGAACGTGTGATGTGGGGCGGAATTCCACAGATAATGTCACAAGTTAATACAGAGTGCACAAAACTATGATATTTTTCCTCTGTTCCCGGATCGCCTGCGGTTGGGACAAGAAAACAAAGCTGATGTTTACAGGCAAACGTATGATATATTCCCCCTTCGTAACTAGGATTTTTTTTTCCGGGTAGAACAAGAAATATGCGACGATTCTGTGCTTCCCTTTCCATGCATATCCTGCAAAAATAAGTAGTTTTACAGGGAAGTTATTAGGATTTTATTTGCGAATCCTGGCGTTGAGATTTACAAGCATACGATCAATTCCTGTCGTCACCAAGATCCGTGTGTGTAGAAAGAACATGGAAAGAATTGTAGGTCACCCCTCGACACCTGTACTTCCCGGTGAAATAGATCTTAGTTACGAAAGAAGTTTTATCGTACGTTTGTTCCTGTGTCACTGCCCGGGTTTAAGAAGCAAAGAGAAGGCGGTGGAAAGTGGTAATGAAGATTCCACTGGTTTTGGATATTTTTGTCACAAGTTCGATGCCGCGTGCACAAATTGCGGGAACGTAAAGTTGTGGACGGGAATATCGCACCATATAATCGAACAGTTATGAAACACACATTATTCTGAAAAGCTGGTTGATCTCCGAAGGTCGCCTCACTGGGTTTCAGAAATCATCGTTCACTTACTCATTATTTATCATCGTGAGATGGATCGGTATTTATGTCCGCAGCGGTACAGTTTCGCGTCGGTCGCCTACTTACCAACTCTGGGCTGTGTTCTCGTGGGCTTATAGGGCTCCCTGGCAACTCCATATTAATTTATTTATGCATATGACTCGTTGATATTCCCTTGTATGTTATTTATGCAAACGACGTCGATATTTAAAAAGTAAATAAATAGCAGACAGGTGAATATTAAGTAGCATCTTCGCTGTGATGCCCTTGTGGTTTTGTTCCCTCGTATTTATGGGCTTAATGAAGAGTGGACCTATTCCCTCCAGTTCAACAGCTTCTGAGTCGAATAAAATCGTCTAGAGATAGTAGGAGTAAAATAACGTCATCGTATTGATAGGGTACAGGAGATACTAAGGAGCCTTCATAAGCCACGAAAATACCCCATCCCCTCTACGGGAACCGACTGGCACCCCCCCCCCCATTACTTAGGCTAGGACGGGATGCCAGAGTGAGAGAGAGTGCGATGCCCCCCCTCCCACCTCACCGACCAACCCTTCACAACATTCTCTCTATGGTATTTATGCCTTGTACTTGAATGTAGCAGAAGTAAAATTGTTGTATCCTATGAAGAAAAATTGAGTGTTTCTCTAATTTTTATGTTGTTTCACTAAATAAAGCAATAACGTACCTTGTGCCCTTTATTTTTCCCTCTTGGATGTGATGTTGTCTTACGCCACTTACTCTCCTTTTGGAAGAGCTTTGGCGTTGTCCCTCTTAACTCCTCGAGGATCACCTCATATCGCAGTAGTGTCCCTGGCATAGTTTGGAGCCTGAGAAAAAAGAGATGAAGGAGAAACTACTTGCCAGTGCATTGTCACGGGCCTTGTTGTTGCTATCGTTGTTGTTGCTGGTGTATTTTGTTGTTACGGCCGTGGGGTTATCTGGATGTGAACCATATGGACTGCAGACTGGGGCTGCCTTTCTCCTACAGTCCTCTAATCCTCTTTCGGGGGATGGGGTGGGAGCTGAGGGACGTTTGTATAACCAGGCAGTGGAGCCACCTGGTTATATTAATGCTATCACGTGAAGGCGTCCCTCTCTAGCACCAGCTGGTCTTTGATTTATAATAACCAATCAGGAACATAGCAGAACAAAAGCGGCGTCAAAATTTGAAGTAATCGTTCACATTTTTCTCAAAAAATTAAGTTGACTCCGCTGGCAATTCTGACATGATGCATTTTTTTTTTTTTAGTTAATGAGAGCTATATCTAAACCCGTTTGTTTGAAAAGCCAGACCTGAGATGAATAAAATCGTCTGGAGAAAGCAAGATAAAAGTGAAATATCACGTTATCACAGTGGTGTTAATAAAGCTGTGGAGCAGTTTACAGATTAAGAAGGTAAGCTTTTTCTTCACAAAATAATATGAGACCAGACGAAAGAAGCACTGTTGCATGCTGGTAATGGCTGTGGCAAAGAGTGAGAGAGTACGCTAGTGTTTATCGATTGTTTGGCGGTGTGTGTAGGAGGATGCTCGGGGTGTATGCAAGAGAAAGCCAAGTGTTTGAGTTTGCTGTGGTACTACTGCATGCGAGGTGAGATTGAGAGGGGGAGTAATTGGATGTGATGATGGGTCTGTATATCCAGGAGTGATTAATGAAAGATGAGAGAATAAGCTTTGAATCAGTGGTCTTGGTGTTGTTGTATAAATTTTGAGCCAATAGGAATCCTGAACTACACTTAGAGGAAGACATAAGTGAACTGCACAACAGTAATAAAGTTTGTGAAACTAAAATAATCAACGAAAGGGAGCCAAACAAGACAAGCGTCAATATATAGACTAAAAGTATCTCTGGAAGAATGAGAGATGAGAATATCAAATGAAGAAAAATAACGAGAAAAATAATGATTTCGTAGTTACGGAAATTAATGATACACCATTCTTGTATTTCCAGTGACTGTAGTAGCGAAAAGGAAGGGAAAGAATATGTAGATTTTTGAGAGGAGATGATAAAGTGTCGCATCTCACTTTCCTGTCTAAATCCGAACAAGAGGTAGGTAGTGTCATGCCGGTGATCTTTCGTTATCATCTCCAAGGTCTAAAGATATGCATACGTTTAAACCTCGACAGGACCGACTAGCGAAGAGAGGATAAGAAATAAGACGTTTATCTATCTATCTATTGCCAGACGCCTTAATCCCTTATACTAGGTGGCCACAAACAAATCGCCTCCACGTCACCCTGTCCCCCACCATTTCACTGCCTTGCTCCCAGTTCACACACCCCTCTCTCATATACCTCTCTACTCCATCCCTCCATCTCATCCTTGGCCTTCCTTTCCCTCTCTCCCCCTCCACCTCACTCACATACACTCTCCTCACCAGTCTCTCACTCTCCATTCTCTCCACATGGCCAAACCACCTCAATGTGTTTCTCCTAACGTACAGACAAATAAATAAGAAATAAGACGTACGGACAAATAAAGTTCTTGATGTATTATGTATGTTTGTCAGATAGTAAGTGGCGGTTTACTTATTTTTACAGATGGACAGAAAATTTAAGAAAACAAATCCATACACCAGAATACAGGTATCTTCAATTCATTAATATATATATATATATATATATATATATATATATATATATATATATATATATATATATATATATATATATATATATATATATATATATATATATATATATATCAGTTATACTTCACCGCTGTAAGTTGAAATTTGGAGGGAAACTAATCTAGGGAACTGCATTTTATATTTTGGATAGTCTGAAGCATGAGTTTGTCAGCATTCATTTACCCAGAGCACCTTAGATTGTTTTAGGGACATAGCATTATCATAGCACATTGGGATTTTGAAGGACACATTATAGGATTTTTAAAGACATCATTATCATCTGTGAGTTACATGGAGAGACAGCCTGACAAATGATGAAGTGAAGGAGCGTTGTGGTGTGGATGTGGATGTGATGGGAAGCGTTAGGAGAAACGCATTGAGGTGGTTTGGCCATGTGGAGAGGATGGAAGCGAGAGGCTGACGAGGAGAGTGTGAGTGAGGTGGAGAGGGGGAAAGGGAGGGTGAGACCAAGGCTGAGATGGAGGGATGGAGTGGAGAGGTATATAAGAGAGGGGTATGTGAACTGGGAGTATGGCGGTGAAATGGCAGGGAACAGGGCGACTTGGAGGTGATTTGTTTGTGGCCACCCTTTACAGGATTAAGGCGTCTGGCAATAGATAGATAGATAGATCATCATATCAGCACATGTGGATATTTAAGGACACATCATTATCATACCAGCACAAAGGATATTCTAAGGACATATCACTATCATATCAAAGCAAAAATAAGTCTGTATTATCAAGCCTGTATTATCACTGGGTATAAACAGCGCTCTCTTCACTAGGGGGGGGGGGATCTTTGTGCGATACTGCGCAATTAGAAAAGATGTTTGTTCTGGTTTTATTTCTCGTGTTAATCAGAATTTGTGGCAGCCTGTCTCATATTCAGTGTCTGTAAAATTCTGAAGCTTTTGTTAGCCTTGTGAGGAGCATAAGTATTCGTAAGCTGAGTTAGATCGTGGGATCAAAGGAGGTGCGACGTCACTCCCGACTGAATGAAGCAACCACCATAGATGTAGAGCAATAGAGCTGAGTGTACAGTATTTTGTGTGTACAGTGTAAGAAGAGCTTCATAATATCATCATCTCACGACATGTCAGTTACCAAAATACCATAAAATATATTAACATGCATCATCTAGTCCTTTCTTGCCCAGTCACAAGTATGGGGGCCGGTGCTAAGCAACTCAGTCCCGATATTTAAGGCGAGGGTAACCATCCTCGCTCTTCCATGGGTGGCATTATGTGAGCAACGAACCCTAACCATCCCTCGGAGGTAAACTTGTATGGGCCCATCCAGTTAGAGCACCTTAACCCGCAGGACTATCAGGCGTTAATTGGTTATATGGTTACCACCCAACATTGTAAACAGTTTCTTGGTTTACAGGAAACCATTTGACTTGTAGCTCAGTGTAGAGTCACCTGAAGGGAGCACTACATAACTGAGCTGATGGTGAGCGAATCACCTACCAGCGATATTCTCGTTTATATACACCGGAAAATGTACATGAGCAATTATCTTTCGCATAGTCGAGATAATGTGGTATTCTGTACTGGCTAACGTCAGACGATTGTATTCAGTAGACAGTGGATTCCAGGAGGCTGAGAGTGTTAATACTGTAACCAATAACCCTTGCATGGAGGGGGACAAGTCTAGTGCTCTATTCGACGTATCGCCAGACGATTTATTTTTACCGGGAGTGAGCTGTAGGAACCTGATTGTTATATTTAAAAAATCACACACACACACACGAATTACGAAGAGAAGACTAAGACAAATAACTATCCGCTGCATGAGGGTTATTAAGGCAGATAAGTAACGTTGCTAGGTCCCAACTTTCCCCCAGAATTCTGCATGCAACTATCAAATTTACATCCAGGTCCTTAATTTTACTGCAGGATGAACAGTGACAAGGGGGAAACGTCCAAGAGCTTGACTACCCCGAGAGTGGGACTTGGATTCATACAGTTCCAGGCTGGATTTGCTAACCAATGCACCACCGCCTTAACTAGCCACCAGCGGAGAGTTTTCATATACTGGCGAATTAGGTAGGCAGATAGATAAATAGACAGACAGATAGATAGATAAATGTAGACCTCCAGACACAATAATTATCCGAATTTCACCGTATCGTATAAGCCTCATCAGGAACAAAGAAGAAAAAAGAAAAATAAAACATACCCCACCAGGTACTGTACACACACTTATGTATTGCGAGCATCATCCCCTCCATTTGCCTCGTCAGAAGAATACATGTAGTCAACACGACATACACCTGAACAACTAGATTCACCACATAGTTTTTAGACTTGCCTCATAAGGAAAGTACATATAAACCTACTTAACACACTGGAACTACGATAATCACCAGAGCTCATCAGGAAAATACGTATAACGTGGGAGCCACATACATGAACGAAAAGAATCACCAAAGCTCATCAGAAAATTATATATAGCCTGGCAACCGCGTACTTGAACTACAAGAATCACCAGAGCTCATCAGAAAATATATATAAACTGGCAGCCGCTTACATGAACACGTAGAATCTCCAAAGACTTTCCCTACGCCGTTCTGTACTCATTTAAACTGCTAGAATCACCGGAGGTCTTCAGAAAAATACATACAAGGTGGCAGTCGCTTACATGAACACCTAGAATCACCAAAGACTTTCCCTACACTGTTCTTTAGTCATATAAACTGCTAGAATCACCGGAGCTCTTCAGAAAAATACATACAAGGTGGCAGCCACGCACATGAACTACTAGAATCACCGGAGAGTTTCCCCACACTGGCCTCATCAGCGCCAACACCGCCTACTCAGCGCACTTTGCGGGACATGTTAATAGCGCCGCGCCACTTTGCATATCAGATGTAGCCATCACCGCGGGAATGTAAAGTTAGGGGGACGTCCGCCTGACTTATTATGCTGCCACAACTCCGCTCGGTGACCATGCCGCTGCTCCTGCTCTCAACCTCCTCACACACTTACGATGCTCTGTTTCATAATCTTACGATCAAATTCGTGTCCTAATTAAGATCTGCTTCAGTAGAAAGAGCAAGGGCTGGCTAAATTCTGCAGTCTCCCCCAGTCAGCTTGATATCCGAACCCAGCCTGCTCACAGACTTAGGATAAAAAACAATTCTCGTAACTAAGAAAGGATCAAAAACTTCCCGTAACAAAGGAAGGATCAGACTCTTCTCGTAACTAAGCAAGGATCAAAAACTTTCGTAATGAAGAAAGGATCTAAAACTTCTCGTAGCTAAGAAAGGATAAAACATTCTCGTAACTTAGAATAACAGACAACGGGCATGGAAAGATTCAGCAGTCCACTAATCCTACGATATTTTTCTCCCGTAAGACTAGAGTTTGCAGTAAGAAAATGAAACAAGGGAAGTTTTTGTACTCTCCTTCCCTTGTTCATAAACACTTTCGAACAACAGTCTCTCGTAAATAAGATTAGTTTTGCAGAAAAAATAAGAGACATGGGTTGTTTTTATAGACTTGAGACACTTGTTTTCATCGCAGAGACTCCATTGTTGAGAACATTTGAGGTCTAGCTCTTCGATTTCTGAGTTTCCCATCATCTGTAAAATATCATCTGGATTTAGACTGAATAAAGCATCTGCAGTTACTCTCGACATGTCCATGGGAGAAAGCGGGGGAAATTCAACTCTTCGACTGCAAGTATTCCAAGGGGGGGACTTCCTCCTGACTAACACCTTATTACAGTGCCACAACTCAGCCTGGTGATGACGACGCCCCTGCTCTCAACCTGGCCGGATACTCAAGTGAATTTACGATCAACTATCTATCTATCTATTGCCAAACTCCTTAATCCCATACTGAGTGGCCACAAACAAATTGCCTCCACGTCGCCCAGTCCCCCGCCATTTCACTGCCCTGCTTCCAGCTTACATCCCCCTCCCTCATATACCTCTCCACTCCATCCCTCCATCTCATCCTTGGCCTCCCCCTCCCGCTCTCCTCCTCCACCTCACTCACATACACTCTCCTCGTCAGTCTTTCACTCTCCATCCTCTCCACATGGCCAAACCACCTCACTGTGTTTCTCCTGACGCTTCGTATCACTTCCACAGCCACACCACAACGCTTCTTCACATCCTCATTTGTCAGTCTTTCTCTCCATGTGACTCCACATGCTCCTCTCAAATAACTCATTTCCACCGCTCTCACTCTTGTGTCCCTCCAACAAGGTCCACTGTTTTTCTTAAATAAAACCTGCTTTAGTAAATAAGATACACGGGAAGATTCTGTGCTATCTTCCTTGTCCACAAACACTGACTCACAGACTTACCATCCATTCCTTCATGTGAATAAAATTTGTTGATATACGAAGAACGAGATGTGAAGTTTCTGCTTGTATCACCTCAGACTACGATCCATGAATTTTCCACAACGCCACACACTTATTATCAACTGCCTTTCATAACTACGATTTGGTTTTGCAAGAAGAATATGAGATGTGAGGGCTCGGTACTTCCCCTTGTTTGCCTGCGTGCGATAAGTTTTCTTTGTTATTAAGATTTTTTTTGGTAGGAACAAGAAGCGACACAGGTTTTTATATATCTGAATTTTTTTCCCGAATAAAATAACCATACGCTGTCCATAGTAGAGAACGAGTTTAAGTCCTTCAAAATGATAATGTGGTGGTAGTTGGTGGCGACCATCATCCACTCACTTGATGTAGTGCTGCCTACTTCTTTCTTCACCTTTATCGATCTTATCTGTGTTTGCCCTCCTCTTTACCAATTTCTTCCATCTTTCCTTTCACTTTTTCTTACTCTTCTTTCCTCCTCAGGTGGCTTTACACTGAGTGACAAGCCTAATGGTTTCCTGTAAGCCAGGAAACCATTTATAACGCTGGGTGGTAACCATAAATCTAACCCAGACGTGTTCCCTACGTTTCAAGAAGTGGGTTGCCGGAGGTTTAGTGCCTCTCCCAGTAAAACATGTAACTCAAAGACAAACAGTGGTAATGTCTTCCTGATAACAAAATTTTGCCAGCTTCAGGCTATAGCATTAAAATCTCGCGCACGGACTGGGCTAACAAAGACTATATCTGTCGCCTCAAGTTCGAACAGTTTCTCCTGAGCTGAATAAAATTGTACGAAGAAAGCAAGGACAAGTGCAAATTACGTCATCGTAGTGAACTGTTTAATCCGTATAATTCTTTACTCTTTCACATCTAGAATTTCCCTCGACTAAAGAAATTTATCTCATTTTAGCCAGAATAAAACACCTCAGGATATTGAAAACAGGGAGAGAATTTAACTTATACAGCTTTTGACCCTTTGACCGCTTAGAGTCTCTCATTTACGTACCGTAAAGTCGTCTGGATTTATCTATCTGTAGCCCGACGCCCTAATCCTGCAAAGGGTGGCCGCAGACAAAGCGCCTCCATGTCGCTCTGTCACCCACCATTTGGCTGCCCTCACCCCAACTCACTCCCCCCTCCCTCATATACCTCTCAACTCCATCCCTCCACCTCATCTGGATGTAACCTGCATAAAATACATAGGTGTTTACAGTGCAGCAGAACGGCACAAGCAGTCCCCTTTCTGTTAAATCCTTCATGACCAAGGGTTTTCTTAGGCTAAACGGAATTGACAGGTGGAAGACATATAAAAGTACTTGCTTGAAAATGCAGTGGTGAATACTGTATATGCCAGTATGAATCACCCGTCGTCACAGCATTGCCATATCTGATTTGTGTGTGTGTGTGTGTGTGTGTGTGTGTGTGTGTGTGTGTGTGTGTGTGTGTGTGTGTGTGTGTGTGTGTGTGTGTGTGTGTGTGTGTGTGTGTGTGTGTGAGCTTGCATGTTTCTAGGTAATCAAAGCCAGGTAAAACTTTAAAACATATATTAGTGGTTAGTTATTGCTGCATAAGAAGGAAGTACAGGAGAGACATGAATACTAATGATACACTGAAGGTAACTGGCCTCCTTACAGTCAAGAATCGCCCTTTCAAGCACAGCATTAATTTTTCGATCGTCTCGTATTAATCAGCCCAATAATAGTTGACTCAAAACATACCGTTAATTATTGTTATATATATGAAGACATGAAGGCATAAATAAAAATGACGTGGAAATTAAATAGCCTCTTTACCGTCAAAATACACTGCTCAAATCGAATCGAATCAACGCTAATTTAGAACTAGGTAAAATTTGAAAACATAGTATATTTTTCCCTCACTAGGAAGAAACTTGGAGGTATGAATAGTGATGATATGGAAAATTAATAAGCTTAATTAAAGTCAGGAGTCCCCAACATAACATAGGCAACCCCAATCCAACTTATCCTAATCTAACTTAACCCATATAATCTCAGCCAATCCAGCCTAACCCAACCCAACCAATCAAAACCCAACCACACCCAACCCAACCCAAACCAAACATAATGCCACTTAACCCAGTGCATCCCGACCACACCCAACTCAACCCAAACCAAACCTAACGCCACCTAACCCAGTGCAACCCAGCCACACCCAACCCAACCCAACCCAACCCAACCCAACCCAGCTTTAACCTTACCTGTCACCTCGTTGGGATGAAATGTGGGTCAGACATCGCAGCTGCACCATCACGTATATTTCGCCTCGAGGAGCGCCAGGCCGGAGTCAGCATAATTCTCGCGCGTTTTTACCACCTCAGACACGGGGGTAGATTTGCATATTACGTCCGACACGAGTTTTCGCTCCTCTGTATAAATTCAGTGACCAAGTACAAGGCCCGGGTTATCATGCAGTCCCCATTAACATTCTTGGTGCCGTAGTTGTAAAGTTTCCTAAGACTTGGCTTTCTCATGGTCGGTGCAGTTCTGTTACCCTATTTCAACTGACACCAGGTGATTTTATTCAGCTGAGAGGGAGTCGTAGGAGGCATAGAGTGGTCGTGAAAGCTCTAGTGTTTTATTCCAGCTAAGATCAGACGATTTAATTCAGCTGAGCAATAGGAGTCTCCATTGTGTGAGTTAAGATTACTTGTTTTTCTTTGCCTTCTACTCAAAAGACTTCCAGACACATCACAGTCACACTAAACTGAATATTAAAGTAAAAAAATACGAGGAAATAAAATAATTCCCTTTAAGTAACTGATGTGGAGACTTTATTGTCGTATATTTGGCTGAGATACTTCATGAATACGGCACTTCTTGATATCAGTACAGGACCTCTGCTTAACTTCACAGGGATCTTCTTATACGTGTGTGTAGGTGTGGGGTTTTGGGTTGGTGTGTGGCCTGAGAGAGACAGACAGACAGACAGACAGACAGAGAGAAAGGTGTGTGTGTGTGTGTGTGTGTGTGTGTGTGTGTGTGTGTGTGTGTGCTTGAAATTCTGTGTGGGCTTTGAGTGGAAGGGGTTTGGGTTGTGTGTGGGATTCGTGTGTGTTTGTCTTTAACTGCATGTAGTTTTACTGTGTCTGTACGATTATATGCAGGAACACTCTGAATCTGCAGTGACTTCCTCTTTAGTATATTCTTTCCGCTCCCAGATTATTTCAGTCCAATTAGGCTTTTCGTACTGAGGGGTAATGCAATATCTAAATCCTCCAGTGAAAGAAGCCTTATCATTATGCGAATAAAATCGCCCGAAAATTGCTTGAATAAACTGAAAATGTTGTACCTGGGCTCAGTGGGTCGAGAAAGAGACCTCTGACTGTGGCGGGGTTATTACTGATGTCGGTAAACAGACTTGGAAAGCACTGACAGCTAAGTAATTGTGACAGGAGGAAAAGGAAAAGTGCAATTGCCTAAGCTCTTCCTTGACGATTATCACCTTTTCTGAAGAGACCGACAGGAAGTTCTAAGTAATCAAAACATCCGAAACATTTACTTGTCTGGATTAAATATAACATTGAAGTACAGGTAAATAATTGGTCTTAATTTCAAAAGTCTTGCAAGTTGTTCATGCCGGAGAAACACAGTTTACCAATATACAGTAGTGTAGTTCTGTGTCCTCGCACTCCCTCGGAAATTACATCCCCCCCTGCTCCTCCCTTCCCCAGGAGAACTCGACCCCTGGTTGAGAACGGCTAGTCTTGATTTTAGAGCTGACGGAACTGTATTATGACTAGTCTGCCAGTAACGTACGAAGTTATACATGGGAGCGATGGATTAGCAGTGTGTAATGATACTGAAGTGTTATGTCGTGCATAGGCTATATACAGGCGTGATGAATGCTATTTTGTATGCATTTTAAAGCCCCTCCCATACTCGCTGTCCCTAGCAACGTCTGGTACACTCGTAGGCGCGAGTAAATGGTGAATATTTATCAATGTTTCTTCCATTGTTTTTGGCATATCTGTAAGCACGGATGGATGGTTAATATTTATAAGTGTTTCATTCATTACTTCTGACATACCCGTAAGCACGAATAAATGGTGAATGCCTGTATTTTTAAATGATTTATGCATTATTTCAGCATGTGCGAAAAAAGAAAAGGTAAGCGGGTTTAATGCTTCATAGATGAGCAGTAGGACAGCTCAGCGGCAGGGTTGCCGTTTCATGGGAATCGCCTGTTGATGTGGGGAAAAAAAAAAAAAAAAAAAAATGAGCGACGGACCTACACGCGGAAAAGACGGACGTCTTTTCACACCAGTGTGGAATATTGCCATGCTACCCATTTATGCTATTTTTTGTGCAATACAGGAGATTCTGACATGGTAGGAGGCATTAAAATGTATCGCGATATATATACGAGTATACATATGTCTGTTACAGTTAGGTCATGGAAAATGTTTCGCTTATGCATAATACACTCATTTAAAACATGGAAGAATACGTCGTGGACCACTGTCTACCTCCACCCAATCGACAGTATCGTTGCTACTATATAGATTATTATTTAGCAAATTATTTACAAGGCAAATGCCAGACACTTGCAGTCGTACTTACTTACAGGTGTTCGGGAACAGCAAAAGCAATTCTTTCAGTAAATCGTGTGTAGTTGAAATGCGAACGAGTTTGGCATAGTGTGATGACCAGCGGTGACTTCCACGAATTAAGTATGATTTATAATAGGAATCCTGTAACAGCTATTTTCATACCGATTATAATACGTAGTCTAGTGGTGGCTCGTTGCCTGTATATATTCTTGTATCGTGTAGGGATAGGCTAATGAATGTCGTAAATATATGGTTAGTTTCTTTTTATTATTTGTCGGGTTTGGATAAATTTATTTCTCTTGCTTTGTTGCATTTTCGGCATGTATTGAAGATTTAATTTGCTATTTTAACCATTCAACTTCTGTGCACATCAGTCAGGATATGTTTATATTCATTATTCATACCTACCAACATGACGTTTTCTGTAATCCTGGCCACAAACGAAAACGTGTGGAAAAATGACGTCAGAACCAGTGTGGCGTAATGGCAACGCAGCTCAGAGGCTCGGTTGTATGGTAGCGGCCTCACTCTCAGGTAACAACCGTCTACTAGATGGACGCTTATAGTAAAAAAAAACCCTAAAGTATTGCATACCCATTGTCTAGTAGTGTGATGTAAGTTTATATAATTTTCAACCCTCCTCCAAACCCCCTTCAACTAAAAATACGAAGCAGCATCTCGCGTCCCAGTTCACGCTCCGCTCTCGTCTTCGAAACATTTGAACCACGAGCACCGCTAGCCTGTCCCTCACTCTCCTCAGTGACTTTGTTAAGTGTGGTTGTGATCTACGTGACTGAGGGCGCTGATGCTGTCCCTGACGCTAAGGTAATGTGTTTATCCTGCTGAATCGTACAAATTGCATTTCTTTTATTATTCAGAATGTGTCAAGCAGTAATGAAGTGATTTTTAAGTATGTATCTCAACGCTGACTATAGTGGTATTTAGCTGGCTTCTGAGTTACGTGTTGAGGTTTTGTACCATCACTGTGCTGTTGAATATTGGTAAATCATTCTAGTTAACCATTTTTATTATTCCTGGAGATGATTAGAGTTATAAGAAACTTTTTTCACGTATAGCATTTTGGATGCATGTATTGATACTAAACCGGCTTCGAGTTAATGATGCTTTGTTCTACGATCACTGGTTTTGCTAAATCACACAATACACAGCTTCTGTTTATTATGATTTAGTTTGCATAAAGTTATAATGAAGTAATTTTTACATATAACCATCAGGCTGAATATTATGCTGTGATAGTCCAACTGCCCGGGTAGTTTGGTGATGCAGTGTCGTTGTCTCAGTTGTCAGCGAGGTATTAGTTCTTTGAATATTGCCTGATATGCTAGATCACCAATTTATTCAGACTGCTCAGACAGTTGTCCTTAAATTATAATGGTAAGGATTTAGTGAACCGGCAATAGCTGAAAGTGGAGCTGTTGGTTTGCTTGCTTTGTCATGGTGTGGTGGTGGTGGAGGCTAGTGAGTTGGGGCAGGGAGGGGAGGGAAGGGGAGGGGGAGAGTTGGGGGGATGGGGGCGGAGCTAGGAAGGCGAGGACAGACACAGGCCACACCACTGACCACACTCACTCCTTTTCGCAATGGAAAGGCGTTTTGCATCTTTTGTGGTTTTTGTACAATAAATAAGTATGGGCGTAAACTGGTCACGTAATTCATAGTTTTATTTTTTTTACCTTTGTCACTGGCCTCTACTTTGCAAGGTTGTTACCGTATTACCATGTATCAGCAGTTTATTTTTCCTGTAAATTTATGAACTTGCATATTTTTTCGTTCTTTTCCTTTTCATAACCATACAAATGACTGTCATGAGCTGCGGCGTTTGTGAACAATCAGATCAGCATTCAGTATTAGTGGCGCTTACCAGAACTTTCCACCACACGTGTTACTTCCCCACAACCCTCCCGACATCCCGACCACCCCCCACCACCACCACCGCCGCGTCATACCATCTCGCTTACCACCACCACCACGTCTTACCACCCTGCCTGCCACCACCACAACCACCACGTCATACCACCCCGCTTACCACCACCACCATGTCTTACCACCCCGTTTAGCGTCACCACCACGTCATACCACCCCGCTTACCACCACCACCACCACCAAGCATCCACGCACCGACACAGCGACCACCAACACCACACATTCACCCATCCAGTCTCCACTACCACCCATCGAGCCACCCAGCCACCATCACCCCTCCACCAACCCAACCACCACCGCTACACATTCACCCACCCAGCCACCACCACCACCACACAACACATCCACCCACCCAGCCGCCACCACCACCACCACACCACACATCCACCCACCCAGCCACCACCACCACCACACCACACCACACCACACCACACCACACATCCACCCACCCAGACACCACCACCACCACCACACCACACATCCACCCACCCACCCAGCCACCACCACCACCACACCACACATCCACCCACCCAGCCACCACCACCACAACACATCCAGTCACCACCACCACACATCCACGCACCAAGCCACCACCACCACTACTATTCCTACCACCCAGCCACCACCACCACTATTCTTACCACCCAGCCACCACCACCACTACTCTTCCTACCACCCAGCCACCACCACCACTACTCTTCCCATCACCCAGCCACCACCACCACTATTCCTACCACCCAGCCACCACCACCACCACTATTCCTACCACCCAGCCACCACCACCACCACCACTATTCCTACCACCCAGCCACCACCACCACCACCACCACTATTCCTACCACCCAGCCACCACCACCACTACTATTCCTACCACCCAGCCACCACCACCACTACTCTTCCCATCACCTAGCCCCCACCACCACTATTCCTACCACCCAGCCACCACCACCACTATTCCTACCACCCAGCCACCACCACCACTACTCTTCCTATCACCCAGCCACCACAACCACCACTATTCCTACCACCCAGCCACCACCACCACCACCACCACTATTCCTATCACCCAGCCACCACCACCACTACTCTTCCTATCACCCAGCCACCACCACCACCACCACTATTCCTATCACCCAGCCACCACCACCACCACCACACACACACCCACCCAGTTACCCATCCAGCCACCTTCATCTCCTTCCACCCATCCACCACCAACTTGACTCACCCACCACCACCACCACCCACCCTCCCAACACACACACACACACACACACACACGTCTTATTTCAGAATGACAAACAACTAACAGACCGAAGTAATCGTTCACCATTTATCCTTTTTAAAGTTTCTCTTCTATTCTCGTATTCTTCTGTCGTATATGCACTTGTTAGTTCTTAATAATTAATGAGTCTGGGGGGATTGTTCCAGCTCCTTGCACCTTTCGTTAACGCATCCTCGTTAAAAATTAGGTATGGTTAGGCTATGATAGGTTAGGTTTAGGTGAGGTTAGTCAATTTTAACGTAGATGCAACTAATGACTAAAGGTGGGAGCTGGAGAATCTTCCCCTATTTTACTACGTACAACAAGGAGCATTTGCGACAGATGCTTATACAAGAAATAATGCTTTTAAGTTCAGTAATAATTATAGTAATTTCAGTGTTCGTTGGTTGGGTGCATTTTTGAAAACTTTCCTGCACCACACCTACCACCACACTTTCTACCACTACTAATACCACACCTACCACCACACTCTCTACCACTACTAATACCACACCTGCCAACAGACCCCCTACCACTCCTGCCATTACACCCTGTACCACACCTACCATCACTCTCTCTACCACACCTACCATCACTCTACCACACCTACCATCACTCCCCCTACCACACCTACCATCATTCCCCCTACCACACCTGCCATCACACTCCCTACCACACCTACCATCACACTCCCTACCACACCTACCATCACACTCCCTACCATCACTTCCCATACCACACCTGCCATCACACTTCCTACCACACTTACCATCACATTCCCTACCACACCTACCGTCACACGCACTACTACCCCTACCACCACTTCGTTACCACCCCTACCACTACCCCATCACAAGCCCTACAACCACCCCACTACCAACTCGGCCTCCACCCACCCCACTACCACCCCTGCCTCCTCCCCATTACCACCCCTGCCTTCGCCCCACTACCACCCCTACCTCCAGCCCACTACCACCCCTACCTCTAACCCACTACCACCCCTACCTCCACCCCACTACCACCCCTACCTCCACCCCACTACCACCCCTACCTCCAACCCACTACCACCCCTACCTCCAACCCACTACCACCCCTACCTCCAACCCACTACCACCCCTACTTCCACCCCACTACCACCCCTACCTCCACCCCACTACCACCCCTACCTCCACCCCACTACCACCCCTACCTCCACCCCACTACCACCCCTACCTCCACCCCACTACCACCCCTACCTCCACCCCACTACCACCTCTGCCTCCACCCCACTACCACTCCTACCTCCATCCCACTACCACTCCTACCTCCATCCCACTACCACTCCTACCTCCACCCCACAACCACCACTCCACTACCACCCCTACCACAGCTCCACCTGAAACTACCACCTCATCATCTTTCACGCCACTACTGTACCACTACTCCTGCCTCCACACCTACCACCATACCCATTTCTATAGCTACTACCACACCCACTGCCACATCTGCCAGTTGTCCGACAACCATAGTTACCACCATAGCAATACCACACTTACCACAACATCCACTACCATACTTATCACCACACACTAACTTACCACCCCACACTTACCTCCACACACTTATCTCCACACCCATTACTACATCTACTACACCCACTACCACACCTACCAACATACCCCATACCATACCTTCCATCACACCACCTACCACACCTACCAACACATCCCCTACCACACCTACCATCACACACCCTATCACACCTACCATCACACACCCTATCACACCTACCATCACACACCCTACCACACCTACCAACACATCCCCTACCACACCTACCATCACACACCCTACCACACCTACCAACACATCCCCTACCACACCTACCATCACATCCCCTACCACACCTACCATCACATCCCCTACCACACCTACCATCACATCCCCTACCACACCCATCATCGCATCCCCTGCCACACCCAGCACACTCCCCACCACACACAACACACCCTCTACCACACCTACCATCACATCCCCTACCACATGTCTTCATCCTCCACCACACCTACCACCAAGCACTCTACCACACCTACCACCAAGCCCTCTACCACACCAACACATCACATCCCTCGACCACACCAACTGTCACATCCCCAACCACATCCATTATCACACCCCCTACCACACCTACCATCGCACCCCCTACCACAACTACCATCGCACCCCCTACCACACCTACCATCGCACCCCCTAACACACCTACCATCGCACCCCCTAACACACCTACCATCGCACCCCCTAACACACCTACCATCGCACCCCCCAACACACCTGCCATCACACCCAGTACCATACCTACCATCACACCCAGTACCACACCTACCATCACACCCAGTACCACACCTACCATCACACCCAGTACCACACCTACCATCACACCCAGTACCACACCTACCATCACACCCAGTACCACACCTACCATCACACCCAGTACCATACCTACCATCACACCCCACACCACTCCAACCATCATATCCCTTACTACACCTACCTTCACACCTATCATGACCCCTTACCACACTTATCATGACTCCCTACCACACCTTTCATCACATCCAGTACGACACCACACCGACCGTCACACGCACTACCACCCCCACCACCACACGCCCGACTTCTCCTGCGACCTGACCCACAGCCACGCAAACCACCACCCCATTACCACCCCTACAACCATCCCGTCACAAAGGAGTACAAAGGAAAGCAAACAGCAACAGACGTAATGGTCCTTTTGAGGCTGCTTGTTACAGAAAAGACTATCACTATGATATCTAATTCTACAAGTTGAAAGTAAGGATAGTAAAGCAAGAAGGCTTTCCCCCACCCACCAAACTCTCCAGTCGAAGCTGGCAGGAAAAAAGTGAGAAGGACCTCCATGCAGCATGGAAAAGCTGACATGGAATTTTCATAGGAAAGACTGAAAAGTGGTAAACTATATCTGTCCTACTGTGTCTAGACACTACAAGTGTTAATAAGCTACAGTTATCATAAATTACATAGTATTTCCTTGCTATAGTTTCATCACGATCTGAAAAAGAGAAAAACAGCTTACATTATTAGTCATGAAGGCGTTTAGCTGAGGATTTGAAACAAGATACTTATCCAAGCGATTTTTTAATGTCACCACTGTATTGCAATCAACGACATCCCTGGGCAGTTTATTCCAAATGTTAACAACCCTGTTAAAGAAAAAATTATTCGCTTCAGTAGACTGGAAATGCTTTCCAGTAATCTTGTACCCATTACCTCTAGTACAGTTCGAACGATCAGTGGCAAAGTACTTGTTAGCATCCATATTATCGATCCCTTTAATAATCTTGAATACAGGAACTCTTTTATTTGGCAAGTTTTTGTTGGGCGAATTCACTTTTGGTGATGGGATGGGATTGTATACAACACTAATTTAGCGTCAGAAATCTCACATTTGGCAAGTTGTTTATAATAAAAATATACTGTATTATATAATTTTATGCAAATTAATGTCAATTTTTTTATCAGTCTGAATTAATATCAACAAAAATTAGTTTGTGTATTGTGAAATTCAAATCTTGTCTTCTTAAACCTCTTGAAGTTTCGAGACCAGTGTTGCCAATTTAGCGGTTTTCATGCAAAATCTAGAGGCTTTAAAACCATTCTGGCGAGGAGTTTTTAATGTTTTTGCTCTATGTCTAGTTTTTTTTTATCTCCTGTCTGGCGGGTTGATTTCCCCTAATCTGGCGGATTTTTAACACTTTTAAGACCAGTCTAGCCGATTGATAGGATTTCCATTTGGCAATACTGTTCGAGATGTCTGTTTGTTTATACTTCTCAGCCAGCCACTATCAAGGAAGGTACGCTTCTGTGACAACTTCTATCTCGTGTGCAGCATTTTGTGTGTTTTTATTGTGATTCCTACCTGTGCTGAGGACCTGAGAATACATAATGGCTGATGAAACACAGGAAGGTGGAATGGATGACCGTGGCAGACCACCAAAATGTGAGTACAGAGTTGGGAAGAAATTTAAGTACACTTTGCAAGACAAAGTTATCAAGATGTTAGATCAGGGCCAGAAACACGGTTGTGTGTGTTTATCACATGATTTACACCCAGTAATGTTACGGGTGGAAATTCAGTCCAGTCATGCATGCCCAGAAACTTTTTTTTTCCCATTAGTTATTAAGTTCAGATTTGGTGACTTCCGGTTTGACAAGTTTTTTTTTTTTTTGCATCTATTACTCGCCAAATGAGAGTTCTTGAATCAGATCCCTTCGTAGTCTGCACTTTGATAGGTTATATATATCTTTAGCTCGTTTAATTGCTCCTCGTATGATTTGTTCCTCAGTCAGGATATCATTTTTGTTATCGCTGCACTCTGTTTTCACTGTCTTTCCTGTCATACAGTGACCAGAACTGCACACTACTCAATATGTGGCTGCACCAAGGAATTGTACAGGGTAAGAATTATATTTTCAGATTCGAACTCAAATGATCCACCGGTATTATTTTACAAGTGGACAATATGCAGTTTTGGAATTTTAGCACCATTATCGTATAGTATAGTCCCTAAGGATCACAAATAACCCCCATTACCCCATTCGGAAATTGATTATTGCTCCCCTAAGATAGTTAGGTATGTTGGGTTTGGTTTGGTTAGTTTTATTGTGTTCGGTGAGGGGCATTTCCGACAAAAATGAAGGTCAGAAACATTTGAATCGCATCAAAAACTGCCAGAAAAATATATTGCACTACCTGGGGGGTGTATTGTCCACTTGTAAAAATTTACCGATCCACATATAAATCAGGCTTGGGGCAATTACGATAATGATTACGATTACTTTGCAAACTTCAGATTACAATTGCGATTATGATTACAGTAAAAGTACTAGTAATCGATTACAATTATATAAGTACCGGTAATCATGATTATATGTACTCTTATGCACTACGGTATATAATTATGAGCACGTTTCTTTTATACTTGACATTGATTAAATAAACAGCTGAAGTTTGTTTTTAAAAGCAAAAACCGTCCAGTAATATAAAACTGATATTTTATAGAGATATATAATTACATTATATGCAAATCATTTTAATAAGAATTGCCTGCATAAGGAAGAACATAGGGTTAAGCTCTGCAGAACCTATGGCAACTGTTACTGTGGATAAAAATATACTGTACAGTGCCATGTCCAGTAAGTAGTTCCTTTACTTTATTGCCAATTTGCAATACAGATGTGTTTTAATAATTCAAACGCTGAGACTTTTCTTCACTTTGTCCTTGACCATTTCATTCTGTTAACTTTTCTACCAACCGAGATCTTCCCAGGTGATATTATTCTAGCTTAGATAGGATATTATATGGAAGCTTCTAAGTGATAACCTACAATTCACTTTTGTTTTCATATTACAAATGGACTTTTATGGTGTAAATTTGACTGTTTGAGACTGAACTACAGTATTTTATTCTTGATGAGTACAGTATTTGTGGAAGAATTACATATCTGGGGCCTTATAATTGTAAAAGTAACCATGATTACGATTACAATAGGAGAGTATTCGATTACAATTGCGATTACTTTGAAGAAAATGCTTAAGTAATCGATTACGATTACACAAAAGTCTGTAATTGATTAGCCTACAATCGATTACGATTACCTCATGTCTGCTATAAATCCAACTAGCTTGTTAGCTTTATTTATAGCTTCTGTGCACTGGTTACTTGGTTTAAGATCATCAGTTACAAGTATTCCTAGATTCTTTTCATGGCTTACATTCAAGAGTTGAAAATGATTCATTGTATAACTACAGTTTTCATTTTTTTCATTCATTGCCAGACGCCATGTATCCCAGACGGGGTGGTCAAGGGCTTAGAGTTAATTGTTTTCATTTTTACTTCCAGTATTTAGAACTTTGCATTTATCGATATTAAAATCCATTTGCCATTTTTCAGCCCAATTAAGCAGTTTATCAACATCCCTTTGCATCAGTATTTTTTGTTCTGGGGTATCTGCTCTATTACCAGTCTTGGGATCGTCAGCAAAATTTGATAATGTACAAAACACGCCTTCATCAATGTTGTCTGAATAAATCAGAAACAGAATAGAACCCAAAACTGATAACATTTTTCCAGTCTGATTCCTTACCATTGATTGCAACTCATTATTTACAATTCATAAGCCAGCTTTCAAACCATCTCAGTACACTGCCACCGATACCATAGACTCGCAGTTTCTCGAAAAGTTGAATATGTGGAACCTTATCAAATGCTTTCTTGAAATCAAGATAAATGACATCGACTGATTTAGTGCTGTCATACATGTTGATAGTATCATTGAAAAAATCAAGTAGATTAATAAGACATGAATGCTTATTTCAGAATCCGTGCTGAGAGTCTTTGATGAGAGTTTTCTGTTCTAAATGCTTGACCAATTTATCCCTAATTAATGGTTTCTAACAACTTACAAACAACTGATTTCAAGCTTATTGGTCAGTAATTGTTGGGTTGAGATTTGTCTCCCTTTTTGAATACCGGAGTTACATTAGCTAATTTCCAGCTGCTTGGTACAGTGCCGCTTCTGAGAGATGCGTTGAATAAATGTGTAAAGGGTTTCACTGTTTCATCTTTTGCCTCCTTTAAGATTCTTGGAGGTAATATGTCTGGCCATAGTGTTGTACTTATCTTTAGTTTATTAGCGCAAGGAGTACATCTCTGTCATTGATAATCATTTCTTTGAATGTGTTTTCTTCGTCTGTGTGTGTGTAGGACAATGTTTGGATCAAGCATAGACTTTCTACTGTAAATAGCGATGTAAAGAAAGTACAGTATCAAGAATTTTAGCAATCTCAGTTTCATTATTTGTATGGTCACCGTATGCTGATACTAATGGTCCTGTTGTTGGTGTTATTTTCTTATTTCTGATATAACTGAAAATTCTTTTGGGTTTGATATGCTGATGCTTGCAATATGCACTGCAAGGTTTTTCTTACTTTGCTTTATTAACTTTTTAGCATTATGGCATATGTTATTGTAAATATTTTTATCCTCCTCATTTTTAGTGTCTTTGTATTTCTGATAAGCAAGCTTTTTTGCTGAAAGACTTCTTTTAATATTGCTTTTCCACCATTTTGGCTTATTACATTTTGCTGGTCTTCTACTACACATCAGTACACAATCCTTAACTACCTTATTAAGGAATTCTCTGCCCATACTGTGTGTTTATTTGTATTTTCAATAATCGGTTCTTATCTGTTGCTACGTAAAGTTAGCTTTAATTTGTGAAAATAGGCTTTCTTGTAATCTGGGATTTTCTTGTAACAATAATTTTGGTCGGTGTTACGGAAACTGAAGTTGAATGTGACTCTGCAATGATCACTAGTACTGACTTCTTCCCCTACTTGAGCATTATGAACAAGGTTTTCTGACGTCGCCAGTATAAGATCTAGGATATCTTCTCCATGTGTGGGATGTTCTGCAAACTGATATAATGAGCTCGTAAGTAGCCTAAGTTAGTATACAAGCATGCCCGAAACCACCTTGATGCAGACGAGGCAGCTGCCTCGTCTGGCATCTCCTCTCCCCTTTCCCTCCTTAACCCCTTAACCGTGGGGCGTCACTTTTGTGATGCTCGGGAGCAAGGGATCATACCGCGGGGCGTCATTTTTGTGACGCTCGGGAGCAAGGGATCATACTGCGGGGCGTCACTTTTGTGATTCTGTGTTATTTTGAATTCGCTTGGGCTTTCAAGTGGTGACCTGTATCATCTATCAGTACTACCAGTGTCCAGCTATACTCAGTTCTGGTAATGTCATCTGCACTCCCATCCACTGTTGACAATTTAGCCATTTTTCCCCTTGTCCATGACTCCCCTCCTTACCTCCCCACCATTACCCTCTCCTCCCGCCTGCCCAGCTGCGCTGCGCTACACAAATTTTTTCACTCATTTTATCCATTGAAATGTGCCCTATGCCCTATTCTAATACATAATAATCTATAAAAGAAAGAGAAAAGGTAATTGATACTGCCATACACCTGGAATGGGCTAATTATCACCTGGCAACACCCCACGTGCACTTGTTCGTTAATTTTCCCTGTTTATTTACCCTTGAAATATGCCGTTTGACCTGTTCTCATAATAAAAATATATATAAGAAAGGGAGAAGCCTAAGTGATATTTACATTCACCTGGAACTACCTAATTTATTATGTATTGTCTAGATTTCCTGCCAATCATTTCATAGCGTATAAATTAGCAGCTGTCACCACGCTGACATTGGCAACCCTTCACCGCCCCTAGGCCACAGCATTCAGTTTACTGTTGTCTTTCAAGGTGAAACTATATCGGATTCGCGCCTGTCCAATTGCGCTGCTTTTAACCCTATGCAAAGGCCCCTGTGACCTCTACCCCTACTAAACCTCGTGTGGGAATTGGTAAAGGGCTAAGTGACTCCGCTGTGGAACGTGAACTGGCTAATATCAGTGATAGTGACGAACACTGACTATGATCTTTCTGGTGACTCTAAAACAGTGCAAGTGGAAATGTAAATAATATGTAAGTGTGTACACAGCAAGTGAAAGCAGTGGATGTAAATATGATTGAACAGTGGAAAATAGTTTTATAAGTTACTGCAAGTGACAGTGCATAACACAATGTAAATAAAATGGAAATGTAAATATTGAAAATACATTATGTAGTTTACTGAACGAGGAAATGAATGCCTGGAGTGAAAATAAACTACTATTACTGAAGGAAACTTACGGATAAATACTGTAGATATATATAAGTGTAATAAAGTAATAGGAGTATAAAGTGTGAGTGTGTTTATGAATAATAAATGACAGAATACCAGTGGGGAACGATCACGGTTGGGAAGCTCGTACGCGCTTGTAATTTACATTGCTTTAAGTGTTTTTTTTTTTTTTTGAGTATGAATTCCAAACTACTTGAAAATCATAGAATAGAGTTTCTAGTGATAATATCAGGCTGTGGTAATCATATTACGGGGTGTCAGGAAGTGTAAAGTGGAGACTTCGTTAGCCAACTTCAGAAATCTCCACAAGTCCTTTGGTTGTTGACGAAGGCTCAACAAACATCCCAGGAGAATGCTCAAGGTATGTACCATATGCATATGTAATTATAATATTCTAGGACTAATAACTGATTTTTGGCAGTAATCCCTCCACTATCCGACGTAATAGAGCCAAAGGCATGTCCGGAAAGTGGTCCTGTCCGGATAGTGGGCACCAGCCTCCTGGACTTGTACTTATGGACCCTAACTCAGAAAAACACGTATACAACTCCCTCTGGACATGCATAGCACCTATTTAAGACCCAAATCACACTAATAAGGGACATCTATCTATCTATCTATTGCCAGACGCCTCAATCCCGTTTGGGGTGGCCACAAACAAATCGCCTCCAAGTCGCCCTGTCCCCCGCCATTTCACTCCCCTCCTCCCAACTCACACCCCCCTCTCTCATATACCTCTCCACCCCATCTCTCCATCTCATCCTTGGCCTCCCCCTCCCTCTTTCCCCCTCCACCTGACTCACATACACTCTCTTCATCAGGCTTTCACCCTCCATCCTCTCCACATGGCCAAACCACTTCAGTGTGCTCCTCACAACGCTTCCTATCACATCCACATCAACACCACAACGCTCCTTTATATCCTCATTCGTCAGCCTGTCTCTCCATGTGACTCCACAGGCTCCTCTTAAATAACTCATTTCCACGGCTCTCACTCTTGACTTGTGTCCTTCCAACAACGTCCAAGCTTCACTTCCGTACGTTAGAGTTGGTATCACAATACTGTCATGTAGTAACTTTTTCACTTCCATGCTCACTTCCCTGTTTCTTATCACTGCTTTCAAAGAACCAGCAACCTTTCTTCCCTGCTGTACCCTTTCAAGCACTTCACCCTCCAAACCTCCATCCTTACTCATCACACTACCCAAGTACTTAAACGTATTCACATTTTCCAATTCCTCACCATCCAACCTCGCTGTACATTCACTGACTTCACCTCTCTCAAAGACCATCACTTTACTCTTCCCTACATTCACCTTTAGATTCCGTTTCTTACACACTCTCTCAAACTCATCCACCAAGCCTTGCAGCTCCCCTTCGTCTTCACTCAACAACACAGTATCATCTGCAAACAACAGTACAGGGAGTTTCCAAACACTATCCTCTCTCACCAGGGCCACTCCAACATCCACTACCCTACCTTGTACCTCTTTTATTACCCCATCCATGTATAGATTGAACAACCATGGAGACATGACACATCCCTGTTTCAACCCAACTTTCAAAGAGAAAAATTCACTTAGTTCACCATCCACACGCACTGCAGCCTTCGCACCATCGTACATACTCTTCACAGCATTCAACAACTTCCCATCTACTCCATATATTCTTAACACTTTCCACAATCCTAGTCCATCCACCCTGTCATATGCTTTCTCCAAATCCATGAAAGCCACATACAACTTCTTTCCCTTCTCTAGAAACTTTTCCACTAAAGATCTGAGAATGAATATCTGATCTACACAACCTCTTCCCTTCCTAAAGCCTCCCTGTTCTTCTCCAACTAATTTCTCTGTTCTTTCTCTAACTCTGTCAATAAGTATCCTACCATACACTTTTCCTATTATACTAAGAAGACAAATGCCCCTATGATTACCACACACTTCTTTTTCCCCTTTTCCTTTGTACAAGGGAATAATTATACCTGACTTCCAATCCTCCGGGACTCTACCTTCCTCCCAGGCCAATCTGCACATCTTCCACATCCATTCTACTACTATCTCTCCCCCATGCTTCAGCATTTCACCACACACTCCATCAATTCCTGGGGCTTTCCCTGATTTAACTTTCTTCATTGCTTCCACAACTTCTATCCTACTGATTTCTTCCTGTCTTCTCACCTCCCTCCTTCTCCCAGCCATTCCCCAGCCACTTATACTCGCATTACTTCCATCCTCCACGTTCAACAATTCCTTAAAGTGTTCTCTCCATCTGCTCACTTTTTCTCCCTTCTCCACTAATAATCTACCATTTTTATCTTTCACTCCCCTGCTAACTTCACTTCCACCCTGTCTTACTCTTTTCACCTCTTTCCAGAACATTTTCTTACAGTCCCTCCACTTTACACTCAAATTCCTTCCAAATTCCTCATCCACTCTCTTCTTACTCTTTCTTACTAATCTTTTCACCTCTGTCTTTCTTTCTACATATACCTCTCTCTTCCGCCTCTCAACTTCTTCCACGCCCCTATTTCTCATCCATTCATTGTATGCTTTCTTCTTTTGTGCCACGGCCCGTTTCACCTCTTCAGTCCACCACGCTGTTCCTTGCACCCCGCTCCGTCTTCTCTTCCTTCCACACACCACATCACATGCTGCACATATTTCTTCTGTAAATATTCTACACACACCTTCCACGTCCCCCATCTGCTCCAGTTCATATTTGCCCAATCGTTCCTCCACTTCTTTCTTATACTCTGCCTTTTTCTCATCCTCTTGTAACCTTTCCACTCTCCTTGCAACTACTCCTTCCTCTCGTCTTTCCCTTCTTCTATTCCTCCATCTTACTTGAACTTTAATTCTGGCCACCACCAAGTAGTGGTCAGAAAGTCCACACCCCCAACCTCTATAAACTCTTGCATCCAATATACATCTTCGCATCCTTTCATCCACACACACATAATCAATCATTGCCTTCCTTTCACTCAGTTCACCACCCATAAAGACTTAAATGCAAAAGAACCATAAAGTTAGGTTTTAGAGGTGAGTTTATACAGTATTAAACATTCTGGGTACTTAAAACAAGTCCCTGGCTCCTGGACTGATACTTACAGACCCTAACTCAGAGAAATACCTCCCTACTGCACATGCATAGCACCTAATACCCTATTCACACCAATAAGGGACATAAAAGAGTGAAATGAGGTGTTAGAGGTAAGTACAGTATGGAAAATACAGTACAGTACAATATGAAACATTCTGGGTACTTACAGCAAGTTCCTGGCCATCTCAGTGAATAACCGCCTCCTCTCAGACTCTGACAGTAAGAAGGATTTCCTGAAGCATTTGCAGTACACTGTTCATGAAGTCTTGCACTGAACTTAGTCATTTGCACTCAGAAGTCCATTCTCTTAACACTGCGCACTGTTGTCTTACTTATTTCCCATAGTAACTTTATGAAATAAGTGTTGCACTCTGCACTTAAAATCTTTGCACTCATAAATCCATTTTCTAAACATAACACACTCAAGTTAATTTTAGCTACATTGAAAGTCTATTAAATCAGTCTCTTTTTACTCAGCCATGACGATGAGCATGCACTCATGACAAGAGACGGGCGGTAAGTGGGGAGGATGCAGGGGCACTCTAGCGGACATCGGAGGAATGACGCACCAAAACAAAGCTGTCCCGCGCTGTGTGCTCCAAGTTCAAATTATGGGCAGGAAAAAGTCGGATTTTTTTCGATTTTTTTGCGGTTTTCGGACCATTTTGGGAATATTGGATCCCGGGACGATAATGTCCGGTAAGTGGGGATGTCCGGAAAGTGGGCGTCTGGATAGTACGGGGATTACTGTATTTTTAAAAAGTCAGTCAGAACGCGAATATCCCCGCGGGACACGCCAGGAGCGGCTTCAACATCCCCGTGGTGTAGGGGTTAAGCAGCCTGCTCAATCCACCCTCACCCCAAAGTCCAGGGACTTGTTCTGATTGCATTCATAACTTTAAACTGATCCCTGCCATCCTCAACCCACAGTGCTTGTGGGTGAGTCATAGAGAATGGATCAGTCAAACTCAGAACGTGACTAAATAATATAGGCTACTACAGCATACTGTAATAGGAGCCCCCCACAAACTCCTGAAAGTTGCCAGTGTTCGCTGGATCACTAAGTACGTGTGGTCACCACCCGCTCAGAGCTGGTGGAAAAACAGCTGAATAGCTTAGTATTGGCTAATATACATAGGAACCGCCCTCTTCTCCAGGAACTGGACTCCTTGCGGGTTCTAAAGGCATGGGATGCTAGCTTGCATAGAAGAGTGGCACTGGCCTTCAATCATTAGTTGCTGACCAGCAGATGAATAGAGCTGGTCTGTCAGGACATACTGAGTGTACTAAGTTTCAACTTTCTGGAGCGGCGCCTTATTTAAATCAATCAATCAATCAACTTTCTGAACATGGAAAGGGACTGTTGCCAGGTAGAGTACTAAGATCACTTCAGAATCCTGTTACTTGCACTTCTTTGAGTAAATCCAAGTAGCCCTTCTATTTGCTTATATCCATAGTAAAACAATGCTGTTTTGGCTTTATTTTTTATTGAATAATTGGTATTATTAATGAGGAACATACCCTGAGTACTTAAATTTAAGGTTTCATATGTTCTTTGTGCTCTCTTGGACTCCAGAACCAAGTCCTGTAATCTGTTTATTTATTTGGTATTCATGATTACCACTAATTACATAATGGTTGGTTGTAGAAACATTTAAGTTTTATTAAGGATAATGAGACCAACTAGTCATCAATATCATCAGAGTAATATTTAATTGAGCGTCTGTAGTTGCTACAGTGCAGCAACCAACACTTGCTTCATTACTGTTTAACATGATGCTAATAATCCTTTCTAGCATGTATGAAAATGCCATATTGCAGAACACATTTATATAACTGAATGCAGTGCACCCAACCCCTAAAGATGGCATTAATAAAAACATACAACTGTAGCAACATTTTTGAAAATTTCTGAGTTAATTTAAATGTTCAAATTCACCTGCAGTTGCATTATTTGGTGCTAGGGCTAAAAAAAAATTCTGGGGGATCATGCCCCTGGACCCCTCTAGTAGGGCTGTGTTCGCCTCGTCTGTTTTCAAGTCATGGTTACAGCCCTGACAAATTTATCCGTGTGTGTGAAGATAAGGATCCAGTACATCTTGTTACCGGTAAGTTGAAATCTCCAACAATTATAGTGTTCTGGGTGCAGCGGACCTCCACTATTTGTTCGGATATCTTGTTATCAGTTTTGCAGGACTGGGCTGGTGGATGATAAATTAATCCAAATGTCATCTTGTGGTAGAAAGATGACATTTAGATTAATTTATCATCCACCAGCCCAGTCTTGCAAAACTGACAATAAGATAAACGAACAAATAGTGGATGTCTGTTGCACCCAGAACACCGTAATTGTTGAAGATTTCAGCCTACCGTAACAAGATGGACTGGATCCTTATCTTCGCACACAGGGTTAAACTTGTATACTAACTTACTTGAAAGCTCATTATATCAGTTTGTAGAACATCCCACACATGGAGAAAATATCCTAGATCTTATACTGGTGACATCAGAAAACTTTGTTCATAAAGCTCAAGTAGGAGAAGAATTCAGTACTAGTGATCATCGCAGAGTCACATTCAACCTGAGTTTCTGTAACACCGACCAAAATTATAGTTACGAGAAAATCCCATATTGCAAGAAAGCCGATGTGGTAGGTGTGGGCGCTTACCATCCACTCACTCAAAGTAGTGCTGCTGAGTCTCAGGTGTCTGCCCTTTCCTCTCCTCCCTCCATTCATTCCTTCCTTCTTCTTGTCTTTATTTCATTCTTTCCATGTCCTTCTGCCCACGGTGTGACGTTACACTCCCTCTTTTGTCTTTCTGTTCTTCAATCTTTCCTCTTCCTTCTGCCTGTGGGTGACTCAAGACTGAGTGACAAGCCGAATGGTTTCCTGAACACCAGGAAACCATTTACAGTGCTGGGTGGTAACCATATAACCAAATTATGGCGCCTGGTGGTTTAGTAGATAATTACAGCGCTCCAATCGGATTGAGCTGGTGAAAGTTTATATCCAAGGGGAGGTTGGGGTTATTGCTCACGTAATGCCACTCAGGGAGGAGTGAGGCTGGTCACTCTCATCTTAAATGTCGGACCAACTTTCCTAGGCCCGGGCTTTTATGCCCCTCATGGGGCAAAGTAGGATTGGATGATGGATAGGTGGATGGTCATCTTTCTGTGTGATTCATTTCTGAGCTGGACATAAGTTACATCTATCTATATTGTCAGTGGATGGTTTAGGGTTTACAGCTGGATGAAGGTTACTTTTAATATATAACAGTACGCTGCCTCCCATTCTCCCATTACTGAAAATACTGTAACCAGGAAGGTTATATTTTGCTATAAAATCTCTTTCTTGAGTATCTATCCAAGATTCAATAATGGCAACAATATCATAATCAACAAATACTTGGGCCTCTAAATCTGGAAACTTATTTCTCAAACTGCATTCATTTACAATAATCTATCTATCTATCTATTGCCAGACGCCTCAATCCCGTTTGGGGTGGCCACAAACAAACCGCCTCCAAGTCGCCCTGTCCCCCGCCATTTCACTACCCTGCTCCCAACTCACACCCCCCTCTCTCATATACCTCTCCACCCCATCCCTCCATCTCATCCTCGGTCTCCCCCTCCCTCTTCCACCCTCCACCTCACTCACATACACTCTCTTCGTCAGTCTTTCACCCTCCATCCTCTCCACATGGCCAAACCACCTCAGTGTGTTCCTCACAACGCTTCCTATCACATCCACATCAACACCACAACGCTCCTTTATATCCTCATTCGTCAGCCTGTCTCTCCACGTGACTCCACAAGCTCCTCTTAAATAACTCATTTCCACTGCTCTCACTCTTGACTTGTGTCCTTCCAACAACGTCCAAGCTTCACTTCCGTACGTTAGAGTTGGTATCACAATACTGTCATGTAGTAACTTTTTTACTTCCATGCTCACTTCCCTGTTTCTTATCACTGCTTTCAAGGAACCAGCAACCTTTCTTCCCTGCTGTACCCTTTCAAGCACTTCACCCTCCAAACCTCCATCCTTACTCATCACACTACCCAAATACTTAAACGTACTCACATTTTCCAATTCCTCACCATCCAACCTCGCTATACATTCACTGACTTCACCTCTCTCAAAGACCATCACTTTACTCTTCCTACATTCACCTTTAGGTTCCGTTTCTTACACACTCTCTCAAACTCATCCACCAAGCCTTGCAGCTCCCCTTCATCTTCACTCAACAACACAGTATCATCTGCAAACAACAGTACAGGGAGTTTCCAAACACTATCCTCTCTCACCAGGGCCACTCCAACATCCACTACCCTACCTTGTACCTCTTTTATTACCCCATCCATGTACAGATTGAACAACCATGGAGACATGACACATCCCTGTTTCAAACCAACTTTCAAAGAGAAAAATTCACTTAGTTCACCATCCACACGCACTGCAGCCTTAGCACCATCATACATACTCTTCACAGCATTCAACAACTTCCCATCTACTCCATATATTCTTAACACTTTCCACAATCCTTGTCTATCCACCCTGTCATATGCTTTCTCCAAATCCATGAAAGCCGCATACAACTTCTTTCCCTTCTCTAGAAACTTTTCCACTAAAGATCTAAGAATGAATATCTGATCTACACAACCTCTTCCCTTCCTAAAGCCTCCCTGTTCTTCTCCAACTAATTTCTCTGTTCTTTCTCTAACTCTGTCTATAAGTATCCTACCATACACTTTTCCTATTATACTAAGAAGACAAATGCCCCTATGATTACCACACACTTCTTTTTCCCCTTTCCTTTGTACAAGGGAATAATTATACCTGACTTCCAATCCTCCGGGACTCTACCTTCCTCCCAGGCCAATCTGCACATCTTCCACATCCATTCTACTACTATCTCTCCCCCATGCTTCAGCATCTCACCACACACTCCATCAATTCCTGGGGCTTTCCCCGATTTAACTTTCTTCATTGCTTCCACAACCTCTATCCTACTGATTTCTACCTGTCTTCTCACCTCCCTCCTTCTCCCAGCCATTCCCCAGCCACTTATACTCGCATTACTTCCATCCTCTACGTTCAACAATTCCTTAAAGTGTTCTCTCCATCTGCTCACTTTTTCTCCCTTCTCCACTAGTAATCTACCATGTTTATCTTTCACTCCTGCCCTAACTTCACTTCCACCCTGTCTTACTCTTTTCACTTCTCTCCAGAACATTTTCTTACAGTCCCTCCACTTTACACTCAAATTCCTTCCAAATTCCTCATCCACTCTCTTCTTACTCTCTCTTACTAATCTCTTCACCTCTCTCTCTTCCTTTCCACATATAACTCTCTCTTCTGCCTCTCAACTTCTTCCACGTCCCTATTTCTCATCCATTCATTGTATGCTTTCTTCTTTTGTGCCACAGCCTGTTTCACCTCTTCAGTCCACCACGCTGTTCCTTGCACCCCCCTCCGTCTTCTCTTCCTTCCACACACCACATCACATGCTGCACATATTTCTTCTGTAAATATCTTACACACACCTTCCACGTCTCCCATCTGCTCCAATTCATATTTGCCCAATCGTTCCTCCACTTCTCTCTTATACTCTGCCTTTTTCTCATCCTCTTGTAACCTTTCCACTCTCCTTGCAACTACTCCTTCCTCTCGTCTTTCCCTTCTTCTATTCCTCCATCTTACTTGCATCCTAATTCTGGCCACCACCAAGTAGTGGTCAGAAAGGCCACTCCCCCAACCTCTATAAACTCTTGCATCCAATATACATCTTCGCATCCTTTCATCCACACACACATAATCAATCATTGCCTTCCTTTCATTCAGTTCACCACCCACCCTTCTCATCACTCGCCATGTATACCTGTGGATCATTTTATGCCTGAAGAGGGTATTGGCTATTACCAACCCCTCCCAGCACAGATGTCCACTAACGCACTCCCATTCTCATCTATCTCAGCAGGCACACCCCACTCACCAACTATTCCATCCACCTTCACATTACCAACTTTACCATTCATATCACCGATCAAAAACACTCTCTCATTCCTTCCAAACTTTTCCATGCACACTTCCACATTTGTCCAGAACTCTTCTCTCACTCTTCTAGCACGATCTTGCGTTGGCGCATACACACACACAATCGCCCACATTTGTATTCCAACTTTCAACTTTACCCACACAATCCTTGACCCAACTGATCCATACTGTCTTATGCTCTTCTTCCATCTTTTACTCACAACTATACACACTCCTTCCTTTGCCCTCTCATTCTCATCTACTCCTGCACATATACCCCATCCATACTCCCATTCTCTCACACTTTCTCCTCTCCATTTTGTTTCAGTTATTCCACATACATCCACTTTCGCATCCTCAAGCACCTGGACAATCTCTCTCTCTTTCACCTCATCATTCGCTCCTCTTACATTCCATGTACACATTACCAAGTCCTTTGTCCGGTCCTGGGTCGTCAACGTTTGGTCAGTCCTTGTCCGAGGCTTCTTGTTTGTTTTTTTAGTTAGTTGTTTTCCGGGGAGGGGCACTAACCCTCCGCCAACCCTTTTAGTCGCCTTTTACGACAAGCAGGGATACTTTAATATTATCCTTACTCTGACGAGGGTAGTCTGAGACATTGGCCATTCTTTGATTACAGTTTGTCAGCAATTTTGTTCGTCCTGAGCGCTGTCTGTTTTTTTTTCCAGTAGGACCGCACGGCTTCATCCAGGACATGGCCTAAGTGCACATAACCAAACGCATTCAAGTGCAGACTAGCTCTTGCAAACAAACCTGGCTGTTGGTAGAAATTGTTTCATACACTGAAAAAGTCAGTACAGTAAGACCTTACTATAACGGACTAATTGGAGCCCAAACCATTCAGAAAAATGCAAAATTCCAATAAAAGCGACATAAGGACTTCCCCCCGCTAATCCAGACTTTTTCCGATATATCAGACATTAGTCCAGATCGCATGAATGGTTTTTAAACTGTTTTGACTACCATTGTGGTACTGTACCGTTATAACTTCACTACATTAATCGAGTGGTATAATATATGTAATAATACTGTACTGTACACTGATAAACATGTCTTTTTATTTACCTTAATGTGGTGAACATAGCTGAAGGGGTCAGGCAGTCCCGACTGCTTCTGGCCTTATCAGACTTTTTCCGATATATAGGAATTTAGTCCGGTAGCTCCTCAAGTCCAGTGAAAGTGAATTCCGGTCTATTGAAGTCCGTTATATCGAGGTATTACTGTACATTCCTGCTGATAAAGATACTTTAACCCATCACGTGCGGGGGTTGTTTTCACCAGTCAAACCACCTGCAGGTGTTTTTCTTAAAAATCACCATTATCTATCTATCTGTATATCAATTGCCAGATGCCATAATCCCATAAAGGGTGGCCATTTGACTTTGAGTTATTTGTTTTACAGGGAGGGGCACTAACCCTCCACCAACCCACATGTTGACACGTAGGGAGCACATATGGTTTGGTTATATGGTTACCACCCAGCGTTGTAAATGATTTCCTGGCTTACAGGAAACCATTTGGCTTGTCACTCAATGTAAAGCCACCTGTAAAGAAAAGAAAACCAATAAGAAATGACAGGAAAGATGGGAGAAATGGGAAGAGAGGAGGGCAGGCACAAAAAAAGAATGATAAAGGCTAAGGAAGAAGTAGGCAGCAATACATTGAGTGGATGATAGTCGCCACCACCCACCACCTTTAAATCATTATTTAAACCATAATTTTCAGCTAAACATATAATATAAAATTATAGTATAATATAATATAATGCAATAATCATAATAATAACAATAATACTACAAAACACTAGATCATGTATAGGCCTATATGCCCCCCGGACGTCGCCAGGTCATCATGTATACATGCCACCCGGACAGGATGGGTTAAACGATTATTAAGACTGAAGACCTTACTGTAGAATGCACTGCTAGCTGCAATCCTAGCTACAGTAGAACCCCCATCAACTGGCACTAATGGGAATTTGAAAGTTCCGGTTAAGTATTTCTACCGGATTTATAAGAATTACTCCTGTGGGTATATTATTTAAACATTTTTTGGCACCCTACTGTATACCTAACACTCCACGGCGCTGCTGTACCACATATTTCTACCGAGTTGAATGTTTGTATCACCTTGCATACGCAATATTTGTTGCTCAGATTCGGGTAACAATATTCTATCATTATTCTTAGTGTTGTGAAAAGTCATTAACCTCTTATCAAAAGGTAGGTTTGGAATAAATAAATGTTCACATGCTGCAGCACACCATTTATTTAAAGTAATAAATGAAAGAATTCACAGACATGGCTCATAAAATACTGTATATTTCTGAAGCATAAACACATGTTGTCCGATTGTTGCCAGGCGAATGCATGTTTTTCCGTGCTAATGGCTTGTAAACATTTTTTTCTTAAGTATCCCTGCTGGCTGGAACACACGTTGTCTGAATGTTGTCAGGAGTACCATAATAAAATACCGAAGGACCTCTGCTGGCTGGAACACACGTTCGAATGTTGTCAGGAGCAGGTTACGCATGTTTTTCTGAGTGACTGTTGTCCGTCTCCCCCCACCCATCCTCATTCCTAAGAAGCTCATTGAATGAAATCTTTAAGCATTCCACTTTGCAGTTGATATCCTGCCTCATACTGAGAATTTTCAAGCATAGTCATAAGCTAACAGAACTACAAAGCCAATACATTAAGATAAATGATATATTTGTTGGGAAGTGACTTCGGTAACTTCCGCTGGCGGGAGCAAGTGAATAGGGAAGCAGTGTGTTAGTCTACTAATCATTTCTGAGCAAGAAACCTGGTAAGAATAACATTAATATGTAATGCAACTCCGCAGCCTACTGATAAAATATTGTGTAAGTACTCACTCATCCTTACGAACATTGTTTGAGTTGAAGGACAGCTGGATGTTCATCCTCCACACCACAGCTGATGTGGATGGCACTGGTTCTGGCTGCTGCAGCTGTTTTGATGACTGCTGTGCAGGTTTCTGGAACATCGTTCTGATGTCACACTGTTAATTTTCTTGCGCCTCTCAGTAATCATCTGGTTATTGAGTTGGTGTGAAGAAAAAAAACGACTTCGTCTCAGCAAACCTGATGATGGTGTTCATTGCATTTATTCCCTCACTCCACGAAATTTTAGTCTCTTCGAGCTCTTCCTCGTCACTTTCTTGGTCCTTGGTGTTTTCTTTTCCTCTGTTTATCACTACATCTATTATTTGCCGGATACTGAAATTATGGGTGACAGGAATATTTTCATTAACTTTCAATCACTCCTTAACTTCTTCCTGGGGAACAATGTGGCCTGCCTAGTTGCATACCTCCTGCTGAAGATCCTCACTCGATGTTTTTTCGGTCGGGAAGCCCTCAAATTGTTCGTCGTCATCACATCTTTCTGATTCAGTCATAACCCTAGGCCACATCTTGCACCAACACCTACTGGGGTTTTTTTTCTTTACATTATTCCACATGATTGCCGGAGTGTAAATGGCATCTCTTAAGTTGAATTCCTTTTGAAATGCCAGTTTTCCCATCAGCATTTAGGACTTTACGTGTAAAGTCCCGCTTGTACATCATCTTAATGTTTTGAATGACACCTTGGTCCATGGGTTGAACAAGGCTGGGAATACAGGATGGCATGAACACTTCAAATTGTTACCATTTATGAGCTGATCAGCTGGGGGATGAGCTTGGCAGTAATTAAGCACAAGCACCACTTTACTGTCCTCTGGCTTACCAGTTTTCTTAAGATAGTTCTTAACACTTGGAACAAACACGTGGTGAAACCACCAAAGAAAAATTTCACAGTCCATCCATGCACTATTCTGTGCATTGTAATAAACTGGCAAATCAGACAAATCTTTAAAACACCATGGCTTGCCATACTTGCCAATAACCAGCAGCTTGAGTGTGTGCGTACCCACCGCATTTTCACGGACAAGCACAATCACTTTATCCTTATTTTGTTTGAATCCACGTGCAACTTTCTCATGGCCACATGCAAGAGCTGATGTTGGTAAGCATCACCACATCAGACCAGTTTCATCGGCATTATATTTTAGCTCCGCAGTCAATCCGTGTTCAGAAACAAGGGCACTAAATTTGCTTATGAATTCGTCCACAGAGACTGTGTTGGCAGACTTCTGTTCCCCTGAGATATCCAGCTGCCTTATTCCATGACGAATTTTGAAGCGACTTAACCAACCTCTTGGAAAGACACACTTCTCTTCTATGTTCATTTATTCATGAAATCCTTTTGCATTTTCAACCAACAGAGGACCCGAAATGCACGTGCCATCAGACTTCATTGTCTGGAACAACTCATACAAAGCACGATCGAGGTCGTCTAACTTTGCTGTGCACAGTGTTCGTCGCTTTTCAGTGCCATCAGATGTTTCAGTTTTCATGAAAAATTCTTTGAGTTTCTGCAACTGTGCTTTGATATCGTAAATGGTGGATGAACCAATGTTGTACTCTTTCATCAACACACTGAGTTTCAAACCCCTTTCAGTTTTCTTACATATCTCTAGTTTCTGTTTTAAGAGTTAACACCAGCCTTTTTCTCTTGTTAGAATCGTCCATAGGCATTGCTGGATGATTTTGTGATAGACTTTTCCTGTAAAAGTGGCACAAAACACGGAGATACTAGCGGAGCGGCAGCTGTGACCTACTCGGGTCGGTGACAGTGCAATCAAAGGTTGCACTGTTGTGTACTGTACAAGGCCATCCACCCAGCGCAACCTAGAACCACCCACCCAGCACAGACTAGAACCATCTACCCGGCACGGGCATAAAAGCACTTAAACTTCAAATTTATTTATTTTTTTTTTTTCGTTAGTCAAACATTTTTATACACTCTGAATTTGCCGGTTTTTATAATTGCCAGTTTTTTAACTTCCTGATGAATGGGGTTCTGCTGTAGTACCTGTGAAATCAAAATGTTTTTAGTCTTAGCCTTGTATCACTGGATCATTGCCTGGAACTGCTGCACCAGTTCCTCTGAATGGGTTTGGACCACATCGTTCATTCCTGCATGAATGACAACAACTGGGTTATTGGAGGAACTGCTAGTTACTACATCGAGCGCCTCACTGACATTAAAACCTGCACCTGGAATACAGAAACGTTTTCTGTTAGTAGGTGCCCTGCCACAAAACTCAATCAGCTGGCCTCAGTTGATGGAGTCCCCTTCTAACCGAACTTCTTAGGGCTCCTCTTCTGTCTCTGCAAGGATCTGAAATTTGCTATAGATAGTTATTGGGATAACACTTTGCTTCTTCGTTACCCTCACTCTGTTTTGCACTGGTACAAAGTCCTGTGCAGAAAAGTCGTTAGTCATTGGAGGTGGAACTGTGGGGATGCTCGGGAGTGTCCTGCAGGGTGATGGAATGGGAACCGGATCCCTTCATTGACCTTCCCTGGCTCCTTCTGTACTCGGAAAGATCCTGCAGGATGCTGCAACAGGAACTGGATCTCTTCGTTGACCCTCACTGGCTCCATTTGCACAGCGACTAATGTTGTTTACAGCAAACTTCTTCAGCGCATCGATCCTGTGGGTCAGAAAATCTATGCAATTTGCCTCCGTCAGCTTCTCCTCTATACACCGTCGGTCTTTGCACTTGGTGCAAACCTGGGAGGGGTCACTGAAAAAAGAACTGGTGAGATGGCCACTACATGCCGTACAACTCTTCAGGTTGGAGGGCATTCTGAAGGTTTAAAGGAAGAAGTTACTGGCAAATAAAATAAAAATACTCTACTAAGGTTGACACATGGTTCTACTTGGAAAAAGCACAAAACTTCAAGTTGTTAGTAGCAGTACAAGGTAATAATGCCTTTAAAATGGAAAACATATATTAATTCTGAGCGGGGGGGAAAAAAAAAACTGCAATTAAAGTATAAGTTCTATAGTTGACTCAGCAAGACCTGTAATCTAAATATAAAAGAAAATACAAGATAATTAACCTCACAGTACCCGTAGACAGAACAGAACTGCTGTTAAAGTAAGCAAAAGTTAACTACTAGCCGTTACCATCCCACTGTCACCACCCCTACCACTACCACCCCAGCCTCCACTCCACTAATACCTCTACCTCTATCCCTTCCTTCATCCTACTACCACCTCTATCTTCACCCCATTACTATCCCTAACTCCATCACACTCACCCCTCCCTGCACCCCACTTTCACCCCTACCTTCAGCTCACTTCCACCCGTATTTCCACCCCGCTACCATCCCTACCTCCACAGCACAACCTCCCTGCAGCCACTACCTCCACAGCACAACCTCCCTGCAGCCACTACCTCCACAGCACAACCACCCCTACCTCCACAGCACTACCACCCCTACCTCCACGCCACTACCATTCCAACCTCCACCCCACTACCATCCCAATCTCCTCCCCACTACCATCCCAATCTCCTCCCCACTACCATCCCAATCTCCACCCCACTACCATCCCAATCTCCACCCCTACCTCCACCCCATTACCACCCTCACCTCCCCGCTACCATTCCTATCTCCATCCCACTACCACCCCTAACCTTAAACTACTACCACACCTCCACCTCAAACTACTACCACACCTCCGCCACATACTACTACCACACCTCCGCCTCAAACTACTACCACACTTGCTTCATCACCGCTACCAGTACATCTACCATTACACGTACTACCATACCCACATCCATAACTATTACCACACCCACTGCCACATCTGCCAGCAGACCCACAACCATAGTTACCACCACTGCTATTACCACACCTACCACCTCACTTACTAAAACACCCACTGCCGTACTTATCACCATACCCACCACCACAATATCACCACACAGTTATCTCCACACCCCCTACCACACCCTACCAACACACCCTACCAACACACCCCCTACCACACCGTACCACACCAACCAACACACCCCCTACCACACCTACCATCACACCCCTTACCACACCAACCAACACACCCCTTACCACACCAACCAACACACCCCCTACCACACCCTACCAACACACCCTCTGCCACACCCTACCAACACAGCCTCTGCCACACCCTACCAACACAGCCTCTGCCACACCCTACCAACACAGCCTCTGCCACACCCTACCAACACAGCCTCTGCCACACCCTACCAACACACCCCCTACCAACACACCCCCTACCAACACACCCCCTACCAACACACCCCCTACCAACACACCCCCTACCAACACACCCCCTACCACACCAACCAACACACCTCCTACCACACCAACCAACACACCCCCTACCACACCAACCAACACACCCCCTACCACACCAACCAACACACCCCTACCACACCAACCAACACACCCCCTACCACACCAACCAACACACCCCCTACCACACCAACCAACACACCCCCTACCACACCAACCAACACACCCCTACCACACCAACCAACACACCCCCTACCACACCAACCAACACACCCCCTACCACACCAACCAACACACCCCCTACCACACCAACCAACACACCCCCTACCACACCAACCAACACACCCCCTACCACACCAACCAACACACCCCCTACCACACCAACCAACACACCCCCTACCACACCAACCAACACACCCCCTACCACACCAACCAACACACCCCCTACCACACCAACCAACACACCCCCTACCACACCAACCAACACACCCCCTACCACACCTAACCAACCAACACACCCCTACCACACCAACCAACACACCCCCTACCACACCAACCAACACACCCCCTACCACACCAACCAACACACCCCAACCACACCAACCAACACCCCCCCTACCACACCCACCAACACACCCCTACCACACCAACCACCCCACCCCTACCACACCAACCAACACACCCCCTACCACACCAACCAACACACCCCCTACCACACCAACCAACACACCCCTACCACACCAACCAACACACCCCCTACCACACCCCCTACCACACCAACCAACACACCCTCTACCACACCAACCAACACACCCCCTACCACAGCCACACCTAACACCACACCCACTACCACACCTAACACCACACCCACAGCCACACCTAACACCACACCCACAGCCACACCTAACACCACACCCACTACCACACCTAACACCACACCCACTACCACACCTAACACCACGCCCACTACCACACCTAACACCACACCCACAGCCACACCTAACACCACACCCACAGCCACACCTAACACCACACCCACAGCCACACCTAACACCACACCCACAGCCACACCTAACACCACACCCACAGCCACACCTAACACCACACCCACAGCCACACCTACTGCCACACCTAACACCACACCCACTGCCACACCTAACACCACACCCACTGCCACACCTAACACCACACCCACTGCCACACCTACTACAAATCTGAATACCACACCTATTGAGCAACAGCTAACACCTTCCCACATCCACTATTGCACCTACCACCACACCCATTTCCCCTCTGTACCCACCACGCATAAAACACCCACTCTCACATTTACCACAACACTTACCACACCCAATCCCACACCTTCCACTACATTTACCACATCCACTCTTACAGTTTCCACCATACCTCGCATCCTGATAAACACAGACCGCAGATAATTTCACAGAGGTAATAGATACGAACCAGTATAACAAATAAATACTTTAAATGATTCATAACCTTAAACATATGTACAAAATAAGAGCATTATAATAGACTGACAGTTGTAATTAAATCTGCAGTTCTGACACTACAATCGAAGTAATTACACTAAGGCAGGCACACAAATAGCTAGTAAGAGTCGGGCAGGACTAAAGAAGTTAAGTGCCAACAAATATCCACTCTTACTGGGGTTGTGCAACTTACCTGCGAGCACCACAAGCCTCTTACCACCGTTCACACCGTATCTGACTCGCGATACCAACACTTAACGTACAGTCTACACACCGCACCTCTACCCTTCACAGATGATACACGACATATTGGTGGCACAGAGTTCCCAGTCGGGCTGACGATTCCTACTGTGCACTGGGAAGGGAGGTGGTGTGAGCTCGCCGGCTTAAACTTCCAACCACAACCAAAGCAGAAACTTGACTGCTCTCTGCTGCTCAGCCAGGTCGTTAGCAAAGCCAGGTGAACCCGTTATCACGCCCGACCTCCCAAAGCTCCGAAAATACCTCAGGCTGCCTGCGTGAAAGCCAGTTCATGACAACCTATCACCTCATCACACCAGTGTTGCTAGTTTAGCTTTTTCAGATAAATCTATTTTACAACTAGTCTGACCGGATTTTATTTTAATTTACTGTATAGCTAGCGTTTTATTTTTTAAGTTCTGTCTATCGAGGTGTTTACATTTCCTCAAATATGGCTGATTTATCGACTTTGATATCAATCTAGCGACGTTCTGTAATTTGCTTTTGGTAATTGTATCCGACCCACTACCACACGAGTTCACGTAACACATACTAAACAACATGTACATTAATATCACATCCCTGCAGTGTCCGCTTCGACATTTGTACCACAGTTACCACCACATGCCAACAACTGCCTTTACCACATCACCACACTGCATCACTTGCTACACCTCTGCCCTTAGCTACATATCAGAAGACCTAGATTTGACACTGGTAGGCGAAACGGACCGGCAGTTACAGTGACGGAACCAAACCATTGAATGAAACACCGTTAGCTTCCTTCACCATGAGTTTCATCGATTTATGTTGCCTACGAATCGAGATATCGTGGTTTCAACATAAGGACCGTTTTCCGGCCTTGGGTCCGTTTCTGCAAAGCGGCCATTTTGGTGTCAAATCCTGGTCTTGTGTCATCTGTGCACATACCAATCACATTATTTTTGCATTATAGCTCACTCATCAAAACACACACACACACACACACACACACACACACACACACACACACACACACACACACACACACACACACACACACACACACACAGCGTTACCACACCCATCACCAAACCCCAGAAACACCCATCATCACACCGCATCCACACCCATCACCACACCCCAGCCAAACCCATCACCACACCCATCACCACACCGCATCCACACCCATCACCACACCCCAGCCAAACCCATCACAACACCCATCATCACACCGCATCCACACCCATCACCACACCCCAGCCAAACCCCTCACCACACCGCATCCACACCCCTCACCACACCCCTCACCACACCGCATCCACACCCCTCACCACACCGCATCCACACCCCTCACCACACCGCATCCACACCCACCACCACACCGCATCCACACCCACCACCACACCGCATCCACACCCATCACCACACCGCATCCACACCCCTCACCACACCACATCCACACCCCTCACCACACCTCATCCACACCCCTCACCACACCGCATCCACACCCATCACCACACCGCATCCACACCCATCACCACACCGCATCCACACCCATCACCACACCCCAGCCACACCCATCATCACACCCCATCTACACCCATCACACCCCAGCCACACCCATCACCACACCCATCACCACACCCCAGCCACATCCACCACCACACCCCAGCCACATCCACCACCACACCCCAGCCACACCAGCCACACCAGCCACCACATCCCAGCCACACCAGCCACCACATCCCAGCCACACCCACCACCATACCCACAAACATCGCTACCTCACCCATGCCTATACCCATCATCCTGTTCTGAAGTCAGACGATTTTGTAATTGGTACAGACGGACGATTTAGTTTTTGCTACTGCCAGGCGATTTCGTTATGCTTAAAAAAAGAAAAATCACTATGCAATGTGGGTAGAAACAGTCACCAATAAAATTACGTCACGGGCTAAAATGTTTACCCTCAACACATATTTCTTAGTTATACATTGTTTCTTTAATCCGGATGCTTTCCAAAATACTTCAGTTACCCTTCCCTAGCGAGTGAAACTGTTCATTCTGACAAGCTGCGAACGATTATAATTAATCAACAGGGAGAAGGTATATGTAACGAGCAGTTTAAAAAGAATCTCTCTTGCCCTTCCTGAACGTTAATATGAATTTGGTTTTGTGTAATGTTTAACGCCAGACGGTTTTCTTTTACACGGAAACCCCTACCCAGTCGAAGAGGTCATAAGTTTTTTTTTTTTTTCCATCTAACGCCGTACGATTTTAGTCAGCTGAGTGAATGGAAAGGACTTCGTGTTAATAATATCACTTAAACCATTCATGATCGGGACAACTCTACTGTTCCAGGTAACGACATACGATTTTATTCAGCTGAGTGAGGCATAATGTTGTCACCATTAACCCCCTGATGCTCGGGATAACTCTGGTACTTGATTCCTACTAACGCCAGAAAGTTTTTATTCAGCTGACCGTGAATCATAGGATCCCGTGCACTAGTAACTTGCGTTCCGTCCATCATCGAACATCACTTCAAAATTCTGCTTGTTCTGGCTGGTTCTTATCTACTGTAGTGTTGAACGAATTCTGTTTGTAAGGATTATTGCAAAAAAACGTTGTAAAAAGCAGAAAGCTGATTTTTACCGCCTTTTTTCCGTACAGTGTGTTTTTAGTTTGATTTGCATTTTTTTACAGGTTTTTATTAGTAGCAGTAGTGGTAGTTGCAGTGCCAGGCTTATCTGGACGTGAACCCGATTGACTGCAGGTCGAAATCCATCATCCATCTTTCGAGTGACAGAAAGGGAGCTGAGGGTGGTTCATACTGTATAACTGCTCACGTACATCTCTTCACTACGAGAGGCCTCTTTCCAGCTCCGCCACTAGGGATCCCAAAGCAGAAGCAAATGTAATTGAATTTGATATGGGAGCTTCGTGGCCCTTCCCTCAATGCCCTTCAGTTAATGACCCCCGTGGTAGGGTGTGGAGGCGCTAAAATCTACGGGAATGAAGCATATAGAGTTCGGAAAATGTCAGTGAGTGAGAGACGGACCGGACCGCGCCTAGTGATACATTTAAAAATTGTCTGGCGATACGAAGGTTCACTTAGATTGTATTGACGGGGATATTTTATAACTGTTTCTGATTTCTCTTCAGACCCCATCATTACAGAGGGGTTTCTCCGACGCTGACTAAAATCGTCCAATAGTAACAAGAATAAAATTAATATAGAGCAGTTTCTTTGCTTTTCCTATGATTTCCCATTTCTTCTTTACCTCTTTTATTTTGATCACATCTGGCTGGATTTTGTTTTCGATCTTTCTCCCAATTCTAAACACTTTCTCTACTGCTGCATTTTCCACTCCCAATTTTGTTTCAATTTTTTTATCATCGTTTTCTCTCTATTTATCATCTCTTTGTGTTGATTCTGGTAAGTTGAAGTATATTTGGGTGTTCTTTTTCTTTTCTCTTTCTTCTTGTTCCTCAATAACTCCTACTCTTGTTGTTTCAGTTATTTTTTCCTCCTTTTTATCCCATTTCTTTCCATTTTCCTCTACTCTTGCCATCTGTTCCTGGTTTATGGTCTTCAGTTCATTTAGTTCTAGCTTCATTTCCTCTTTTTCTGCCTTCAGCTTCTTTACCTCATCAGAGAACCACAACATACCTTTACATTCCTCCAGTGCACTGTACAGAAGTGTATTTACCAATTTTACCCCATCACAACCTGCATGGTACCATTTGCAGCAGGCGTCGCACCTTACTCCGTTGTCTCGACTACCAACCATCATTTTGCATTTTCCGTAATATTGCCTGGTTGTCATTGCAGCCGTTGCATAGTAGATCCTCTTTCAGAAATGCCCAGTGACCGCAGCTGGTGCATCTTTTCTTTTTTTCTTCCTGCATTTTTGTGGGGTTTCGGTAATTGATCAGCAAGGGAGGGAGGCAGGAAGAAAGGTAGGGAAGTGTTTTGAAAAAGATCAAGCATTAGAATTTTTATAGAGAAGGGAGAAGCTGTGCACTAAATAATAACTAATATACACCTGAAACAAAGAAAATACGGTTTCAGAATGTAAGATGTCTGACTCATATGGCATGGATTTTTTTTTTTTTTTTGTAGCCAAGATTGAGGTCATGGTAGCAGACATTTACAGTAAGTCATGCAGCACCAGCAGATACCCTTTAACCTTGTCTCTTTATCTACCTATCTGTCTGTCTGTATAACTGTTACCAGGCACGTTAATCCCCCAAGGAGTGGCCACAGACAAATCGCCTCCACGTCGCTCTGTCTTCTGCCATTTGGCAAACCTGCCTCCAACTCACAACTCCTCTGATATCTATCTCTCTCCACTCCATCCCACCATCATAGCCTTAGTTTCCCTTTCCACCTCACTCACATACACTCTCCTAGTCAGTGTCATTCTCTGTTCTTCACATGACTGAACCATCACAGAGTATTTCTTGTAACATTTTCAGTTACAGCCACATCACAATGCTTGTCACCTTCATTTGTCATTATTTTTCCATATAATTCTAGACTCTCCTCAGATAACTTTTTCACTCTTTTCCACGCTGCCACTGCTCTCACCCTTGACTTGTATCCTTTCACCAGGGATGAGACCAGCATGTTAATTCTGTGGAGGAGTCTGGTACTACCCAAGCTTGAATAAAAGTTCCATAGCAAGAGGGGAAGATCCTGCCACATCAAAGGATCCAAAACAAAGCCAGCAGTTTCAGAGTAACAGGGCTCAAGCTGGAACACCCAACCAAGATATTTTACAAACATGTTAACATGCACAAGCTGAATTTGGACGCCTTCCTGCAGAAGATTGGAGACACACCACCTTTTGCTGCCTACTACAACAGGCTAGAGTATATGCAAGAATATATTGATGCAGCGGCAATGTGTAACTGAAGTTCAGTGGCTGAGATATCCATAGGGTGTCACAAGGTAAGGTCATTCTTCACTTCCATATGATTGAGTAGGGATCATAGAACTGTCTTGCAACAGTTTCTCTCTCTCTCTCTCTCTCTCTCTCTCTCTCTCTCTCTCTCTCTCTCTCTCTCTCTCTCTCAGCTCACTTCCTTATTCCTTTTGACCAACTATCACCTAATTGTCCATCAGCTCTGCATAAACAGTGTCAGTCATCAGTGAAACTCCATGTAGGGTAATTTCCTTCGGTATGCTGTGTGGCAAATCATGTGTGCTGCAAAATACTGTCACATACAAACAGACTATCAGAATTGTATATATATATATATATATATATATATATATATATAAAAAACGCACAGGTTAACAGCATCCATCAAAAACAAATTGTTGGTGAAGTTTCATGGCTGTAAAACCTAGCCACCTAGTGTGACTCATTTGAAATTTTGTGATTGAAAGTGCTTAGAGATATACTTGAAGATGGTTTGGCCAAAGTGGAAAGGATGGAGAATGAGAGGCTGGCTAGAAGAGGTATGGAAGTCAGACGGCTGAAAGAATGTGTAAGAGTCTGAATGGCTGAAAAAGTGTGTGTGTGAGTCAGGTGGGAGGGTGGGGGGGAGAAGGAGGGGAAGACCAAGGATGAGATGGAGGGATGGAGTGGAGAGATATATGAGGTAGTGGGGTGTGAGTTAGGGAAAGGTAAGCCAAATAGCAGAGGACAGCAACTTGAAGATTTCTGAGTCAGGTGGAAGGGGAGCCTAAGGATGAGATAGAGGGATGGAGTGGACAGAGATTTGAGAGTGGATGTTGAGTTGCAGGGAGGTCAGCCAAATAGCAGGGGACAGTGCAATTTGGAGTTTTGTTTATGGTCACCCCATATGGGATTAAGGCATCTTGCAACAGATAGATAGATTACTGTAACTATCCAATGTTGCACAAATGAACCTGTGTGTGTGTGTGTGTGCAGATTTTCAGGGTATATATTACTGAAAAAAGTTACCACGATGTGTAAACATACCCACAGTAGTTGACCAAATTACATCCAGCAAGGAGATACCAAATAGATGGTTAGTTCTGCATTTACTAAGGTAGAAACATGGAAGTGGTATATATATATATATATATATATATATTTCACAATCTTTGTATGCCCGCCATGTCATATATAATCAGGGATTTTTTATTTTCATCATGTAAGTTGATCATTGTTGCAACAGGAGTTAGGGTATAATAATATACATGAAAACATTATTGTGATGAGGACTGGTAGATTTGAGAGAGGGGGAGTGTGAGCTGGGAGCAGGGCAATGAAATGGCTGGGAACAGGGTGACACGGAGGCGATTTGTTTGTGGCCACCTCTTACAGGATTAAGGTGTCAGGCAATAGATAGATAGATGGTTTGGGCATGTGGAGAGGATGAAGGATGGCAGTTGGGTGGGGAAAGTGAGAAGTGTGAACTTCACTTAGGGTTGTGAGAGGCAGACCGAAAAAGATCTGGGACGAGGTCATAGATTTTGACCTCAGGGATAAGGGATTGAATAGGGAGTCTGCCACAGATCAAGCAATGTGGAGAGCTGCCATTAAATGTGTGCGAGCAGGTTGGAGCATTTATATATGATACAGTATGATCTTATTTCACTTGCACTTATCTATATTATTGTTCTTCTGTGATTAAAACAAGTAAAATAAATGAATATTTTTTTATATCTTTAATGCCTTAAGTGCATTAACCCGTGGAGTGCGAGCCACTGCTCAGGCTGGGTAGCATCGCGTTGCGAGCTACAGCTTAGGCTGTGCTGGCCGTGCATCACTGTAAACAACTCAGCCCCTAACCAAACTTATGCATGGTGCTATGCAAAGACAGAGATTTTTTTCTTTTCACCAGATGATGCCCTGGATGTTTATCAAGTTTATAATTTAAAAAAAAATGGCTTTTTATTTTTTCATTACTGTACATAAATTTACGCATGGCCCTACGCAAAGACGGAGAGCGAGAGATTATTATTATTTTTTTCACCAGATGATGCCCTGGATATTTATCTTAAAGTTTATAAAAACAAAAAAATTTCCTTCATTTTTTTGCACACCACATGGTGGGATAAAAAAAAAGGTAATTGCGCAGTCCACAGGTTAAGGGGTAAATCTGTCAGGAATCCCCCCACCCCACCCCTACTTTTTTTTTTTTTTTTTGAGTGCTGGGTCTGTTCCTGAATGTGGTTAAATCTGATTCCTTTATTTGTACTGAAAGGCACATTAATTCAGTCTATGATGACTTTTTTTTTTTTTTGCTTTCACTCTTTAATATGTAAACTCTCAAATGCAAGGGTTAACCATTACCTCCAGTACTCCATGTATGCAACAGGTCAACTCAGGAAGTGGCTTTGTATTTGTATTTCCAGGCATGTTGAAATGATTGGGTCTTGAATTGGGCTCTCTGTTATCATGTTTTTCTTGGAGGGAATAACCTTGCGGGCTTGTAGCCTTGAGCTCCTTCTGTGCATTAAAAAAAAAAAAAAATCCCCAAATGATATTGTTCTTGATGCCACCAGATACTTTTATTACCAGATAAACTTAATCAAGGCTCAGAAGGAAAGGACTAATGAGTAATATAATTTTCAGGTGTATGAGTTGATTGTCAACTGTAAAAGCTGCGTAGAGAGACACGGAAAGAAGAAGAATCCCCAGCAAACTTGAAGCTGTATTGGAAGTTAACCCCACCACCTGCCTGTAGTAGTAAGTGTGTGAATGTGATGCCTCTGTTCTTGTTATGGTTTCAGGCCCATCGAGATATGAATCTGTGTGTGTGTGTGTGTGTGCTTATACTAAAGGTATGTGTGGCATATTACCATAGGGCACATGTGGTTTGTTTACTTTGAAGTGTATCTCTGTTTATCTGTGGGTGAAGCAACGAAAGCAAATTAAAAGGTGGATTCTAAAATATAATGGACTGCAGACTGATGTTGCTCTTCTCCTGCAGTCCACCATCCTCCTCTTTTGAAATAGGGGGTTGAGGGAGGTTGTATATTAGTGCCACCAGGTGGAGCTATCCCTCTTTTGTGCCAGTTCTTTTTTTATTTTAGTTTTCACAGTTGTCGGATTTATACAAACCAAGGATGAACATATTTTTTCCCCTATAATCCTCCATGCAGGGGACAGGGAAAGTGTTCAGGGATGTTTAACCCGCTGCGTCCCGGAGACGTGAATTCACGTCCTCACATGATGTGCACTCATATCCCGGAGACGTGAATTCACGTCCTCACATGATGTGCACTCATATCCCGGAGACGTGAATCAACGTGGCAACATTGCAAGGTCCCTATTTTGCATAATTTTCAATTTTCGTGAGTGATTTTTGGCACGTATACACGGGACACCTTCCTCTATTCCTCTACAAGATGCCAAGCAGGGACAATGCCTTACACCGCATAACCTCTCCCCCCCCCCCTGCATGCCATTGTCTCGGCAATTCACCTGTTACCAGTGACCTGGCCAATAAAGACATTCAGGGCCAGAGTGATTCCCCAATCGATGACAATGTGGAGGACAAAGTTTACATACCATTAGAGGAAGAAACAGTCAGAAATGATGATCAGGTAATGTGGGAAAAAAGGTCATGAATGGTGATGAGTTAGTGAGTGAAACAATGCTTATAATGCCTATATTACTGTTTGAAAACCAATATACTCATGTACTACATATAAATTCGTACCAAGTAAATAAATAAATACTGTTTATGAGTGGATAAAATAGTTACCCTCCCATAGTACTCGTTTTCTTTGGTGCCAGCCTGTTAGAAAACCCAGTCAGGTAAGGAGGTACTCGTACCTAGATCGAGTATTTTAAACCTCAGGTGAGCGATTTCTCAATGAATTTTCTCACCAAAAGCGGATGTTTGAGCCAAAAAAAAAAAGGTCCAAAAATGTTGGGACTGGGGCGTACCACTGCCCAGAAAACGTCGGGATGGGGCGGGTTAAAATAACTGGGCAGCTCCACCACTCCCATCAGTGCCACCACATGAAGGCACCTTAGGCAAAGTAAAATAAGTCTAGAATTGGACTTTGTAATGTGATGTATATGTGCTGGTCAGGAATTTTATTCATCTTGGGCATGTGTTAGGAGTGCAGTAGTAGTATTTGTTCCCTAGGCAGTCTGGCCGAACAGCCCCGAGTCCCTTAGGAAGACCATGGCCGAGACTGGGCTTTCCCACAGTGCTGTCAAAGAGTGTATGTTGTGTTGTTGGCATATGTGATTGTGTGCAATGCAGTCTTCCATAATGTGCTTAATTGTATGGGGTGCTGTGTTACATCCTGGACAGGCATCAGCAACAGAGCCATCCAGCCTCTTCTGGTAGCTTAAGAGGGCTGGATGGTGCCCACTTCTCAGCCTGGCCAGGTGGATCCTATCCTCACGACGGAGATAGGATTCAGAAGGGTGGATGTCAGGAGGCCAAGCATGCAGCTGTGTGTTGTCTTTAAGTGACTGAATGGAGCAGCGAGTGATTTGAGTGTGGATATGCTTCTGGAAGCTGGTCTGAGGTGGGCGGGGAGGGGGAGAGATGACGGTATTTGTGTGTGATATCGTGTGCTGGGTGTTGTTTTGATGTTCCTTGGTGTGGGTGGATGTGCTGCCATGTAATGTAGTGGATGTTGTGGGTTTGTGGAGGCTACAGCAAGAATCTGGGTGCCTTATGTCTAGGTGATCCTTGACTTTGAGGACTTAGTTTTTTTGATGTAGGTGGTCTGTGGGCGTAGTAGCTGTGCAGCCTGTGATTATTTTTAGGGCCTTGTTTTGTATGGTCTGTAGAGTGTTGTAGTGTGTCTTGGTGAGGTGAGGAGCCCAGGCAGGACTTGCATAATTCGTCACTGAACGTATGTATTGTTTGTATATTGTGGTGGTGGTTTCTTTGTTGTGTCCGAATGTTGTATGGGCAGGTGACTTCAAGGCATTGAGTCTTGGTGTTATTTTATTTTTAATGTTTGTGGTGTGTTGTTTAAATGACATTGATGTATTGTATGTTGCACCAAGGATTTTGTATGTGTGTGTGTGTGGTAGGGAAGTGTTATTTATGGTGAGGCTTGGGATGTGACTGTGTTCTGCTGTCCATTTTGTAAGAAGGGTCACTGTAGATTTGGCTGGGGCTATTTTGAGCCTGTTTGTGGTGAACCATTCGTGTAGTGTGTTGAGGTAAGGTTGGAAGATGTGTGCAGCTGTGTTTGCGTTTTGTTGCGTACATGTAAGTGTTATATCATCTGCATAGGAAGGTATGTGTATCTGTGGTGTGTGGGTTGTGGGTATGTCGTGCATGTATAAGTTAAAGAGTGTAGGGGACAAAACAGATCCTTGGGGGATGCCATGTTAGAAGACTGACCGGCAAATGTTATGTGTGCACATCTGCCTCCTAAGTAGTTTGTCAACAGTCTTTTTGTGTTATTGTATATGTTTGTGTTGAGTATTTTGTTTGTGAGATTGTGGCGGGGGATGGCATCAAAAGCCTTGCTGATTTCTAGTGTGACTAGAAGTGTTCTGTGTGGTGGCCTAGCAGAATTCATGCCGTGTTATGTTAGGAGTGTAATGCTTTATGGTAGTGAGACCTGGACAGTAAAGGAAGAGGATGTTCCTTGGCTTAGACATACAGATGACATTGATTAGATGGATGTGTGTCCTTGAATGCTAGGTCTGGGAAGTCTAGGTTAACAATGGAAGAGTTGAGAGGAAGGATGAGACTTGAATGTACTCTTGATTTCACTTCAGGTGGCTGTACTGAGTGACGAGCCTAATGGTTTCCTGTAACCCAGGAACGCACTTACACCTCTGGGTGGTAACCATTTTACAGGGTGAAGTGGAGCCAAATGTGATGCCTCTGTTAACTGAGTGGAGAGATGCAAATGCAACAACCATCCAGGAACTAAACCCTCACACTATTCCCTGTTGTCAGCTGTAAAGGAATACAGACTCGGTGCATGGGAAGGGCAGTTGCTTCCCTGCAGTTAATGGGTCTGCCCATCTAGGCAGACCAGGGTTGATCAACAGCAACAACAACCCCTGGAATGTGATATAGTGTGATTTCTTTAATTCTTTGTATTGAAAGGCAGATTAATTCAGCATATGTTGAAATTTGTTTGTCCCTTTAATATGTAAACTGTAGCCAGTGTATACTGTATATGGACTCCAGACTGGATTACTGCATTTTTGTTATTATTATTGTTAAGTGGGGGCACTCACCATCTGCCCACTCTATGTAGTGCTGCTTTGGGTGTCTGAACTTTCCTCTCTTCTATCCTTCATCTTCTGTCTTTCTTTCCTTCATTCTTTCCTCTTCCTTTTACCTATGGGTGACTCTGCACTGGGTGACAAGCCAAATGGTTTCCTGTACACCAAGAAACCGTTTACTATGCTGGGTGGTAACCATATAACCTGGTGGTTTAGTGGTAATTAAGGTGCACCAATCGGATTGAGCCTGTTTAGGTTTATATCCAAAGGGTGGTTGGGGTTTATTGCTCATGTAATGCCACTCAGGAATGAGTGAGGCTGGTCACTCTCATCTTAAATGTTAGGACCAACTTGCCTAGCCCCGGGCTTCTATGTTCCTCATGGGACAGCATAGGATTGGATGATGGATGGATAGATTTTTATTGACTCTATTGGATACGTGTATGTGAAGCTACAGAACGTGGTGAATGTTTTTGGCATATCAGATAGAGCCAGGATTTCGGGTGCTTGAAAGGTGACTGAGTGGAAGTGTGGCCTAGTTGGATTGGGCAATTTTGGTCAGTCTGGACATTGCTACTTCTCACCCTGCCCTAAGGTGGGAGATGATGATGATGATAATGATGATAATTGGTATTATTATTAAAGACATTTTGCAAATTCTTACTGCAGTGTAATTAAACTTTACTGTCGCCAGGTGATACTGTTCTTGCAGCCAAGCAGTTACTTCTGTTAATCAAGCTTTGGAAAGAAAGGACTAATGTGTACCCTGTTTTTCAGGTATGTGTTTACCTAGTTGTGATATACAGGGAATGAGGTACACTTGTGGGGTCCCGTCATTTTATTTCATTGTCAAATTTTGTTTTGAATTCGTTTAAGTTTTTAGACTGGACGATCTCTTTGTCCAGGCTGTTCCACAGTTCTATGCATCTATATGGAAAGCTATATTTCTTGGTATCCTTCAAACAACTTGGCTTTTTCAGCTTCATTCCATGTCCTCATGTTACTCTCCCATCCCATACAAACAGATCATTTTTATTAATTTCATCTAGTCCCATCATGGCCCTGAACGCTGCAATCATGTCGCCCCTCTCTCTCCTTTCTTCTAGGGAAGGCGTGTCCAGCTTTTCCAGCCCCTTTCCATAAGACAGACCTGCCAGGCTGGGGACCATCTTGATTGCTGTTCTTTGTATTCTCTCGATCTTATTTATATCTTCTTGTGTGGGGACCACACTACTGCCGCATATTCCACACTGGGGCGGATCATGGCCACTGTCAATTTTTTCATCATTTCCTCATTCATGTAATGGAATGCCACTCGTATGTTAGTCAAGAGATTGTACGTCTCTCTAACTATCTTGTTAATGTGCTTTTCCGGTGACAGACTATCCTGGACCAGCACTCCCAAATCTTTCTCTTCTCTCACTTTTTTTATTGGTTCATTAGCCATCATGTAATTCAGTGATGGCCTCTTGGCACTCTTACCCATTTCCAATATTTTACATTTTTTTGCGTTAAATTTCATTTCCCACATCTGGCTCCAATTTTGGATCCTATTCAGGTCTTCCTGCAGCATTTAAGTCTTCCTCAACTTCTACTCTCCTCAAGATCTTTGCATCATCAGCAAACAGACATGCATAACTGTTCATTCTATCTGCCATATCGTTTACATAAATCAGGAACATTACTGGCGCTGACACCGAGCCCTGTGGTACTCCACTTGTTACTTCCTTCCATCCGGACATCTTGTCATTTATTACTGTCCTCATTTGTTTGTCTCTCAAGATGTCTCTCATCCACTCCAGGACGTTTCCCTTCAGTCCTCCTATGTGTTCCAGTTTCCACATTAGTCGCTTGTGGGGTACCTTTTCAAAGGCTTTCTCTAAATCTAGATACACACAATTTACCCAGGTGTCTCTCTCCTGTAGCATGTCAATCACTCGAGTAAAAGCTCAACAAGTTGAAAACACATGACATTCCACTTCTGAATCAAAAGTGGCTTTCAGTCAATATGTTCATCTCCTCCAAATATTTTATCCATTTGTCTTTCAGAATTCTCTCGCACAATTTTGCAACTACACTGGTCAGGGACACAGGTCTATAATTCATGGGTTCTTCCTTGTTTCCTCCCTTATAAATTGGTACCACATTTGCCCTCTTCCATTCCCGAGGCACTTTCCCTTCTTCCAGAGAACACACAATTAAATCGTGAATCTTATCTGCCAGTTGTTCTCTGCATTCTTTCAGTACCCAGGTAGAGATTCCATCCAGTCCTATGGCTTTCCTGACATCTTAAGTTTCCAGTTATTTATACACTTCCTGCACTTCCACTTTTATGTCTTTTATCACATTTCTAGTCACATCCTCTCCCTCCACAAAATCCCTTTCTTTAGTGAAAACTGATTGGAAACATTTGTTCATTATTTCAGCTTGCATTGCTGCATCTTTATAGACCTCTCATACTTTCAGTTGGGTGATTCCTTCCTTTTGTTTCAATTTGCCATTAACAATCTACAAAACAGTTTGGGTTCTTCCTTACATTTGTCAATTATACCTTTTTCAAAGTTCCTTTCTTCCTCTCTGCGTATTCTTGTATATTCATTTCTAGTTCTTTTATATTCTTCCTTTGATTTATTATTACCTCTCTTTCTCCATTTGTTCCATGCTATGTCCCTTTCTTTTCTGCTGTCATGCACCTTCTGTTAAACCAATTCTTCTGCCTGTTTTCATTCCCACTTATTCTTGGAACATGTTTCTCCATTCCCAAATTATAGATGTCTAGAAAGATACCCACTCTCTTTGCATCTCACATTTCTCTGTATTTTCTCCAATCCGTCTTTTCGAAAAATTTCCTCAGTCTTGTAAAGTTTGCTTTCCCAAAGTTGTATCTTCCCTGCCTATAAAGCTCATCTCTTGGCACCACGTTCCTTTTTATCATCTGGAACTCAATGACCACATGATCACTTTTTCCTATAGGACACTGATATTTTAAATTTTCAGCTACATCAGGTTCTTTAGTTAGTAGTAAATCTAATCTTGCTGGGGGTTCGTCTCCTCAGAATCTAGTCTCTTCTTTGACCCATTGGGTCATAACATTATTCATTGCAATATTTAACAACATAGTGCTGCAGGAATCTTCATTACTTCCCGAATCCCATTCCTCCCAGTTCACCTCTTTACAGTTAAAATCCCCCATCATGATTATGTTATTGCTTTTCTCAGTCACTTTCTTGAGATAGCTACTCATGTCTGATAACATCTCCTGATATTCATCTTCCTTCCATGCCCTTGTCTTAGGGGGAATGTATACCATTGCAATGTCTCTCTTGCCATTCTCTCTGGTTTCTATAGTTTCATATTTATCACTTCAGCCTTACCGTCTCCCAGTTCCACATTTTCCACACTGATGTTATTTTTCACTGCTATCATCACTCCTCCTCCCATTTTTTCTTTTCTGTCTCTTCTCCACAGTTTATATTTGCCATCTCCCATATGGATGTCAATATCCTCTCTTAACTTGGTCTCAATAAAGCACATAATATCCGGTTCATGTACCCTCAAGTAATCGTTGATTTCTAACCTTGCCGATATTAAACCATCAACATAAGTACAGTATATGCCATTTTCCAACTTTTTTCGCTGTACTTTATTCCCTCTTCTCTCCCTCTCTCCGTCGGTACCACTTCCTCAATTTCTGATCCATAACTCTCCAATAGAACATTGTCTTCTCTTCCTCCGTTCTCTGTTCAATTTTTGCCTTGGCTTCCTATAATAGCTCCTTTATCTTAGCTCTTTCTTCTTCATTTGCATCTCTCCTTATCCAAACATTCTTGAGCTCTTCCTTTTCTGATAAATTCCAAGTTGTGTTGATAATTTCATTTACCACTGCCTGAGACTTAAACTTTACTTTGTGGCCTCGCCCCTCCTTCCTCATACTTTCCTAGCCTAAACACTTCTTGAATCTCTTCTTGAGCTTCATTGTTATCCTCCATAACTACTGATACTACCTCTTTTGCCTTTTTCAGTTGTTCTCTTTCCCTTTCTGACCTTACTGTCATCCATTTTTCTTTTAGTCCTGAAATTGTCACACATTTTTTCTTGTCTGCTACATCTCTGACTAAAGTTGACCCAGCTGTGGAAACTGCCGACAGAGAAGAGGAAGGGTGAGAAGAAAGCCAAATACCAACCAGGTGGCAACTTAATTCCAGCCATCTGGCAAATCACTGTAATACCAACCACCTGCCTACACTCTTTGGTAAGCGTCCTGTTGTGACTTTTATTATTGTCTGTGGTCCCGTCTGGATAGGAAACCAGAAATTACTTTCTCCTACAGTCCACATCCTCCTTTTTTGAGATAGGGAGTTGAAGGAGAGGGAGGAGGAGACTGAGGATGAGGTGGAGGATTGGGGAAGTATATGAGAGAGGGGTGTGTTAGCTGGGAGCAGGGCAGTGAAATTGCAGGGGACAGGGGCTCTTGGAGGTGATTTGTTTGTGGCCACCCCATACAGGTTTAAAGAGTCTGGCAATAGATAGACTGATAGATAGTGTAGATATATTTTAACCAGAGTCTAGTATCAATTTTAGTGTATATTTAATTTTTTCCTGGGTTGATAAAAATGATAAACAGATAAAAGATGATTGTAGATAAAAAGTGAGAAACTCAGTTTTGTATGGAGGAGTACGTGACAAGGGCTGACAGCACTTATTTAACTTGAAAGGTGTTGGATGGGTTATGGGATAGGCATTATGAAGTGATGTGTTTTGTGTGTGTGTGTGTGTGTGTGTGTGTGTGTGTGGATAGTTATGCATGTATGGTGATGTCAGGATTCCAGGGGCTTGAATGGTGAGTGGGGGTGTGGCCCATTTGGCATACCATTGACACAATTGTCATTATTATTTATTTATTTATTTATTTTTTAATTATTGAACCTTACCTCATCCTGCAAGGGTTGGAAAAAACTTGCATTTTTTTTTTTTTTTTTTGGGGGGGGGGGGATAACTGCTTTTACTTAAGAAACCTGTAGTATGGGACCTTGTGATGCTGTCATAGAGCCTAGTTTATACTTGCTACCACCAGACTGTTTTATTCATATTTGGAGACTTATGGGAACTCAGTGGACCGCAGGCATGAAGTTACCCATCTGCTGCAGGCCACCATCTTTCTTTCTGGGAATAAGGAAGTTACTGGCTGAGTTACCCTTCTGTAGTCCACCAGTCTCTTGTTGGGGGATAGGTGTGGGATTGAGAAGTGTAAATGTAATCAGGCAGCCCCCTTCCCCCCAATCCTATTAGTGCCACGCCAGCACCAATACACCAGGGGTTAATTAAGATCTACATTGAACTCCTCCACAGACAAAAGGGTTAAATTATCAACAGGCCTGAGATTATCGCCTAAAAACTTGCCATAATTTCAGGGGGTTTGTGTTACTCATGATGCTGTTCCTGTAATTGCTGTGTTGGTGCTGTCATACTGGAGGTGATGGTGCCATGCTGAAGTTGATGCTGCTGTGCTGGAATTGGTGCTGTCGTGCTGGAGTTGATGGTGCCGTGCTGGAGTTGATGGTGCCGTGCTGGAGTTGATGATGCCGTGCTGAAGTTGATGGTGCTGTGCTGGAGTTGATGTTGCCATGCTGGAGTTCATGGTGCCATGCTGGAGTTCATGGTGCCGTGCTGGAGTTCATGGTGCCGTGCTGGAGTTCTTGGTGCCGTGTTGGAGCCAGAGGTGTTGGCTCATTAATATGTATTTACACAGTGGCCTCTACTCTCTGGGGAAATGTTATTATCCCCTGGACCATTAGTCTTGAAAATTATCAAAAACAACCACTACTACTACTACTACTATTACTACTACTACTACTGCTACTACTACCACCACCACCACCACCACCACCACCACCACCACCACCACCTCCACCACCCTTCTGAAATGTGAGTTAGAAATTTTTTGGTTGGTCCACCTTGACTTGGCAGAGAGTTTTGTCTTTGGCAGCATAATCACCTTATCCCAGAAGCAGAGTAAGACAAGGCTAGCAACACTGTGGCTCTGCATCCTTTCCAGATCACTTTTAAGCCAAGTTGAGATGGACAGAGTATAACAGTTGCTCCCCTACTTACGATATTTTAATAGAGAATTCCTCACCCCATCGTTGGGTGGGAAAGGGAGTTAGGACTGATGATGATAATTATGATCAGTGGCAGTGCTAGGCTTCATAACTAGATCTTTCCACCACTAGGGTATACAAGGCCAGTTAACTTAATCTAGGTACTGATTTTACTTGCCAGTCGATGACGATGACGACAACAACGATGATTGATGATAGGATAGGATGATGCAGTGCCAGGAGTTTATCCCTGGCACTATCGAGATGGCAACCACAAAGCCTAATGAAATCTCAAGCTGGTAAGTCTTTTAATCTGAATGACAATAGTTCTTAGCTGAGATGTTCGTAAGTGGGAGAGCAACTGTCTTTATTCCAACTAACACCAGATGGTTTTATTCAACTGAGTGATGCTTTGGGGGTCTAAGGATAATAATGATCTTTACTTTTGACTTATATTAGTCTGTGCTCAATTATCATAATTCGTGCACCTTAACTTGGCCCAGGATTTGTCCCTTCACCAGCTTTTTTCATGTAAGTCACTGGTAGAATAAAACAGTACTACAGGTCTACATCCATCCCATTGCCCTTCATCATTAGCATTCTACTTGATAAGCTATTGCCGAGATGCTTATTTTATGGCAGGGTAGAGTAACGAGTACAGTAAGTAAATTCCCCAGGTTGCCTGCAGTAGCAGATAATTTTGAAACCTTGCCATTGCACTTCTTCATGATTAGCATGTCTCTTTGCTAAGCTATTGCCTCAGCTCAGCATTATTTCAAGTTTATAGATAGATTGACAGACAAGTACACAGATAGATAAAGATTATACAGAGACACATAGTAGATTGATTGCAGTGTTAGCAAGATAGATATACTGCAAGAATTTTGTGATCGAAAGGTTCCTTATGTTATTTTTGATGCCTTTGACTCCTGGTACAGTATTTTTCTCAGTTGAACATTGTCTGGTTTTAGTTCAGTCAAAGTGGCTTGTCTTCTTTGTGGCTCTGGTGATTTCCTAACATGGTTTCTTAGCAAGTCTCCTGAGCCACCTAAAAGACACCCCAGTGAATTATGCATATGATTATTGACTGATTGTTATTATGTTTGTATTGTAACTGATGCACAGTGAACAATTTTATAGCCTGTGGTTTGGCCGGTTGTTTCAGGTACTCGTGTATATTGTTGCTATGATTTCCGTTTCAGTCACCCACACTAATCGACCCTGCAGTGTCGGCATTACTTGTTGTTTATGAACTTCAGCCCTATCGATTCCCCTGTGCGGGAGTTGGATTGCTAAGTACCGGTACGCTTGTAGAAAAAAAAATATATATATATATATCAGACTGAGGAGATTAAAGTTTTGACCAGCAGTAAATGAACAAAAAGTCTGCATCGTAAAAATAAACTTTAAAAATTTTGTGCTGAATTAGTTTCCATAATACTGTCGTGTAGCACGGCCCCAAGTCCCTTTGCTGCTAGTGGGGTTTCGGGGGATTGGGGATAAGTGGGTGGTTGGGTAGTCACTTTTACAGCACACACAACCCACCATTGTGTGCCATGATATATATCGGTTCTGATATCGGTAATGGGGGCTGTCGGACAGTGAGAAGGGGTCCATCATTGCATATGTTGGAAGGATAAGTGGCACACAGGTGGATGAATATATAAGTAAACATTCACGCAGCCCTTGCTTGCAATAATCACGTTGTGGCCGTACAGTAAGGGGGCGGAATGCTCTATGAGGGGGTTGTAATCACGACCAGTTTTGTTTTATATTTTTTACGGCCCAGGCAATGCCTCAAGGATTGGGCATACGCTCTTAAGTGGATATTGCAAGCCAGACGTTGCACACTTTGTTCACATCTATCAGATGCTGGACCACACATTCACAGCCACCCATTCATTCACCAATGTTTTGTTTCCCCCTTTTGTGAAGAGACCTGGGACTAGCTACTGACTGAAGTAATACCTTATGTACATAGGCACCAGCTGTGGTACTGACCGATGTAATACCTCACGGGGCCACATCCAGCTGGAGTGTCGTAACTCCTTACACCGCCATGTGACGATGTAGTTGTATGCTCATTGTTTACAAACCTTGGCCCTTTCGATTCTAGTTTGTATGCAGTTAACCTTATCGTTCCATGAAAGCGTGTGCAGCAGGAAAAGCGATTACGGTATTCTTAACATCAGATGGAAAGTGAACGTACTTATAAAAGCGTGCTAAAAGTTTGAGTAAGTTTGGTAACACGTGTGGTGTGGGAACAACTACCATAATACATAAGGCAGCAGAGTAATGTATAAATTATAAAAGTTTTATGCTGGAAGTCAGAACGCTAAGTACGCTCATAAAAAATATGCGCCATATCAGACCAAGGATGTTTTACGCCGGCAGTAAATGAACGAAAAGTCTGCATCGTAAAAATAAGCTTTAAAACTTTTCGTGCTGAATTCGTTGCCATAATACTGTCGTGTAGCGCGGCCCCAAGTCCCTTTGCTACTGGTGGGGTTTTGGGGGATTGGGGATAAGTGGGTGGTTGGGTAGTCACTTTTACAGCACACACAACCCACCATTGTGTGCCATGATATATATCGGTTCTGACATCGGTAATGGGGGCTGTCGGACAGTGAGAAGGGGTCCATCATTGCATATGTTGGAAGGATAAGTGGCACACAGGTGGATGATTATATAAGTAAACATGCACACAGCCCTTGCTTGCAATAATCACGTTGTGGCCGTACAGTAAGGGGGCGGAATGCTCTATGAGGGGGTTGTAATCACGACCAGTTTTGTTTTATATTTTTTACGGCCCAGGCAATGCCTCAAGGATTGGGCATACGCTCTTAAGTGGATATTGCAAGCCAGACGTTGCACACTTTGTTCACATCTATCAGATGCTGGACCACACATTCACAGCCACCCATTCATTCACCAATGTTTTGTTTCCCCTTTTGTGAAGAGATCTGGGACTAGCTACTGACTGATTTACTACAGTATAGGGCCACATCCGGCTGGAGTGCCATAACTCCTTACACCACCACGTGACTTTCAGTTGTATGTTACACCCAGTGTAATAACTTATATCCTGGGTAGAAGAAGCCTCTTGGCTTGTCATTCATCGTAGTCATTCGCCAGATTCGAGTAAAGCGACTAAGATTATAGACAACTGGCCAGCCATATGCAGCCATAGGCTATGAAATGTTTAGCAAGACTACTGTCCTGAGCATGAGCAAAAGTATTTAGGCACTTCTCTGCCGGCTGCAGGAATGGAAGGTGTTGTTTGAAATATTTTATGTGATGAGGATTGCACATCAAAGTTACTATTCTTTCATAGCCCATCTCCTTTAGGGAGATAGTAAAGGAACTGAAGGCCGTTAGTTTAACCTGACAGTTTCAATATCTGATCATTGCCGTAGGAAGGTGTCCGTTCCAAGCATCAGTAAAACAAGCAAGAGAAGGAATGTTAAGTCACTTAGGGAAGAGTGATAAATATGAAATACAAGTTAGTGCTGGCAGAGTATTGTTGGTATACTTTTGCACATGCCTGTACATCACAGACAGATGCAGTAAGTCCTGGTTATGTGCCACAGATGTTAAAAAATACAGGGTGGTTCATATATAACATGTCTGATCCCATGTGTTTTGTTGTTGCTTTTTGAACCATACCTTACCCCATCCATATTTGGGAAGAAGAGGCTAGGATGATAATGATGATTGCAGTGATGATTTTAATAATAATGAATGATGATTATTATATTGCTTTTGATGATTATTTGATAATTGATATGGTGATGTCTCAGTCAGCTTTACCACCTCTACCCTGCATTGTTTTCTGTTTCCCATAACCCTTTCTTACTTTATAGTGATTGCTGGTTTGCATCCATTGTTTACAATTTTTTATTAAGTAATTTAATATCTCCTCTTGCATTTGCTTCACTAATTGCATAAAGTTCACTCATTTTTGTAAGCAGAGATTTTTGCCCTCTGTCTTTTATCTATCTATTGCCAGACATCTCAGTCCCTTCACCTTGCTCACATACGCTCTTCTAGTTAGTCTCTCATTCTATATCCTCTCTACATGGCCAAACTCTATCATTTTATTTTTCCTAACAGCACCACAGCATTTCTTTACTTCTTCCTCATTAATCTCTCTGTTCATAAAACTCAACACACTTCTCATGTCGTTTCCACATTTCCACTGCTCTCACTCTTCACTTGTGTCCTTCCAACAGGATCCAAGCTTCACTTCCATGCTCACTTCCACCCCCCTCCCTCATAAAAGCACTCCATCCTTCCATCTCATCATTGGTCCCCCCCTTCACCTCACATGCACTTCTAGTCAGCCATTCATTCTCCATCGTCTCTACATAGCCAAACCATCTCAAAGTATTTCTCCTAACAGTACCACAGCACTTTTTTACTTCATTTGTCTTTCTGTCTGTTCATAAAATGCAAAACACTCCTCACATCATGTCCACTGCCCTCACTCATGACTTGTGTCCTGCCTACAGAATCCTAGCTTCACTTCCATGCTCACTTCCCTGTTCAATACCACAGCTTTCAATGATCCAGCAACCCTTCTACCCTACTGTATCCATTCAAGCACTTCCTTCAATCCTCATTCATCACTCTCAAGTACTTGGATGCACTCTCATTATCTATTTCCCCACCATCCAGTCTCACAGTGTATGCTGTGATTTCCCTCAAGACCATAACTTTACCTATACATACATCCTCTTTTGGATTCTGTTTCTTACGTACATCCCCAGACTCATTCACCAAGCCTTGCAGTTCACCGATACATACAGTATATTCTCTTTTGGATACTGTTTCTTATGTACATCCTCAGACTCATTCACCAAGCCTTGCAGTTCACATTCCCCACAATACAGTATCATCAGCAAGCAACAGCTCAGGAAGTTCCCACATCTTACCCTCCCTCATAAGACACTCCAATGTATTCACATCCCTTCCATCCATATACAAATTGAAGAGCCACAGAGACATGACATGCAGAAACATGACAGACGGAGACATGACACACAAAGGCATGGCACAAGGTATGACACAAGGAAACGAGATTTTTGTCCTTATGCAGATTCATTTCCCTCACTCCACTGGCAGAATAAGATAGCACAGTGGCCCAACATACATCCCATAGCACTTCTTCATGACTAGCACCACATTAGTCGTGCTTCAAGTAGCATTTACAAACGAGAGGTGGTAATTTAATCCCCAGTTAAACAGAGCATAATTGAATAAAGTCGTCAAAATTCGTGCTTCCCCCACTCCCGCAGACTGAGCCGACAACGCACCAGATATATGGGCAGCCTTGTATTATGGTTTAGTAATTGTGGGCTGCTATTGCTGTGGTCCTGTATGTATTAGTGCTGTAACCAAACCACTTCTCTGAACCAATATAGTGTCAATTTCAGCATTTTTGCCTATACAGTATTTGCTCCCTAAGTACAACAGTGTCAGTTGGTTGTAGCATATCTGTGTGTGCTGATCATCTGCCTTCTTGAATGAGATGTGGCTAAATGAGCTGAAAAATTTTGCTAAGGATATATGCATGTCATTTTCCAGAGTAGACTCCTGAAAGATGCACACACATGTCTGAAAAAAATTTAGAGGATAATATTTGTTGTAAGAATAATTTTGGAGCTCATACCGCCTCTTTTCTTTGATTAATTTCCAGTATTTAGTTTGTCCAGCATTGACACTGATTCTTAGTATTTAAAATGAGCCAGGGACCACCACAACAGCAGGTATTATCAGCCCTAAAGATCGTAAATAAATGTGGCAAATAAAAGGACTCTGCAAAAAGCCTTAGTGCTTTTTTACCCAACAATAAAAGTAGGTGTTTTGCATATGTTATCTTTCCTGAGGTGTTGATGTTTGTTATTATATGTGTATGCCCATTTTCTTAATATATTTCCATTATTATTTTTGCAATGCCATTGTGATGTACTGCGCAGTCAGCCGCAAGAAAAAATATGCTGAAAAAAATATGTACTCTTGTCCTTCTTTGGTTGATTTTAATTGGCAACAGGTCAACTTGAATTTATTTTCCTCAGTCTGTATTTCCTTCTGCCTGTGACCTCCAGTCTTTTAAATGCAGTATGTGCAGGAATTTCAAATGTAAGAGATCTTGAATTTGGCTCTCTTTTGTGTATTATTTCTTGCACCCTTCGGATTCTGCTTCTCTGCATTAAAAAGAATCTCAGTGCCCTAAATAGCACTGAGATTTTAACACTAACATGCATCCTTAGTTAATGACCATTTTTGTCAAAGGTTAATGATCATCTTGAGTGTATTCCCTTCATTAAACATCACCAGTTGATTTCTCTCATTTAGGTCAGCGATTAATGAGTTGAGATTATCCCTACATGTGTACGAACATTTGTCGTTAATATGGTATACCCGGTATGTTATTTTTTATTTATTTTTTCCTGTGGCTGACTGTATGTTTATTGATGTTGGTATGTTTTTTTGGTGCCTGTTTATTTCTGGTGACTTATTCTAGAGTCAGTTTACTTTCACCTCACAGAGATTCGTAACCTTTAGCTTGGATTATGGCCAAGTGTAGTCAGATTGGAAAGTTAATTTGAACAGTAACCAAGGAGTCTCGTCCCTACTTCATCACTAAGGCTTATCAAATTTTATGTAGCCACAGAGATTCATAACCTCTTAGCTTGGCTTATGACCAAGTGTACAGTAGTCAGACTGGAGAGTTAATTTGAATAGTAACCAAGGAGACTCATCCCTACCTCATCACTAAGGCCTATTGAATTTTATGCACCAATGATTTAGTACTGAAGTTATAAAAGTTGCCTTGTTTTGTCAGATGGAAATAAACTGACTGTAGTTATGTGTGTGTTGAACTGTAATATCTTTATATCTCTATTATTCATAATAAGTGTGGGAAAATGTGCCCTTATAATGTCATCTTTAGGTGTTTAGAATGTTATAACTATATGGATTAGGGCGTCGGGCTATAGATAGATATGGAAAGATCATAAGGTGCCCTGTGGACTGAAGTATTTTGATATACTGCTTCATATCACACAGTCATATGCCATATTTTCACGTGCAAGATCTAATTTGCCTGTCAGGTCCCTGTTATTTATTAACCCATTGCACCGCAGAAATCAGTTATATGTTGAGCAGATTATTTTGTGCAGTATGCAGTATTAAGTTGGGCAGATTATGTTGTGTAAAGTTGCAAGCTGTCCAACATCACAGCCAATTGTTTATACATTTTAGAACCATCATTATGCTTATTCTTAGGCTATTCTGTGGATATTACTCCTACAGTGTTGCAGTTGCTTTGTCTGTGTATCATTTGGGTGATGGTGTTGGTGTCTGTTGGGGTGGGTTGTGGTGGTTTATGATTGGAGAGAGAGAGAGAGAGAGAGAGAGAGAGATGTAAATGACGGAGATTTAACATCAGTGTTGGAATGAACAAGGATGTGTGATGTCCCCACGGTTGTGTGTGTGTGCGTGCGTGCATGTGTGCACTGAAGATTTGGGATTTGAATAGTGAGTGAATGAGTCAGTCATTTCAGTTAGATTCCAGTTGGCTAGTTTCTCCCTCTTGGGTTTCTTTTGTGCTAAAGGGGCCTATACATTTCATCCATATTTATTATAATAAAAAAGATAAAAAAAAAAAAATAGGGTGGTAATGATTGCTTGAAAAAGAAAGAAAATGGTTATGATGATTGAAAAATAATTGGTTACAAAGATGGTGATGATAATTTAGTCCACTTCACTAGGCATGGTACTGATAGTTCCCCCCCCCCCTTAATGCTTGTTTATTCTTTGTTCTTTACTCCCATCTCAAATATTTCTGTTAGGAGAGAGAGAGAGAGACCCTGTTGTCGTAGTGCTAAAACTAATTATAGGTCTGTGACCCTGCTATCACGTTTATTGACAGTCTTTCTCCCCTGTCTTCCTTTCAAGCAGACAAATTAATTCTCATGATAAATTTAATTCTTTTGTCAATAGATGATAAACCCATTAGGTCATGAAAATACCATTTTGAAGAATATTTGCTATGTATTAGTAAATCTTGGCTTGTAATCCCACTTGACTATCCACAGATACATGTTAAAGGATTGTCTGTTGTGGTAGTGTGGTGAGTGTGGTGTGGTGTGGGAGGAGGCCTTACACTGTGATACATATGGTGAGTGGTTTGTGGTAGTGTATGTAGTGCATGTGTGTGGTGTGTTGTGGTGTGGGAGGAGGCATTACACCGTGGGCATAGTGTATTGTATGTGAGTTGTATATTGCGTTGGCACTGAAGTAGAGAAAGATGATGATTGTGTCTGGCTGTACTCATTTCACTCTACCGTGGCACAAATTTTCATGCTTTTGCGCTTTTTTTTTTTTAACATTTCCTCCGACAGAAGCAAAATATTACAGATTACATTCATTCCATAGCTTTTCATCGTGACAGGCATCATATTTTAATGCTCATTTACTGTATTCGTACAACTCAGCATTCATAAGAGAGCATAAGCCATTTTTAGACCAAGTTATAAAGAGAGAGAGTATAGATGTAATTGTGTTTCTCTGGGTATGGTTGTGTCTGAAGGGTGGGTGTCTTGTGATGGTTTTTGAAGGCCTCTGTTGTATATCTAGGTAGTAGCTATGTACCGTCTGGGAAAGAAAAAAAAAAAAAAAAAAGAAGAAGAGAGGATGGCGGCCACAGCCACTGGCGGGACTGCACTTAGGCTACAGGTATTGCAGATGGTCGGAGCTGGTGACCTGTACTGTGAAATTCCATATGCTTTTCACAGCACAGTTCCATTGGAATGGGGGCCGTTTTAAAGGGATAGGACAAAAATATATCCTTGTGAAATTTAGTGTTGGGTATAGGATGAGAAGAGATGTTTTTGAAGCACTCTGTATAGTGTAAGTTTTGATTACATGCTTTCCATACTATTTCTTCATAACCAACATCACATGTTAATGCTTATGTACTGTATTCATAAAACTCAGCATTCATGATAGAGCACAGGGCATTTTTAGACCAAGTCAGAGTAAAGAGAGGGAGAGAGAGAGTAGATGTATTCATGTTTCTCTGGGTAGGGTTGTTTCTGAAAGGTGGGTTTCTGGTGATGGTTTTTGAAGGTTCCTGTTTGGCTGGATATTTTTAGATGGCTGTAATGGCCTTATGTGTATAGGTAGTAGCTATATACAGTCTGAAATAATAAAAATAATGTGTTAAAAAAAAAAATAAAAAAAAAAAAAAAATAAAAGACAGAAGAAGGTTGACGGCCACAGCCATCGGCGGACTGCAAATATTGTGGGTGGTCGGAGCTGATGACCTGTACTGTGAATTCCATATATTTTCACAGCACAGTTCCTTCTGAATGGGGGCCGTTTTAGGGGGGAGAAAAAAAAATGTACCAAATATATCTTTGTGAAATTTAGTGCTGGGTGTGGGATAACAGATGTTTTTGAAACACTATTGCAGGTTTTCAATGGGTGTATTTGGTGGGTAGTTATTATACACAGCAGCTAAAGCAAGTATCTGTGCTGGAGGGGGACAGTGTTCCCAAAATTTTCATTGTAATAAGTGATATCTCAGGAGGGTTGATATACATGATACTCACCCACCTCTGTTTAATGTTGCCTTATAAGATATGCTTTATGATTACTCCCTCTCAGTATAGGGAGACAGTTCTTACCACAGCTAATATTTGGATTATATAGTCTATATCCAGATGGCATAATCCCATAAGGGGTGGTTGTTTGAGTTGGTTATTTTACGGGGTGGGGCACTAACCCCCCGCCAAGAACTTGTTCACACGTAGGGAACACGTATGGTTGGATTATATGGTTACCACCCAGCGTTGTAAATGGTTTCCTGGCTTACAAGAAACCTTTATGCTTGTCAATGTAAAGTCACCTGAAAAGGAAAGAAGAGTAATAAAAAGTGACAATGGATTTTTATGGCCCTGGAGTTAGTGCATACAAATTGCCTTGACACTGAATGCTACATAGTAATTAAATCATAAGACCAAGTTTGTTATTCAGGAACCTGATTCACAAAATATCCCACTGCTGGAGCTCTGCCAGAACCAGCTTGTGGCAACATCACATTTCACAGTATTAATACAGTCAAGTTGCCTATGGCGCGGGCTTCTATGACATGTCAAAGTACCAGACCCCCCCCCCACACACACACACACATGAAAAAAATAATAATAATAATAAAAATAAAATAAAACGAACCACGCACATAAACTACCTAAGGTGCGGGCACGGCAAAGTTTGAAACATGCGGGCAAATTCCCCAGGTGGTGCGCTCCCCTGTTTGTAAACAAAGACGATGGCGACCACTTTACCTCCATACTACAAGTGCTCCAACTGTGGACTTTTTTCTCTCGTATGAGGAGGTTAAACTTCACCGAATTCATAGCGTTAAGTAATGAAACTTTAAAGATTCTTTGGGTATTGTGACTAGTTAATAGGTTTGTTCGTAAAACTGCTATGAATGGGTTAGTGACGAAGCACCTATCTCTGAGCTAAAACGAAGCATAATGCCTCCCATCACCATCATCACGTATATAAGAATGATTATTAATGTCTTAAATGTGAGTTTTGTTGACACTTGAGCATACAAACTTTATCAAATAAATTCTTAAATCAGTGCTTGACTAGGCAGCCTTCGCCATCTTTAATATTTTGGTCAGTCAGCTGATCTGTGTCTACTTGGCTGAGCTTTTTCATGCTCAAACTGCAGCGCGTTGTATTGCCAGAGTAGACACAAAGCTGATCACCCTCCCATTTTTTGTGCCTCTCGTTAAGTGTAATACATGCATTGACTGATTGCTTGATTGTGTGCATGTGTAAAGTGGGGTGAAATGGGGGACTTTGGGTGAACATCCAGAACCAAATTTCATTTTTCCCATAGGTTTAATTATTTGTATGGCACGGTTTTCTATGGCACGGGCACGGTCTAGAACCAATTAGCCGTGCCTTAGACGACTTGACTGTTCTTATTTAGGATGCCATATCAAATGCTTATCAATACAGAGAGAAATGATATACTGTTTAGAAAGAGTGGTTGCCATTTACTGGAAGATATATGCCACAACAAAATGGAAGGCCAGGCTTTTACGAGATTATTGTGTATTAAAATGTATTAGTGTGAATAATATCATAAAGCTGTTTACAATATTACAAGCTTCATACCCTTGAAATTATCTCCCTAAATCTTCAGTTTTAAGGCAGTTTGTCCAGGCATCTCAAAATGAACGGATCTTGAATTTGGCTCTGTTTTATTTTTATTTTTTTCTTCTTTGTATAAAAAAAAAAATCCTCCTCATTTATTATGCACAGATATATACTTTTTTAAGCCACTGAACAGTATGAAAAAAATATGCTTTTACAGGGGACAGTTCCTTTAGGATGGAGGTCGTTTAGGTAGGGGGAAAAAAAATTGAGGTGTTAGGTAGAGGACGAGAGAAATGTAGTGCTGGGTGTAGGAAGAAGAGAAACATAGTGCTGGGTGTAGGAAGAAGAGAGAAGTGTAGTGCTGGGTAGAGGAAGAGGGAAGTGTAGTGCTGGGTATAGGAAGAAGAGGGAAATGTAGTGCCGGGTACAGGAGAAAGAGGGAAGTGTAGAGCTGGGTACAGGAGGAAGAGAAGAGTAGTGCTGCATAGAGGAGGAAGAGGGAAGTGTTGTGTTGGGTAGAGGAGAAAGAGGAAAATACAGTGTTAGTTGGGGGAGGAAGAGGGATGTTGTTGAGGCAGTGCAGGTTTTAAATGGCTGTAGTGTCTATAGTCGTTCTGTTTTATGAAGGCAGTTTGGGTGGGGAGCTCTGGGACCTCACTCTGTTAGCTCTGTTGCCACATCGTCGCCACACACGTGCTCTCTCTCTCTCTCTCTCTCATATATTATCATATATTAACTACTACTAATTGTATTTTCTTTATTTTTTCTCTTGTTTTCGACTTCTTTTTTTCCACACCACCCCTGAGGTAAAAGTCTATAGGTGCGTTTTTTTTTTATAGCTTCCATGGCAGGAGACTGACCGAGTACGACCCGCTCACACAGGGCTGTCCCTCGTGTCACCGCCTGACAACGTCGCAAAAGCAACTCTGACAAGTCTTATGAGATTTATACTATACCATAGCTTTTTTATTGAATTACATCTATACAGAGTGTTTAAAATTCATTTATAAGTAGTTACTAGCTTAAAATACAAGAGTGAGAGAGAGAGGTGAGCACAAATAATTACACGTGTGTCGGCGGCGATGTGACAACAGAGCTAACAGTGTGAGGTCCCAGATCGCCCCACCCAAACTGCCTTCATAAAATAGAACGACTATAGGTAGTGTGTACAGGATAAATTAGTAACAGAAAAAAAGGAAAAATAAAACAAAAATTGTTGCCTGTTTTATTTGGATGGAGATCACTTTTTAATTAATTTGGGGCAGTGGTCAAGTGAAGGTCTAGTACAACTTCTTGGCGGTTTGAATGGCCATAATGCTTTTGTTTTCCTCCAACAAAGTGGGGCCAAACTGGGGGGTCAGTTTAACTAGTACTCAGAAAGACTCATTCCTGTCTCATAACTGTCACTATTTTTTTGTGGGAATAGTCCAGTTCTGTCAGATAAAAGTAAACGAACTTCTGAAGAGGTACATAGTGAGGCTGGGGGAAGGAGGCAGCTTCATAAGTCTGTGTGGACGGCTTGTTGGGATGTGGTGTTCTTTATGATGCTTGTGTTCATATTTTTTGGTTAGAGAGTCCCTTGGTTGTCCTGTGTGTGTGTGTTTAGCCACGCGGGATCTTTGGCACTGAGAACACCAGCTGGTATTGTATTGGTATTGGTGTTGAATGGGAAAGTATGGAGTTGATAATTACAAAGCCCTTATGTAGAGAAAAATGTGTGAGGTAGTCACGATTCCAGGGTCTTAAATCGTCGGTGAGTGAGCATCTGGCCCTTTTCACTGGACATGGGCTGGTTATATCAGTGCCACCACATGAAGGGGTGTGCTTAGCACCACATTTTTATAACAGTTGGGTGTGGAAGGTGAGAATCAGGAGTGTGGTTGAGAGAGTCAGACTGAGAAAAACCTGAAATGAGTCATGGTGTGTGAACTCATGGGTAAAGAACTGAATAGGGAGGCTGCCAGAGATCAAGCAGCCATTAGGTGATCAAGGCCATTGCAAGCATGTTGGAGGCTTTATAAATGAGATATGACCAGTGTGAAAATATTGAACCACTTCAACAGGCCCACCGTGCACTCGTATTTCCAAGGCTATTTAAGAAGCACTGTATATATATATATATGCATAGGATTCAGTTATATTAAAACACACCATCTTAGTTGTAAGGGCACATTTCCCACATTATTACAAACCAAATATGTGTAAATTGTGAGTTTTGTTTGTGTATAATGCCAGCAAAAAGTAATTCCTCATTTAATAATTGATAAATATTCACGTAAATTGCTTATGGGTGAACAAAGTTAGGGTCAGGTCCCAACAAGAGGGACTTGTTCTCCAGCATTTAAGGATCATATGCAAGACAGCAACTATCAGAGTGTATTTGTATTAACTTTAAAATAATAATATTTTCTGATGAATCAATCGTGACCTTTCACAGCACACCTTTGAGATTAATTAAGAAGCATATTATGTGAAAAGCTTTTGTATTTTTGACAGACAAATTAAGAGAGAAACTGTGCTAAGTGAAAGTATCTTAAATGGGGAATTACTGATAGGGGTTTGCCAGTAAGTTATTATTGTTATTTTTTGACTAAGCAGTTTCTGAAGCTTAAACTGATGATACCCCTTGTTGGAATTGTACTACAAATGAAAATACATTTGAGTGTTTATTCTCTGTGTTTTAATATTTTATATAGTTAAGTATTGTATTAGGTTCTCTCTCTACATCTGCTTCCTCTTCTCCTCCTCTTTGTTCATCTCTTCCCCTTTCCTTTTCCTCTCCTCTTTCTTCTTCCTCCTCCTCCTCACCTTACCACCCATCCAACCTCTCAACCACCACCACCCTGCAACCCACCTTACCACCACCACCTGCAACCCACCCTACCACCACCACTGCAACCCACCCTACCATCACCACTCTGCAACCCACCCTACCATCACCACTCTGCAACCCACCCTTGCTGTGCCCTGCCAGATGTCCCCTGCTATTCCTGCCATCCCTGTCTTGTCCTTCAATCAGTCCTATCATCCTTGGCCTGTCACCCTGTCCTGTCATCTCTCCCTCGTCATCCCTGTCCCACCATCACTCACCTGCCCTGCACCCTTGTACTGTCCTACCCTCCCCTGCACTCTTGCAATGCACAACCATGCTCTTCCCTTCCAGCAGGAACAGTTAATGATAATATGTAGTTGAAGTGGTCCCTAACTTTCAAGGGTATTTTGTAATTCCATATTAATAATATAACAAAGCTAAGCAGTTACCTTAAAGGATAGTCATTTCACTAAAAAAAAAAAAAAAAAAAAAAAAAAAATGGGCATTGTACCTCAGTTTAAGAGATTTTATTTGCATTTAATTTTTGCTTGTCCTATTATGTATTTGATCTATAATACCTTCATACCATCATCCTCTCCTTCCTTATCTTCCTCCCCCACCCCTCCCCTTTCTTCTTTCTATTTTTCTCTCTTCATTTTCCACATCTTCCTTCTCTTCTCTCACCTGCAGTCTCCAGTTCACCTCCTCCCCCCCCCTCCTTCTCCTCTTAGTCTTCCTCTCCTAATTTCTCTTCATCTTCTCTCTCTTTCTCTCCTACTACTCTTTTCCACCTCCTTATCTTTGTTCTTTCCTCACCCTCAGTCTCCACTTCACCTCCTCCCCTCCCCCCTTGCTTCTTCTATTTGTCTTCCTCCTAATTTCTCTTCTTTTGTTCATCTTCTCCCACTTTCCTACTACAATTATCCACCTCCAGATCTTCGTTCTCTTTCCTTACCCTCAGTCTCCACTTCACCTCCTCCCCCTCCTCTGTGTCTTCCTCTCCTGCTATTATTCTCCCCATCCATCTCCCTTCTCTTACTTTTTCTTCCTCCTCCCCCCTTCCCCTCTGCTGTCTTCTTCACCCTCTTTTCCCTTCCTTTCCTCCATGTTCTACTCCCTTCTTTTCATGCTCATCTTCTACCATTTTGTCTGCTCTTCTTCCTCTTCCTTCTTCCTCCATCTCCTTCCCTTCCTGTTTTTACCCTCTTCCTCCTTGCTCTCTTCCTTTCCTCTTCTATTACTCCTTCCTTCTGCTTTTCATCTTTTCCTCCCCTTCTTCCTCTTTCTCATCTTTTTCTCCATCTCATCCTCGACCTAACCCATTTTCTTCACCCTCTTCCTCTCCAGTCCTGCTTCTCTCCCTCTTCCACTCACTTAACTTTCCTCCTCTTCCTCCCTCCATCCATCTCACTCTCCCCCTCCTTCTGTCTCCTCCATCTTTTCTCTTTTCCCGTCATTTCTCTTCCTTCTGTTTCTCTCTCTCTCTCTCTCTCTCTCTCTCTCTTATATCTGCCTCTCCTTTTTTTCTTCTTGTACACCTCCTTCCTTCTGCTCTCCCTCTTCGTCTCCAACTTCCCTCTTCCTCATATTCTCTCTTACTCTTTCTCCCATCATCTCCATTTCCTCTGTTCCTCTACCATTTCCCTTCCTCCTCCTCCTCTTCACTCACTTCCCTTTATTACTTTTCTCTTCCTCCCTCTTACCTTGTCTTCTCCACTACTCTTATCTTCTTTTCCTCTTCCCCCTCCCGTTCTTCATTCTCTTCCTCTTCTCCCATTTCTTCTCTAATTTTCTCTCCTCCCTCTCTTCCCCCATTTCTTCTTTTTCTTCCTGTTTCTCTTCCACCCCTTCCTCTTACTCTTCCTACTTTTCGTCTTCCCTACCCTTTTCTCTTCCCCCTTGTCATCTGCCTCTCCTCTTCTCCTCCTGCCTCTACCCGCTCCACTTCCTCCTTTTCTCCTGCACGTCCCTTTCTCTTCTCTGTACTATTCTTCCTTCCCTGTCTTCATTCTCCTGTCTCTTCCTCCTTTCCTATCTTCCTTCCACATCCTCCTCCTTCACCCTCTTCCTTCCCCCTCCCCTCCTGTTCTTCCTCTTCCTATTTTCCCATCCTTTCCTTTTCTTTTCTTCCCCCTACACCTCTCCTTCTCTCTCTCCTTTTCACTTTCATTCATTCCCTACCCCGTCTTCCCTATTCCCTATTCCTCTTCTCCCCCCCCTTCCCTATTCCCTATTCCTCTTCTCCCCCCCCTTCCCTTCCTCCTCTACCTCCCGTTCCTCACCTCTTCCCTTCCACTCCTCCACCAATTTCTTCATACTCTGCCGCTCCTACAACTCGTCTTCCTCATCTTGCACCATCCTCTCCTCTTCTACTTTCCCTTCCTCTTCCTCTCCTCTTCCACTCCCCCTTCCTTTCCTCTTCTGCTCCCCTTTCCATTCCTTTTCTACTCCCCCTTCCTCTCCTCTTCTGTTCCCCCTTCCTCTCCTCTTCTGTTCCTCCTTCCTCTCCTCTTCTACTCCCATTTCCTCTCCTCTTCTACTCCCCTTTCCTCTCCTCTTCTGCTCCCCTTTCCTCCTCCTTCTACTCCCCCTTCCTCCTCCTCCTTTTCTACTTCTCCTCTCTTCTTCCTCCTCCTCCACTTCTATATCTCCCCCCCCCTCCGCTTCTACTTCTTTCCCCCCCTCCTCTTCTACTTCCCCCTTCTTCTCCTCCTCTACTTCTCCCCCTTCCTCTCCTCTTCTTCTACTTCTCCCCCTTTCCTCTCCTCCTCTTCTACTTCTCCCCCTTTCCTCTCCTCCTCTTCTACTTCTCCCCCTTTCCTCTCCTCCTCTTCTACTTCTCCCCCCTGCCTCTCCTCGTCTTTTATCCTCCACCATCCTCTCTTTTTCTACCCCTCCTTCCACTCTCCCTTCCTGCTCCTCCTCTTCTACTTGTCTCCCCTTCCTCTCCTCCTGTTCCCCCCCCTGCCTCTCCTTTTCTATCCCCCCTTCCTCTCCTCCTTTTCTACCTCCCCTTCCTCTCCTCCTTTTCTACCCCTCCCTCCAGTCCCCCTTCCTCCTCCTCGTCTTCTTCCCACTTCCTCTCCTCTTCTATCCCCCCTTCCTCTCTTCCTCTTCTACTTCTACTCCCTCCTTCCTCTCCTCCTCTTCTACTTCTCCCTCCTTCCTCTCCTTCCACCCCCCTTCCTGTCCTCCTCTTCTACCGCCACCCTTCCTCTCCTACCCCCCTTCCTTTCCTCTTCTACCGCCACCCTTCCTCTCCTACCCCCCTTCCTTTCCTCTTCTACCCCCCTTCCTTTCCTGCTCTTCTACTTCTCCCTCCTTCCTCTCCTCCTCTTCTAGCTCCCCTTCATCTCCTCCTACTTCACCCTCCTTCCTCTCCTCCTCTTCTAGCTCCCCTTCATCTCCTCCTACTTCACCCTCCTTCCTCTTCTATCCTTCCTTTCCTCTCCTCCTTTTCTATCCCTTCTTCCCTTCTTTTTCTACCCCCCCTTTTCTCATCTCCTACCCCCTCCTCTTCTACTTCTCCCTCCTTCTTCTGCTACCCTTCCCTTCCTCTCCTCCTTTTCTATCCCTCTTCCTCCTATTCTTAAACCCCCCGTTTCCTCTTCCTCTCCTCCCCCTCCTTCCACTCCCCCTTCCTCTCCTCCCCCGTTCCTTTCTTCCTTTCCTACCCCCCTTCGTCTCCTCATCTACCCTCCATTCCTTTTCCTCTCGTTCTCTATCCCCTCCCCTTCGTTTCTCCCTTCCTCTCGTTCTCTATCCCCTCCCCTTCGTTTCTCCCTTCCTTTCGTTCTCTATCCCCTCCCCTTCGTTTCTTCCTCTTTCTCCCTTCCTCTCCTCTTCTATCCCCCACTTCCCTCCTCTTCTATCCCCCACTTCCCTCCTCTTCTACCCCCCTTTCTCTCCTCTTCTACCCCCCTCTGTTTCCTCTTCTAGTGTCCTTCCTCTCTTCTACACCCCTTTCTCTCGTCCTCTTGTACCCCCCCTTCCACTCCCTCTTCATTTTCTCTTACTGTCCTTCCTCTACTCTTCTACTGTCCTTCCTCTACTCTTCTACCCCCCCCTTCCTCTTCTACCCCCCTTTCGTCTCGTCCTCTTCCACCTCCCTTCCTCTCCTCTTCTACCCGCCCTTCCTCTTTTATGCCACCTTCCTCTCCCCCCTTCTTCTCCTCCTTCTACCCCCCCCTTCCTCTTCTCTTCTTCTACCCCCCCCTTCCTCTTCTCTTCTTCTACCCCATCTTTCTGTCCTCCTTTTCCACCCCCTCTTCCTCCTCTTTTACCCCCCCTTTCCTCTCCTCTTTTACCCCCCCTTTCCTCTCCTCTTTTACCCCCCCTTTCCTCTCCTCTTTTACCCCCCCTTTCCTCTCCTCTTTTACCCCCCCTTTCCTCTCCTCTTCGACCCCTCCATTCCTCTCCTTTTCTACCCCCCTTCCTTCCTTCCTTCTTTACCTATCCTTTCTCTCCTCTATCCCCTTTCCTCTCCTCTTCAACGAGGGGCATCCAAAAAGTTTTGGCAACATGGTAATAAAAGCACAATTAATAGAGGTACACATTTATTGAAGTTCACACTCCTTGAACATACTCTCCTCTAAGGTTTACACACTTCAGGAGCCGTATCATCCACTTAACAAAGCACAATGTGAAGTTCACACTCCTTGAACATACTCTCCTCTGAGGTTTACACACTTCTGGAGCCGTGTCATCCACTTAACAAAGCACAATGTGAAGTTCACACTCCTTGAACATACTCTCCTCTGAGGTTTACACACTTCTGGAGCCGTGTCATCCACTTAAAGCACGATGTGAAGTTCACACTCCTTGACCATACTCATACTGTCCTCTAAGGTTTACACACTTCTGGAGCCGTGTCATCTACTTAACAAAGCAATGTGAAGTTCACACTCCTTGAACATACTCTCCTCTAAGGTTTACACACTTCTGGAGCCGTGTCATCCACTTAACAAAGCACTCCGAGTACTCAGAAGCAGGTGTACTCCTCAGTTCTGAATTTATCCTCCTGGCAAGGCCCTGTTCCCTTCGAAAATTGATTCCAGTAAGTGTTTCTGACAACTTAGGGAATAGCCAAAAGCCACACGGTGCCAGGTCAGGACGGCACCCTGTGACTTTTGGCTATTCCCCAAGTTATCAGGAAAACTTGCTGGAATCAATTTTCGAAGGGAACAGGACCTTGCCAGGAGGATAAATTCAGAACTGAAGAGTATACCCGAGTACTCGGAGTGCTTTAAGTGGATGACACGGCTCCAGAAGTGTGTACACCTTAGATAAGAGTATGTTGAAGGAGTGTGAACTTCAATACCTTTGTATCTCTATTAATTTTGCTTTTATTACCCTGTTGCCAAAACTTTTTGAACGCCCCTCGTACTAAACACCCTTCATCTCCTCGTCTTATATACTCCCCATTCCTCTCCTTTTCTACCCTTCCTTCCACTCTCCCTTCCTCGCCTCCTATTCTTCTACCCCTTCCTCGCCTCCTGTTCTTACCCCCCCCCTTCTCTCCTCCTCTTATACTCTCTCCTTTCCTCTTCCTCCTCTTGTACTTCTTCCTCCTTCCTCTTCTACCCCCCTCCCTTCCTCTTCTCGTCTTTTATCACCCCATTCCTCTCCTCCCTTGCTACCCCTCCCTCCTCTTCTACTTCTCCCTCCTCCTCTTCTACCCCCCCTTCCTCCTTTTCTACCCCCTCCCTTCCTCTCCTCCCGCCCCCGTTCCTGTCCCCCTCTTCTACCGCCACCCTTCCTCTCCTCTTCTACCCCCCCCTTTCCTCTCCTCTTCTACCCCCCCCTTCCTCTCCTCTTCTACTTCTCCCTCCTTCCTCTCCTCCTCTTCTACCCCCCATTTCCTCTCCTTCTCTTCTACTTCTCTCTCCTTCCTCTTCTACCCTCCCCTTCCTCTCCTCATTTTCTACCCCTACTTCCCTTCCTCTTGTACCTCCCCTTTCTCATCTCCTACTCTCCCCTTCCTCTCGTCCTCTTCTACTCTCCCCTTCCTCTCGTCCTCTTCTACTCTCCCCTTCCTCTCGTCCTCTTCTACTCTCCCCTTCCTCTCCTCCTTTTCTATCCCCCCTTCCTCTCCTCTTCTTAAACCCCCCGTTTCCTCTTCTTTTTCTACCCCTCCCCCTTCCTCTCCTTTTCTACCCCCCCTTTCTCTCCTTTTCTACCTCTCCTCATCTACTCTCCATTCCTCTTCTACCCCCCTTCCTCTCCTCTTCTGCTTCTCCAACCTTCCTCTCGTTTTCTGCCCTTCCTTCCAGTCTCCCTTCCTGCTGCTCCTCTTCTACCCCTTCCTCGCCTCCTCTTTCCCCCCCCTCCCTCTCTTCCTCTTCTACACCCCCCTTCCTGTCCTCGTCTTATAGTCTCCTCTTTCCTCATCCTTCTATTCTCCCCTCTTCTTCTTCTCCACCTCTACTTCTCCTTCTCCTCCTCTTCTACTTCTTCCCCTTTTCTCTCCTCCTCTTCTACTTCTCCCTTTTTCCTGTCCTCCTCTTCTACCCCCCCTTCCTCTCGTTTTCTACCCCCGTCCTTCCTTCCTGTTCTCTTCTACCGTCCCTCTTCCTTTCCTGTCCTCTTCTACTGCCCCCCTTCCTCTCCTCCTCCTCTACTGCCCCCCTTCCTCTCCTCCTCTTCTACACCCCTTCCTCCTTCCTCTTCTACACCCCTTCCTCCTTCCTCTTCTACCCTTCCTTTCTCTCCTCTTCTTCCCCCTTCCTCTTCAACCCCCCCTTCCTCTCCTCGTCTTTCTTCTTCCTCTTCTACCCTTCCTTTCCTCTCGTCCTTTTCTACCCCTACTTCCCTTCCTCTTCTACCCTCCTTTTCTCATTTCCTGCCCCCCTTCCTCTCCTCCTTTTCTATCCCCCTTCCTCTCCTCTTCTTAAACCCCCCGTTTCCTCTCATCTTTTTCTACCCCTCCTTCCACTCCCCCTTCCTCTCCTCCTCCTTCCCCGTTTCTCTTCTTTTCTACCCCTCCTTCCTCTCCTCTTCTACCCCTCTTCTTCTTCTACCCACCTTTTTCTCTCCTCCTTTTCTACCCCCCTTCCTACCCTCTACTTAAACCCCCCACTTCATCTCTTTTTCTACCTCTTCTTTCACTCCCCCTTCCTGCCTTCTCCTTTTCTACCCCTCCTTCCTCTCCTCATCTACCCTCCTTCCTCTCCTCATCTACCCTCCATTCCTCTTCCTTTTCTGCCTCCCCTTCCTTTCTTCCTCTTTACCCTCCCTCTCCTCAACCCCCCCTTTCTCTCCTCTTCAACCCTCCCCCACTTTCCTCCTCTTGCACCCCTCCTTGCTCTACTCTTCTACCTCCCCTTCCTCTCCTCTTCTACCCCCGCTTCCTCACGTCCTCTTCTACCTCCCCTTCCTCTCCTCTTCTACCCCTGCTTCCTCTCGTCCTCTTCTACCCCTGCTTCCTCTCCTCTTCTACCCCTGCTTCCTCTCGTCCTCTTGTACCTCCCTTCCTCTCGTCCTCTTGTACCTCCCTTCCTCTCGTCCTCTTGTACCTCCCTTCCTCTCGTCCTCTTGTACCTCCCTTCCTCTCGTCCTCTTGTACCTCCCTTCCTCTCGTCCTCTTGTACCTCCCTTCCTCTCGTCCTCTTGTACCTCCCTTCCTCTCGTCCTCTTCTACCCCCCTTCCTCTCGTCCTCTTCTACCCCCCTTCCTCTCGTCCTCTTCTACCCCCCTTCCTCTCGTCCTCTTCTACCCCCCTTCCTCTCGTCCTCTTCTACTCCTTTTTCCACTCCCTCTTCCTCTCCTCTTCTACCCCCTTCCACCCGGATTCCTCTCCTCCTCTACCCCCCTTCCTCTTGTCCTCATCTACCCTCCATTCCTCTTCCTCTCCTTTTCTACCCCCCCCCTTCTTTTTCTATTCTACCTCCCTCTTCCTTTCTTCCTCTTTACCCTTCCTTCCTTTCCTCTACCCCCCTTTCTTCCTCTTCTACTCCCCCCTTCTTCTCCTCTTCTAATTCTGCACCTTTCCTTTCCTCCTCTTCTACTTTTCCCCCCTTCTCTCCTCTTCTAACCCCCTTTCCTCTCTTTTTCTGCCCCTCCTTCCTCTCCTCTTGTACCCCCCCCTTCCTCTACCCCCTTCTCCTCCTCTTCTACCCCCCTTCCTCTGCTCTTCTAACACCCTTCCTTTCCTCTTCTAACACCCTTCCTTTCCTCTTCTACCCCCCCTTCCTCTCCTCTTCTACCCCCCCTTCCTCTCGTCCTCTTCTACCCCCCTTCCTCTCGTCCTCTTCTACCCTCCTTCCTCTCGTCCTCTTCTACCCTCCTTCCTCTCGTCCTCTTCTACTCTCCTTCCTCTCGTCCTCTTCTACCCTCCTTCCTCTCGTCCTCTTCTACCCTCCTTCCTCTCCTCCTCTTCTACCCCCCTTCCTCTCCTCATCATCTACCCCCCCTTTCTTCTCTTCTACCCTCCCCTTCCTCTCCTCCTCTTCTACCCTCCCCTTCCTCTCCTCCTCTTCTACCCCCTCCCTTCCTCTCCTCTTTTTTACCCCTCCTTCCAGTCCCCCTTGCTCTCCTCCTCCTCTTCCTTTTCTACCCCCCTTCCTCTCCTCCTTTTGTACTCCTCCTTCCTCTCCTCATCTACCCTTCATTCCTCTACCTCTCCCCCGCCATGCTTTACCTCTTCTGTCCCCCCCTTCCTTCTCCTCAACCCCTCTTTCCTCCTCTTGTACCCCCCTTCCCTCCTCTTGTACCCCCCTTCCCTCCTCTTGTACCCCCCCTTCCTCCTCTTCTACCTCCCCTTCCTCCTCTTCTACCCCCCCTTCCTCCTCTTCTACCCCCCCTTCCTCTCGTCATCTGCCCCCCCTTCCTCTCGTCATCTGCCCCCCCCCTTCCTCTCCTCTTCTACCCCCTTCCTCTCCTCTTGTATCCCCCCTTTCCTCCTCCTCTTGTATTCCCCCTTTCCTCCTCCTCTTGTATTCCCCCTTTCCTCCTCCTCTTCTATTTCCCTTTCCTCCTCCTCTTCTATTTCCCTTTCCTCTTCTACCCCCCTTCCTTTCCTCCTCCTCTACCCCTCCTTCCTTTCCTCCTCCTCTACCCCCCCTTCCTTTCCTCCTCCTCTACCCCCCCTTCCTTTCCTCCTCCTCTACCCCCCCTTCTTTCCTCCTCCTCTACCCCCCCTTCTTTCCTCGCCTCATACCCCTCCTCTTCCTAAACCCCCCACTTCCTCTCCTCTTTCTACCCATTTTTCCTCTCCCCCTCCTCTTCCCCCCTTCCTCTCCCCCTCCTCTTCCCCCCTTCCTCTCCCCCTCCTCTTCCCCCCTTCCTCTCCCCCTCCTCTTCCCCCCTTCCTCTCCCCCTCCTCTCCCCCCCTTCCTCTCCCCCTCCTCTTCCCCCCTCCTCTTCCCCCCTTCCTCTCCCCCTCCTCTTCCCCCCTTCCTCTCCCCCTCCTCTTCCCCTCCTCTTACCCCCCCCTCCTCTTCCCCCCTTCCTCTCCCCCTCCTCTTCCCCCCTTCCTCTCCCTCCTCTTCCCCCCTTCCTCTCCCCCTCCTCTTCCCCCTCCTCTTCTCCCCCCTTCCTCTTCTCCCCCTTCCTCTTCCCCCCCTCCTCTTCCCCCCCTCCTCTTCCCCCCCTCCCTCTTCCCCCCCTCCCTCTTCCCCCCTTCCTCTTCCCCCCTTCCTCCTCTCCCCCCCTTCCTCCTCTCCCCCCTTCCTCCTCTCCCCCCCTTCCTCCTCTTCCCCCCGTCCTCTCCCCCCCCTCCTCTTCCCCCCTTCCTCTCCCCCACCTCCTCTTCCCCCCTTCCTCTCCCCCACCTCCTCTTCCCCCCTTCCTCTCCCCCACCTCCTCTTCCCCCCTTCCTCTCCCCCACCTCCTCTCCCCCACCTCCTCTTCCCCCCTTCCTCTCCTCCACCTCCTCTTCCCCCCTTCCTCTCCTCCACCTCCTCTTCCCCCCTTCCTCTCCTCCACCTCCTCTTCCCCCCTTCCTCTCCTCCACCTCCTCTTCCCCCCTTCCTCTCCTCCACCTCCTCTTCCCCCCTTCCTCTCCTCCACCTCCTCTTCCCCCCTTCCTATCCTCCACCTCCTCTTCCCCCTTCCTCTCCTCCACCCTCCTCTTCCCCCCTTCCTATCCTCCACCTCCTCTTCCCCCCTTCCTATCCTCCACCTCCTCTTCCCCCTCCCACCCTCCACCTCCTCTTCCCCCCTTCCTATCCTCCACCTCCTCTTCCCCCCTTCCTATCCTCCACCTCCTCTTCCCCCTTCCTATCCTCCACCTCCTCTTCCCCCTTCCTATCCTCCACCTCCTCTTCCCCCCTTCCTATCCTCCACCTCCTCTTCCCCCCTTCCTATCCTCCACCTCCTCTTCCCCCTTCCCTATCCTCCACCTCCTCTTCCCCCTTCCTCTCCTCCACCTCCTACTCCCCCACTCCTATCCTCCAGCTCGTATTCCCCCATTCCTATCCTCCACCTCCTCTTCCCCCCTTCCTATCCTCCACCTCCTCTTCCCCCCTTCCTATCCTCCACCTCCTCTTCCCCCTTCCTATCCTCCACCTCCTCTTCCCCCTTCCTATCCTCCACCTCCTCTTCCCCCCTTCCTATCCTCCCACCTCCTCTTCCCCCTTCCTATCCTCCACCTCCTCTTCCCCCCTTCCTATCCTCCTACCTCCTCTTCCCCCTTCCTATCCTCCACCTCCTCTTCCCCCCTTCCTCGTCTCTCCTCCCCCTCCCTCTTCCCCCCCTCCTATCCTCCCCCTCCTCTTCCCCACTTCCTATCCTCCACCTCCTCTTCCCCCCTTCCTATCCTCCACCTCCTCTTCCCCCCTTCCTATCCTCCACCTCCTCTTCCCCCCTTCCTATCCTCCACCTCCTCTTCCCCCCTTCCTATCCTCCACCTCCTCTTCCCCCCTTCCTATCCTCCACCTCCTCTTCCCCCTTCCTATCCCCCACCTCCTCTTCCCCCCTTCCTATCCTCCACCTCCTCTTCCCCCTTCCTATCCTCCACCTCCTCTTCCCCCCTTCCTATCCTCCACCTCCTCTTCCCCCCTTCCTATCCTCCACCTCCTCTTCCCCCCTTCCTATCCTCCACCTCCTCTTCCCCCCTTCCTATCCTCCTCCTCCCCTCTTCCCCCTTCCTATCCTCCACCACCCTCTTCCCCCCTTCCTATCCTCCACCTCCTCTTCCCCCCTTCCTATCCTCCACCTCCTCTTCCCCCCTTCCTATCCTCCACCTCCTCTTCCCCCCTTCCTATCCTCCACCTCCTCTTCCCCCCTTCCTATCCTCCACCTCCTCTTCCCCCCTTCCTATCCTCCACCTCCTCTTCCCCCCTTCCTATCCTCCACCTCCTCTTCCCCCCTTCCTATCCTCCACCTCCCCCTCCCTCTCCTCCCTCTCCCTCTCCTCCCTCTCCTCCCTCTCCCTCTCCTCCCTCTCCTCCACCTCCCCCTCCCTCTCCTCCACCTCCCCCTCCCTCTCCTCCACCTCCCCCTCCCTCTCCTCCACCTCCCCCTCCCTCTCCTCCTCCTCCTCCTCCTCCTCCTCCTCCTCCTCCTCCTTCTCCTTCTCCTTCTCCTCCTCCTCCTCCTCCTCCTTCTCCTCCTCCTCCTCCTCCTCCTTCTCCTCCTACTCCCCCTCCCCATTCCTCGTCTCCTCCTCCCCCTCCCCCTCCCCATTCCTCGTCTCCTCCTCCCCCTCCCCCTCCCCCTTCCTCGTCTCCTCCTCCCCCTCCCCCTCCCCATTCCTCGTCTCCTCCTCCCCCTCCCCATTCCTCGTCTCCTCCTCCTCCCCCTCCCCCTTCCTCGTCTCCTCCTCCCCCTCCCCATTCCTCGTCTCCTCCTCCCCCTCCCCATTCCTCGTCTCCTCCTCCCCCTCCCCATTCCTCGTCTCCTCCTCCCCCTCCCCATTCCTCTTCTCCTCCTCCCCCTCCCCATTCCTCGTCTCCTCCTCCCCCTCCCCATTCCTCGTCTCCTCCTCCCCCTCCCCATTCCTCGTCTCCTCCTCCCCCTCCCCATTCCTCGTCTCCCCCTCCCCATTCCTCGTCTCCCCCTCCCCATTCCTCGTCTCCCCCTCCCCATTCCTCGTCTCCCCCTCCCCATTCCTCGTCTCCCCCTCCCCATTCCTCGTCTCCCCCTCCTCCCCACTTCCTCTCCTTTCCTACTCATCATGGCCATGGCCCTCATAGCGATTATTTATTTATATATATATATATATATATATATATATATATATATATATATACTCGCTATGAGGGCCATGGCCATGATGAGTAGGAAAGGAGAGGAAGTGGGGAGGAGGAGGAGACGAGGAATGGGGAGGGGGAGGGGGAGGGGGAGGAGACGAGGAATGGGGAGGGGGAGGGGGAGGAGACGAGGAATGGGGAGGGGGAGGGGGAGGGGGAGGGGGAGGAGACGAGGAATGGGGAGGGGGAGGTGAAGGATAGGAAAGGGGGAGGTGAAGGATAGGAAAGGGGGAGGTGGAGGAGAGGAAGGGGGGAAGAGGAGGGGGAGAGGAAAAATGGGTAGAAAGAGGAGAGGAAGTGGGGGGTTTAGGAAGAGGAGGGGTATGAGGCGAGGAAAGAAGGGGGGGTAGAGGAGGAGGAAAGGAAGGGGGGTAGAAGAGGAAAGGGAAATAGAAGAGGAGGAGGAAAGGGGGGATACAAGAGGAGAGGAAAGGGGGGATACAAGAGGAGAGGAAAGGGGGGATACAAGAGGAGAGGAAAGGGGGGATACAAGAGGAGAGGAAAGGGGGGATACAAGAGGAGAGGAAAGGGGGGATACAAGAGGAGAGGAAAGGGGGATACAAGAGGAGAGGAAGGGGGGATACAAGAGGAGAGGAAAGGGGGGATACAAGAGGAGAGGAAAGGGGGATACAAGAGGAGAGGAAGGGGGGATACAAGAGGAGAGGAAGGGGGTAGAAGAGGAGAGGAAGGGGGTAGAAGAGGAGAGGAAGGGGGGGGGCAGATGAGAGGAAGGGGGGGTAGAAGAGGAGGGAAGGGGGGTACAAGAGGAGGAAAGAGGGGTTGAGGAGAAGGAAGGGGGGACAGAAGAGGTAAAGCATGGCGGGGGAGAGGTAGAGGAATGAAGGGTAGATGAGGAGAGGAAGGACAATACAAAAGGAGGACAGGAAGGGGGGTAGAAAAGGAAGAAGAGGAGGAGAGCAAGGGGGACTGGAAGGAGGGGTAAAAAAGAGGAGAGGAAATGGAGGGTAGAAGAGGAGAGGAAAGGGAGGGTAGAAGAGGAGAGGAAAGGGAGGGTAGAAGAGGAGAGGAAAGGGAGGGTAGAAGAGGAGAGGAAAGGGAGGGTAGAAGAGGAGAAGAAAGGGGGGTAGAAGAGGAGGAGAGGAAAGGGGGGTAGAAGAGGGGGTATTAGAGGAGAGGAAGGAGGGGTAGAAAAGGAGAGAAGGGTGGGTGGGTAGAACGAGAGGATGGTGGAGTAGAAGAGGATAAGTGGAAGGGCGGGTAGAAAAGGAGAGAAGGGGGGGTGGGTAGAACGAGAGGATGGTGGAGTAGAAGAGGATAAGTGGAAGGGCGGGTAGAAGAGGAGAGGAAAGAGGGTAGAAGACGAGAGGAAAGAGGGTAGAAGACGAGTGGAAGGGAGGGTAGAAGAGGAGGAGAAGAAGGGAGGGTAGAAGAGGAGGAGAAGAAGGGAGGGATAGAAGAGGATAGGAAAGGGGGTAGAAGAGGAAGAGAGGTGAAGAGGAGAGGAATGGGGGGTACAAGAGGAGAGGAAGGGGGGGTAAAAGAGGAAAGGAAGGGTGTTAGAAGAGCAGAGGAAGGGGGGTAGAAGAGGAGAAGAAGGGGGGTAGAAGAGGAGAAGAAGGGGGGGGGTACAAGAGGAGAGGAAGGAGGGGCAGAAAAGGAGGAGAGAAGGGGGGAAAAGTAGAAGAGGAGGAAAGGAAAGGTGCAGAATTAGAAGAGGAGGAAAGGAAAGGTGCAGAATTAGAAGAGGAGAGGAAGGGGGGGGGGTAGAAGAGAAAGAAAGGGGGGTAGAGGAAAGGAAGGAAGGGTAAAGAGGAAGAAAGGGGGAGGTAGAAGAGAAAAAGAAGGGGGGGGTAGAAAAGGAGAGGAAGAGGAATGGAGGGTAGATGAGGAGAGGTAGGAGGCATAGAAAAGGAGAGGAAATGGGGGTAGAAAAGGAAGGGGGAAGGAGGAGGGGTAGAATAAGAGGAGGAAGCGAGGGTAGAAGAGGAAGGAGGGAGAAGTAAAAGAGAAGGAGAGGAAAAGGGGGGGTAGGAGAGGAGAGGAAGGAGGGGTAGAAAAGGAGAAGAGAAAGGGCAGGCAGAAGAGGAAGGAGGGAGAAGTAGAAGAGGAGGAGAAGAAGGGGGGTAGAAGAGGAGGAGAGGAAGGAGGGGTAGAGGAGGAGAGGAAGGAGGGGTAGAGGAGGAGAGGAAGGCGGGTAGAGGAGGAGAGGAAGGCGGGTAGAACAAGGAGAGGAAGGGGGGGTAGAAGAGGACAAGAGGAAGGGGGGTAGAGGAGGAGAGGAATCCGGGTGGAAGGGGGTTAGAAGAGGATGAGAGGAAGGGGGGTAGAAGAGGAGAGGAAGAGGACGAGAGGAAGGGGAGGTAGAAGAGGACGAGAGGAAGGGGAGGTAGAAGAGGACGAGAGGAAGGGGAGGTAGAAGAGGACGAGAGGAAGGGGAGGTAGAAGAGGACGAGAGGAAGCGGGGGTAGAAGAGGACGAGAGGAAGCTGGGGTAGAAGAGGAGGAAAGTGGGGGATGGTTGAAGAGGAGAGAAAGGGGGGGTTGAGGAGAGGAAGGAAGGGTAAAGAGGAAGAAAGGAAGGGGAGGCAGAAAAGGAAGAGGAATGGAGGGTAGATGAGGAGAGGAAGGAGGGGTAGAAAAGGAGAAGGCAGGAAGGGGGAGTGAAAGAAGAGGTAGAAAAAGAGATGAAGTGGGGGGTTTAAGTAGAGGGTAGGAAGGGGCGTAGAAGAGGAGGAGAGAAAAAGGTGGGTAGAAGAGGAGAGGAAGGAGGGGTAGAAAAGAAGAGAAACGGGGAAGGAGGAGGAGAGGAAGGGGGAGTGGAAGGAGGGGTAGAAAAAGATGAGAGGAAACGGGGGGTTTAAGAAGAGGAGAGGAAGGGGGATAGAAAAGGAGGAGAGGAAGGGGGGTAGGAAATGAGAAAAGGAGGGTAGAAGAGGAAGGGAAGTAGGGGTAGAAAAAGACGAGAGAAAAGGAAGGGTAGAAGAGGAAGAAGAAAGACGAGGAGAGAAAGGGGGGGTTGGAGAGGAAGGAGGAAGGGGGGCAGTAGAAGAGGACAGGAAAGGAAGAGGGACGGTATAAGAGAACAGGAAGGAAGGGGGGGTAGAAGAGGAGGACAGGAAAAAGGGAGAAGTAGAAGAGGAGGAGAGAAAAGGGGAAGAAGTAGAAGAGGGGAGAATAGAAGGATGAGGAAAGAGGAGACTATAAGAGGAGGACAGGAAGGGGGGTGTAGAAGAGGAAGAGAGGGAGGGGGGGGAAAGAGGAGGCGAGGAAGGGAGACTGGGAGGAAGGGCAGAAAACGAGAGGAAGGTTGGAGAAGCAGAAGAGGAGAGGAATGGAGGGTAGATGAGGAGAGGTAGAAAAGGAGGAGAGGAAGGGGGAGGGGTAGAAAAAGAAGAGGAAACGGGGGGTTTAAGAAGAGGAGAGGAAGGGGAGATAGAAAAGGGGGAGAGGAAGGGGAGAGTAGAAGAGGACGAGAGGAAGGGAAGAGTAGGAGATGAGAAAGGGGAGGTACAAGAGGAAGGGAAGTAGGGGTAGAAAATGAGGAGAGGAAGGGGAGGGTAGAAGAGGAAGGAGAGTGAAGTAGAAGAGGAGGAGAGGAAATGGGGGGTAGAAGAGGAGGAGAGGAAGGAGGGAGAAGGAGAGGAAGGGTGGCGGTAGAAGAGGGGGACAGGAACGGGGGCGGGAGGAGAGGAAGGGAGGGGGTAGAAAAGGAGAGGAAGGGGGGGTAGAAAGGGAGGAGAGGAATGGGGTGATAAAAGACGAGAAGAGGAGGGGGGGGGTAGAAGAGGAAGGAGGAGGAAGAGGAAAGGGGAGAGTATAAGAGGAGGAGAGGAAGGGGGGGGGTAAGAAGAGGAGGCGAGGAAGGGGGGGGTAAGAAGAGGAGGCGAGGAAGGGGTAGAAGAAGAGGAGGCGAGGAAGGGAGAGTGGAAGGAAGGGTAGAAAAGGAGAGGAATGGGGAGTATATAAGACGAGGAGATGAAGGGTGTTTAGTACGAGGGGCGTTCAAAAAGTTTTGGCAACAGGGTAATAAAAGCAAAATTAATAGAGATACAAAGGTATTGAAGTTCACACTCCTTCAACATACTCTTATCTAAGGTGTACACACTTCTGGAGCCGTGTCATCCACTTAAAGCACTCCGAGTACTCGGGTATACTCTTCAGTTCTGAATTTATCCTCCTGGCAAGGTCCTGTTCCCTTCGAAAATTGATTCCAGCAAGTTTTCCTGATAACTTGGGGAATAGCCAAAAGTCACAGGGTGCCGTCCTGACCTGGCACCGTGTGGCTTTTGGCTATTCCCTAAGTTGTCAGAAACACTTACTGGAATCAATTTTCGAAGGGAACAGGGCCTTGCCAGGAGGATAAATTCAGAACTGAGGAGTACACCTGCTTCTGAGTACTCGGAGTGCTTTGTTAAGTGGATGGCACGGCTCCAGAAGTGTGTAAACCTTAGAGGAGAGTATGTTCAAGGAGTGTGAACTTCACATTGCTTTGTTAAGTAGATGACACGGCTCCAGAAGTGTGTAAACCTTAGAGGACAGTATGAGTATGTTCAAGGAGTGTGAACTTCACATTGTGTTTAAGTGGATGACACGGCTCCAGAAGTGTGTAAACCTTAGAGGAGAGTATGTTCAAGGAGTGTGAACTTCACATTGTGCTTTGTTAAGTGGATGACACGGCTCCAGAAGTGTGTAAACCTCAGAGGAGAGTATGTTCATGGAGTGTGAACTTCACATTGTGCTTTGTTAAGTGGATGACACGGCTCCAGAAGTGTGTAAATCTTAGAGGAGAGTATGTTCAAGGAGTGTGAACTTCACATTGTGCTTTGTTAAGTGGATGATACGGCTCCTGAAGTGTGTAAACCTTAGAGGAGAGTATGTTCAAGGAGTGTGAACTTCAATAAATGTGTACCTCTATTAATTGTGCTTTTATTACCCTGTTGCCAAAACTTTTTGGATGCCCCTCGTTGAAGAGGAGGAAGGGGGATAGAGGAGAGAAAGGATAGGTAAAGAAGAAGGAAGGAAGGGGGGTAGAAAAAGAGAGGAATGGAGGGGTCGAAGAGGAGAGGAAAGGGGGGGTAAAAGAGGAGGGGTAGAAAAGGAGGATAGAAAGAAGGGGTAGAAGAGAAGAGGAAGGGGGGGGTAGAAGGAGGAGAGGAAGGGGGGGGTAGAAGGAGGAGAAGAAGGGGGGTAGAAGGAGAAGAAGGGGGGTAGAAGGAGGAGAGGAAGGTGGCATAAAACAGGAAGGGCGGGTAGAAGAGAAGAGGAGAGGAAGGGAGGTGGAAGAGGACGAGACGAAAGGGGGGTAGAAGAGTAGAGGAAGGACAGTAAAAGAGAAAATGAAGAGGGAGTGGAAGGGGGGGTACAAGAGGACGAGAGAAAGGGGCGTAGAAGAGAGGAAGGACACTAGAAGAGGAGAGAAAGGGGGGTAGAAGAGGAGGGAAGTGGGGGGTAGAAGAGGAGAGGAAGAGAGAAAGAGGAAGAAACGAAGGGGAGGGGATAGAGAACGAGAGGAAAAGGAATGGAGGATAGATGAGGAGACGAAGGGGGGTAGGAAAGGAAGAAAGGAACGGGGGAGGAGAGGAAGGGGGAGTGGAAGGAGGGGGAGGAGAGGAAGGGGGAGAGGAAGAGGGAACGGGGGGTTTAAGAATAGCAGAGGAAGAGGGATAGAAAAGGAGGAGAGGAAGAGGGATAGAAAAGGAGGAGAGGAAGGGAAGGGTAGCAGAAGAAGGAGGGAGAAGTAGAAGAGGTCGGGGTAGGAGATGAGAAAAGGGGGGTAGAAAAAGAAGGGATAGAAAAGGAGGAGAGGAAAGGAAGGATAGAAGAGGAAGGAGGGTGAAGTAGAAGAGGAGGAGAGGAAGGAGGGAGAAGTAGAAGAGCAGGAAAGGAAGGGGGGGTAGAAGAGGAGAGGAAGGGTGGCGGTAGAAGAGGAGTACAGGAAGAGGGGTGGGAGGAGAGGAAGGAGGGAGAAGTAGAAGAGGAAGGAGGGAGAAGTAGAAGAGGAAGGAGGGAGAAGTAGAAGAGGAGGAGAGGAAGGAGGGAGAAGTAGAAGAGGAGAGGAAGTGGGAAGAAGAGGAGGAGGGAGAAGTAGAAGAGGAGAGGAAGTGGGAAGAAGAGGAGGAGGAGGGAGGGGTAGAAAAGGAGGAGAGGAAGGGGGGGGTAGAAAAGGAGGAGAGGTAGGGGGGGAGGAACAAGAGGAGAGGAAGGGGTTGAAGAGGAGGAGAGGAAGGGGGGACAAGTAGAAGAGGAGGAGCAGGAAGGGAGAGTGGAAGGAGGGGTAGAAAGAGAGAGGATGGGGGAGGATAAAAGACGAGGGGAGGCAGGGGGGAGAAGTAGAAGAGGAGGGGAAGTGGGAAGAAGTAGACGAGGAGGAGAGGAAGGGGGGAGAAGTAGAAGAGGAGGAGAGGAAGTGGGAAGAAGCAGAAGAGGAGGAGAGGAAGGGGGAAGAAGCAGAAGAGGAGGACAGGAAGGGGGGAGAAGCAGAAGAGGAGGACAGGAAGGGGGGAGAAGCAGAAGAGGAGGACAGGAAGGGGGGAGAAGCAGAAGAGGAGGACAGGAAGGGGGGAGAAGCAGAAGAGGAGGACAGGAAGGGGGGAGAAGTAGAAGAGGAGGGCAGGAAAGTGGGAGAAGTAGAAGAGGAGGACAGGAAAGTGGGAGAAGTAGAAGAGGAGGAGAGGAAGGGGGGAGAAGTAGAAGAGGAGGGCAGGAAAGTGGGAGAAGTAGAAGAGGAGGAGAGGAAAGGGGGAGAAGTAGAAGAGGAGGAGAGGAAAGGGGGAGAAGTAGAAGACGAGGAGAGGAAGGGGGAGAAGTAGAGGAGGAGGAGAAGGGGAAAGAAGTAGAAGCGGAGGTGGGGGGGGAGATATAGAAGTGGAGGAGGAGGAAGCAGAGAGAAGTAGAAGAGGAGGAGGAGGAAGCAGAGAGAAGTAGAAAAGGAGGAGGAGGAAGAAGAAAGGAGAAGTAGAAAAGGAGGAGGAGGAAGGGGGAGTAGAAGGAGGAGGAAGGGGGAGTAGAAGGAGGAGGAAAGGGGAGCAGAAGAGGAGAGGAAATGGGAGTAGAAGATGGAGAAGGAAGGGGGAGTAGAAGATGGAGAAGGAAGGGGGAGTAGAAGAGGAGAGGAAGGGGGAGTAGAAGATGGAGAAGGAAGAGGGAGTAGAAGAGGAAAGGAAGAGGGAGTAGAAGAGGAAAGGAAGAGGGAGTAGAAGAGGAAAGGAAGGGGGAGTAGAAAAGGAAAGGAAGGGGGAGTAGAAAAGGAATGGAAGGGGGAGTAGAAAAGGAATGGAAGGGGGAGTAGAAAAGGAATGGAAGGGGGAGTAGAAAAGGAATGGAAGGGGGAGTAGAAAAGGAATGGAAGGGGGAGTAGAAAAGGAATGGAAGGGGGAGTAGAAGAGGAATGGAAGGGGGAGTAGAAGAGCAAATGAAGGGGGAGTGGAAGAGGAGAGGAAGAGGAAGGGAAAGTAGAAGAGGAGAGGAAGGTGTACAAGATGAGGAAGACGAGCTGTAGGAGCGGCAGAGTATGAAGGGAAGAGGTGAGGAACGGGAGGTAGAGGAGGAAGGGAAGGGGGGGGAGAAGAGGAATAGGGAATAGGGAAGACGGGGTAGGGAATGAATGAAAGTGAAAAGGAGAGAGAGAAGGAGAGGTGTAGGGGGAAGAAAAGAAAAGGAAAGGATGGGAAAATAGGAAGAGGAAGAACAGGAGGGGAGGGGGAAGGAAGAGGGTGAAGGAAGAGGGTGAAGGAGGAGGATGTGGAAGGAAGATAGGAAAGGAGGAAGAGACAGGAGAATGAAGACAGGGAAGGAAGAATAGTACAGAGAAGAGAAAGGGACGTGCAGGAGAAAAGGAGGAAGTGGAGTGGGTAGAGGCAGGAGGAGAAGAGGAGAGGCAGATGACAAGGGGGAAGAGAAAAGGGTAGGGAAGATGAAAAGTAGGAAGAGTAAGAGGAAGGGGTGGAAGAGAAACAGGAAGAAGAAGAAGAAATGGGGGAAGAGAGGGAGGAGAGAAAATTAGAGAAGAAATGGGAGAAGAGGAAGAGAATGAAGAACGGGAGGGGGAAGAGGACAAGAAGATAAGAGTAGTGGAGAAGACAAGGTAAGAGGGAGGAAGAGAAAAGTAATAAAGGGAAGTGAGTGAAGAGGAGGAGGAGGAAGGGAAATGGTAGAGGAACAGAGGAAATGGAGATGATGGGAGAAAGAGTAAGAGAGAATATGAGGAAGAGGGAAGTTGGAGACGAAGAGGGAGAGCAGAAGGAAGGAGGTGTACAAGAAGAAAAAAAGGAGAGGCAGATATAAGAGAGAGAGAGAGAGAGAAACAGAAGGAAGAGAAATGACGGGAAAAGAGAATAGATGGAGGAGACAGAGGGAGGGGGAGAGTGAGATGGATGGAGGGAGGAAGAGGAGGAAAGTTAAGGGAATGGAAGAGGGAGAGGAGCAGGACTGGAGAGGAAGAGGGTGAAGAAAATGGGTTAGGTCGAGGATGAGATGGAGAAAAAGATGAGAAAGAGGAAGAAGGGGAGGAAAAGATGAAAAGCAGAAGGAAGGAGTAATAGAAGAGGAAAGGAAGAGAGCAAGGAGGAAGAGGGTAAAAACAGGAAGGGAAGGAGATGGGGGAAGGAGATGGAGGAAGAAGGAAGAGGAAGAAGAGCAGACAGGAATGGTAGAAGATGAGCATGAAAACAAGGGAGTAGAACATGGAGGAAAGGAAGGGAAAACGAGGGTGAAGACAGCGGAGGGGAAGGGGGGAGGAGGAAGAAAAAGTAAGAGAAGGGAGATGGATGGGGAGAATAATAGCAGGAGAGGAAGACAAAGAGGAGGGGGAGGAGGTGAAGTGGAGACTGAGGGTAAGGAAAGAGAACGAAGATCTGGAGGTGGATAATAGTAGTAGGAAAGTGGGAGAAGATGAACAAAAGAAGAGAAATTAGGAGGAAGACAAATAGAAGAAGCAAGGGGGAGGGGAGGAGGTGAAGTGGAGACTGAGGGTGAGGAAAGAACAAAGATAAGGAGGTGGAAAAGAGTAGTAGGAGAGAAAGAGAGAGAAGATCAAGAGAAATTAGGAGAGGAAGACTAAGAGGAGAAGGAGGGGGGGGAGGAGGTGAATTGGAGACTGCAGGTGAGAGAAGAGAAGGAAGATGATGTGGAAAATGAAGAGGGAAAAATAGAAAGAAGAAAGGGGAGGGGTGGGGGAGGAAGATAAGGAAGGACATGATGATGGTATGAAGGTATTATAGATCAAATACATAACAGGACAAACAAAAATTAAATGCAAACAAAATCTCTTAAACTAAGGTTCAATGCCCACTTTTTTTTTTTTAGTGAAATGATTATCCTTTAAGGTAACTGCTTAGCTTTGTTATATTATTAATATGGAATTACAAAATACCCTTGAAAGTTAGGGACAACTTCAACTACATATTATCATTAACTGTTCCTGCTGGCAGGGAAGGGCATGGCTGTGCATTGCAAGGGTACAGGGGAGGGCATGACTGTGTATTGCAAGGGTACAAGGGAGGGCATGACTGTGTATTGCAAGGGTACAAGGGAGGGGAGGACAGTACAAGGGTGCAGGGCAGGTGAGTGATGGCGGGACAGGGATGGCGGGACAGGGATGACAGGACAGGGATGACAGGACAGGAGTGACAGGACAGGAGTGACAGGACAGGAGTGACAGGCCAGGGATGATAGGACAGTGATGGAAGGACAAGACAGGGATGGTAGGAATAGCAGGGAACATCTGGCAGGGCATAGCAAGGGTAAGTTGCAGGGTGGTGGTGGTAGGGTGGGTTACAGGTGGTGGTGGTAAGGTGGGTTGCAGGATTGTAGTGGTTGAGAGGTTGGATGGGTGGTAAAGTGAGGAGGAGGAGGAGGAGGAGGAAGAAGAAAAAAAAGCAGATGAAAAGGAAGGAGGAAGAGATGAACAAGGAGGAGGAGGAGAAGAGGAAGCAGATGGAGAGAGAGAGAGCCTAATACAATACTTAACTATATGAAATACTAAAGCACAGAGAACACTCAAATGTATTTTTATTTGTAGTACAATTCCAACAAGGGGTATCATCAGTTTAAGCTTCAGAAACTGCTTGTTAGTCAAAAAATAACAATAATAACTTACTGGCAAACCCCTATCAGTAATTCCCCATTTAAGATACTTTCACTTAGCACAGTTTCTCTCTTAATTTGTCTGTCAAAAATACAAAAACTTTTCACATAATATGCTTCTTAATTAATCTCAAAGGTGTGCTGTGAAAGGTCAAGACTGATTCATCAGAAAATATTATTATTTTAAAGTTAATACAAATACACTCTGATGCTTAGTTGCTGTCTTGCATATGATCCTTAAATGCTGGAGAACAAGTCCCTCTTGCTGGGACCTGACCCTAACTTTGTTCACCCATCAGCAATTTACGTGAATATTTATCAATTATTAAATGAGGAATTACTTTTTGCTGGCATTATACACAAACAAAACTCACAATTTACACATATTTGGTGTGTAATAATGTGGGAAATGTGCCCTTACATCTAAGATGGTGTGTTTTAATATAACTGAATCCTATGCATATATATATATATATATATATATATACAGTGCTTCTTAAATAGCCTTGAAAATACGAGTGCACGGTGGGCCTGTTGAAGTGGTTCAATATTTTCACACTGGTCATATCTCATTTATAAAGCCTCCAACATGCTTGCAATGGCCTTGATCACCTAATGGCTGCTTGATCTCTGGCAGCCTCCCTATTCAGTTCTTTACCCATGAGTTCACACACCATGACTCATTTCAGGTCTTTCTCAGCCTGACTCTCTCAACCGTACTCCTGATTCTCGCCTTCCACACCCATCTGTTATAAAAATGTGGTGCTAAGCACACCCCTTCATGTGGTGGCACTGATATAACCAGCCCATGTCCAGTGAAAAGGACCAGATGCTCACTCACTGACCATTTAAGACCCTGGAATCGTGACTACCTCACACATTTTTCTCTACATAAGGGCTTTGTAATTATCAACTCCATACTTTCCCATTCAACACCAATACCAATACAATACCAGCTGGTGTTCTCAGTGCCAAAGATCCCGTGTGGCTAAACACACACACACAGGACAACCAAGGGACTCTCTAACCAAAAAATATGAACACAAGCATCATAAACAACACCACATCCCAACAAGCCGTCCACACAGACTTATGAAGCTGCCTCCTTCCCCCAGCCTCACTATGTACCTCTTCAGAAGTTCGTTTACTTTTATCTGACAGAACTGGACTATTCCCACAAAAAAATAGTGACAGTTATGAGACAGGAATGAGTCGTTCTGAGTACTAGTTAAACTGACCCCCCCAGTTTAGCCCCACTTTGTTGGAGGAAAACAAAAGCATTATGGCCATTCAAACCGCCAAGAAGTTGTACTAGACCTATCACTTGACCACTGCCCCAAATTAATTAAAAAGTGATCTCCATCCAAATAAAACATGCAACAATTTTTGTTTTATTTTTCCTTTTTTTCTGTTACTAATTTATCCTGTACACACTACCTATAGTCGTTCTATTTTATGAAGGCAGTTTGGTGGGGCGATCTGGGACCTCACACTGTTAGCTCTGTTGTCACCGCCGCCAACACACGTGTAATTATTTGTGCTCACCTCTCTCTCTCTCTCTCTCTCTCTCTCTCTCTCTCTCTCTCTCTCTCTCGTATTTTAAGCTAGTAACTATTTATAAATCAATTGTAAACACTCTGTATAGATGTAATTCAATAAAAAAGCTATGGTATTGTATAAATCTCGTAAGACTTCTCAGCGTTACTTTTGCGACGTTGTCAGGCGGTGACACGAGGGACAGCCCTGTGTGAGCAGGTCGTACTCGGTCAGTCTCCCGCCATGGAAGCTATAAAAAAAAAAAAAACACACCTATAGACTTTTACCTCAGGGGTGGTGTGGAAAAAAAGAAGTCGAAAACAAGACCAAAAATAAAGAAAATACAATTAGTAGTAGTTAATATAAATATGAGAGAGAGAGAGAGAGCACGTGTGTGGCGACGATGTGGCAACAGAGCTAACAGAGTGAGGTCCCAGAGCTCCCCACCCAAACTGCCTTCATAAAAAAGAATGACTATAGACACTACAGCCATTCAAAACCTGCACTGCCTCAACAACATCCCTCTTCCTCCCCCAACTAACACTGTATTTTCCTCTTTCTCCTCTACCCAACACAACACTTCCCTCTTCCTCCTCTACGCAGCACTACTCTTCTCTTCCTCCTGTACCCAGCACTACACTTCCCTCTTTCTCCTGTACCCAGCACTACATTTCCCTCTTCCTATACCCAGCACTACACTTCCCGCTTCCTCAACCCAGCACTACACTTCTCTCTTCTTCCTACACCCAGCACTACGTTTCTCTTCTTCCTACATCCAGCACTACATTTCTCTCTTCCTCGACCTAACAACTCAATTTTTTTTTCCCCTACCTAAACGACCTCCATCCTAAAGGAACTGTCTTCTGTAAAAGCACATTTTTTTCATACTGCTCAGTGGCTAAAAAAAGTATATATCTGTGCATAATAAATGAGGATGATTTTTTTTTTATACAAAGAAGAAAAAAATAAAAATAAAACAGAGCCAAATTCAAGATCCGTTCATTTTGAGATGCCTGGACAAACTGCCTTAAAACTGAAGATTTAGGGTGATAATTTCAAAGGCATGAAGCGTGTAATATTGTAAACAGCTTTATGATATTATTCACACTAATACATTTTAATACACAATAATCTCGTAAAAGCCTGGCCTTCCATTTTGTTGTGGCATATATCTTCCAGTAAATGGCAACCACTCTTTCTAAACAGTATATCATTTCTCTCTGTATTGATAAGCATCTGATATGGCATCCTAAATAAGTACAGTCAAGTCGCCTAAGGCACGGCTAATTGGCTCTAGACCGTGCCCGTGCCATAGAAAACCGTGCCATACAAATAATTAAACCTATGGGAAAAATGAAATTTGGTTCTGGATGTTCACCCAAAGTCCCCCTTTTCACCCCACTTTTCCCCATTTTTCCCCACTTTACACATGCACACAATCAAGCAATCAGTCAATGCATGTATTACACGTAACAAGAGGCACAAAAAATGGGAGGGTGATCAGCTTTGTGTCTACTCTGGCAATTAAACGCGCTGCAGGTTGAGCATGAAAAAGCTCAGCCAAGTAGACACAGATCAGCTGACTGACCAAAATATTAAAGATGGCGATGGCTGCCTGGTCAAGCACTGATTGAAGAAATTTATTTCATAAAGTTTGTATGCTCGTGTCAACAAAACTCACAATAAGACATTAATAATCATTCTTATATACGTGATGATGGTGATGGGAGGCATTATGCTTCGTTTTAGCTCAGAGATAGGTGCTTCGTCACTAACCCATTCATAGCAGTTTTACGAACAAACCTATAAACTAGTCAGAATACCCAAAGAATCTTTAATGTTTCATTACTTAACGCTATGAATTCGGTGAAGTTTAACCTCCTCATACGAGAGAAAAAAGTCCACAGTTGGAGCACTTGTAGTATGGAGGTAAAGTGGTCGCCATCGTCTTTGTTTACAAACAGGGGAGCGCACCACCTGGGGAATTTGCCCGCATGTTTCAAACTTTGCCGTGCCCGCACCTTAGGTAGTTTATGTGCGTGGTTCGTTTTATTTTATTTTTATTATTATTATTATTTTTTTCATGTGTGTGTGTGTGGGGGGGGGGTCTGGTACTTTGACATGTCATAGAAGCCCGCGCCATAGGCAACTTGACTGTATTAATACTGTGAAATGTGATGTTGCCACAAGCTGGTTCTGGCAGAGCTCCAGCAGTGGGATGTTTTGTGAATCAGGTTCCTGAATAACAAACTTGGTCTTATGATTTAATTACTATGTAGCATTCAGTGTCAAGGCAATTTGTATGCACTAACTCCAGGGCCATAAAAATCCATTGTCACTTTTTATTACTCTTCTTTCCTTTTCAGGTGACTTTACATTGACAAGCATAAAGATTTCTTGTAAGCCAGGAAACCATTTGCAACGCTGGGTGGTAACCATATAATCCAACCATACGTGTTCCCTGCGTGTGAACAAGTTCTTGGCGGGGGGTTAGTGCCCCGCCCCGTAAAATAACCAACTCAAACAACCACCCCTTATGGGATTATGCCATCTGGATATATATAGACTACATAATCCAAATATTAGCTGTGGTAAGAACTGTCTCCCTATACTGAGAGGGAGTAATCATAAAGCATATCTTATAAGGCAACATTAAACAGAGGTGGGTGAGATCATGTATATCAACCCTCCTGAGATATCACTTATTACAATGAAAATTTTGGGAACACTGTCCCCCTCCAGCACAGATAATTGCTTTAGCTGCTGTGTATAATAACTACCCACCAAATACACCCATTGAAAACCTGCAATAGTGTTTCAAAAACATCTGTTATCCCACACCCAGCACTAAATTTCACAAAGATATATTTGGTACATTTTTTTTTCTCCCCCCTAAAACGGCCCCCATTCAGAAGGAACTGTGCTGTGAAAATATATGGAATTCACAGTACAGGTCATCAGCTCCGACCACCCGCAATATTTGCAGTCCGCCGAAGGCTGTGGCCGTCAACCTTCTTCATTTTTTTTTTTTTTTTTTTTTTTTTTTTTTTTTTTTAACACATTATTTTTATTATTTCAGACTGTACATAGCTACTACCTATACACATAAGGCCACTACAGCCATCTAAAAATATCCAGCCAAACAGGAACCTTCAAAAACCATCACCAGAAACCCACCTTTCAGAAACAACCCTACCCAGAGAAACATGAATACATCTACTCTCTCTCTCCCTCTCTTTACTCTGACTTAGTCTAAAAATGCCCTGTGCTCTATCATGAATGCTGAGTTGTATGAATACAGTACATAAGCATTAAAATGTGATGTTGGTTATGAAGAAATAGTATGGAATGCATGTAATCAAAACTTACACTATACAGAGTGCTTCAAAAACATCTCTTCTAATCCTATACCCAACACTAAATTTCACAAGGATATATTTTTGTCCTATCCTCTTAAAACGGCCCCCATTCCAATGGAACTGTGCCGTGAAAAGCATATGGAATTCCACAGTACAGGTCACCAGCTCCGACCATCTGCAATACCTGTAGCCTAAGTGCAGTCCCGCCAGTGGCTGTGGCCGCCATCCTCTACTTTTTTTTTTTTTTCCCTAGACGGTACATAGCTACTACCTAGATATACAACAGAGGCCTTCAAAAACCATCACAAGACACCCACACTTCAGACACAACCATACCCAGAGAAACACAATTACATCTATACTCTCTATCTTTAACTTGGTCTAAAAATTGCTTATGCTCTCTCATGAATGCTGAGTTGTACGAATACAGTAAATGAGCATTAAAATATGATGCCTGTCACAATGAAAAGCTATGGAATGAATATAGTCTGTAATATTTTGCTTCTGTCACAGGAAATGTAAAAAAAAAAAGCTGCAAAAACATGCAAATTTGTGCCAAGTTAGAGTGAAATGAGTACAGCCAGACTTCAACACAATCATTCTCTTTCTCTACTTTAGTGCCAACGCAATATACAACTCACAGACAATGCACTATGCCCACGGTGTAATGCCTCCTCCCACACCACAACACACCACACACATGCACTACATACACTACCACAAACCACCCACCATATGTATCACAGTGTAAGGCCTCCTCCCACACCACACCACACTCACCACACTACCACAACAGACAATCCTTCAACATGTTTCCGTGGTTAGTCAAGTGGGATTACAAGCCAAGATTTACTAATACATAGCAAATATTCTTCAAAATGGTATTTTCATGACCTAATGGGTTTATCATCTATTGACAAAAGAATTAAATTTATGAGAATTAATTTGTCTGCTTGAAAGGAAGACAGGGGAGAAAGACTGTCAATAAACGTGATAGGAGGGTCACAGACCTATAATTAGTTTTAGCACTACGACAACAGGGTCTCTCTCTCTCTCCTAACAGAAATATTTGAGATGGGAGTAAAGAACAAAGAATAAACAAGCATTAAGGGGGGGGGGGAACTATCAGTACCATGCCTAGTGAAGTGGACTAAATTATCATCACCATCTTTGTAACCAATTATTTTTCAATCATCATAACCATTTTCTTTCTTTTTCAAGTAATCATTACCACCCTACTCTTTTTTTTTTTTTTTTTTTTTAATACATATGGATGAAATGTATAGGGCCCTTTAGCACAGAAGAAACCCAAGAGGGAGAAACTAGCCAACTGGAATCTAATTGAAATGACAGACACTCATTCACTCACTATTCAAATCCCAAATCTTCAGTGCACGCACACACACACACACACACACACACACACAACCATGGGGACATCACACATCCTTGTTCATTCCAGCACTGATGTTAAATCTCCGTCATTTACATCTCTCTCTCTCTCTCTCCAATCATAAACCACCACAACCCAACCCAACAGACACCAACACCATCAAGAACACCCAAATGATACACAGACAAAGCAACTGCAACATTGTAGGAGTAATATCCACAGCATAGCCTAAGAATAAGCATAATGATGGTTTAAAATGTATAAACAATTGGCTGTGATGTTGGACAGCTTGCAACTTTACGCAACATAATCTGCCCAACTTAATACTGCATACTGCACAAAATAATCTGCTCAACATATAACTGATTTCTGCGGTGCAATGGGTTAATAAATAACAGGGACCTGACAGGCAAATTAGATCTTGCACGTGAAAATATGGCATATGACTGTGTGATATGAAGCAGTATATCAAAATACTTCAGTCCACAGGGCACCTTATGATCTTTCCATATCTATCTATAGCCCGACGCCCTAATCCATATAGTTATAACATTCTAAACACCTAAAGATGACATTATAAGGGCACATTTTCCCACACTAACTATGAATAACAGAGATACAAAGATATTACAGTTCAACACACACATAACTACAGTCAGTTTATTTCCATCTGACAAAACAAGGCAACTATTATAACTTCAATACTAAATCATTGGTGCATAAAATTCAATAGGCCTTAGTGATGAGGTAGGGATGAGTCTCCTTGGTTACTATTCAAATTTAACTCTCCAGTCTGACTACTATACACTTGGTCATAAGCCAAGCTAAGAGGATATGAATCTCTGTGGCTACATAAAATTTGATAAGCCTTAGTGATGAAGTAGGGACGAGACTCCTTGGTTACTGTTCAAATTAACTTTCCAATCTGACTACACTTGGCCATAATCCAAGCTAAAGGTTACGAATCTCTGTGAGGTGAAAGTAAACTGACTCTAGAATAAGTCACCAGAAATAAACAGGCACCAAAAAAACATACCAACATCAATAAACATACAGTCAGCCACAGGAAAAAATAAATAAAAAATAACATACCGGGTATACCGTATTAACGATAAATGTTTGTACACATGCAGGGATAATCTCAACTCATTAATCGCTGACCTAAATGAGAGAAATCAACTGGTGATGTTTAATGAAGGGAATAAACTCAAGATGATCATTAACCTTTGACATAAATGGTCATTAACTAAGGATGCATGTTAGTGTTAAAATCTCAGTAATATTAGGGCACCGAGATTCATTTTAATGCAGACAAGCAGAATCTGAAGGGTGCAAGAAATAATACACAGGGAGCCAAATTCAAGATCTCTTACATTTGAAATTCCTGCACATACTGCATTTAAAAGACTGGAGGTCACAGGCAGAAGGAAATACAGACTGAGGAAAATAAATTCAAGTTGACCTGTTGCCAATTAAAATCAACCAAAGAAGGAAGGACCAGAGTACATATTTTTTTCAGCATATTTTTTCCTGTGGCTGACTGCGCAGTACATCACAATGGCATTGCAAAAATAATAATGGAAATATATTAAGAAAATGGGCATACACATATAATAACAAACATCAACACCTCAGGAAGGATAATATATGCAAAACACCTACTTTTATTGTTGGGTAAAAAAGCACTAAGGCTTTTTGCAGAGTCCTTTTATTTGCCACATTTATTTACGATCTTTAGGGCTAATAATACCTGCTGTTGTGCTGGTCCCTGGCTCATTTTAAATACTAAGAATCAGTGCCAATGCTGGACAAACTAAATACTGGAAATTAATCAAAGAAAAGAGGCAGTATGAGCTCCAAAATCACCCTTACAACAAATATTATCCTCTAAATTTTTTTCAGACATGTGTGTGCATCTTTCAGGAGTCTACTCTGGAAAATGACATGCATATATCCTTAGGAAAATTTTTCAGCACATTTAGCCACATCTCATCCAAGAAGGCAGATGATCAGCACACACAGATATGCTACAACCAACTGACACTGTTTTACTTAGGGAGCAAATACTGTATAGGCAAAAATGCTGAAACTGACACTATTTTGGTTCAGAGAAGTGGTTTGGTTACAGCACTACTACATACAGGACCACAGCAACAGCAGCCCACAATTTACTATACCATAATACAAGGCTGCCCATATATCTGGTGTGTTGTCGGCTCAGTCTGCGGGAGTGGGGGAAGCACATATTTTGACGACTTTATTCAATTATGCTCTGTTTAACTGGCGATTAAATTACCACCTCTCGTTTGTAAATGCTAGTTGAAGCACGACTAATATGGTGCTAGTCATGAAGAAGTGCTATGGGAAGGATGTTGGGCCACTGTGCTGTCTTATTCTGCCAGTGGAGTGAGGGAAATGAATCTGCGTAAGGACAAAAATCTCGTTTCCTTGTGTCACACCTTGTGCCATGCCTTTGTGTGTCATGTCTCTGTCTGTCAGGTCTGTGTGTGTCATGTTTCTGCATGTCATGTCTCTGTGGCTGTTCAATTTGTATATGGAAGGAGGGGATGTGAATACATTGGAGTGTCTTATGAGGGAGGGTAAGATGTGGGAACTTCCTGAGCTGCTGCTTGCTGATGATACTGTACTGTAAGGAATGTGAACTGCAAGGCTTGGTGAATGAGTCTGAGGATGTACATAAGAAACAGTATCCAAAAGAGAATATACTATATGTATCGGTGAACTGCAAGGCTTGGTGAATGAGTCTGAGGATGTACGTAAGAAACAGAATCCAAAAGAGCATGTATGTATAAGTAAAGTTATGGTCTTGAGGGAAATCACAGCATACACTGTGAGACTGGATGGTGAGGAAATAGATAATGAGAGTGCATCCAAGTACTTGAGAGTAATGAATGAGGATTGAAGGAAGTGCTTGAATGGATACAGCAGGGTAGAAAGGTTGCTGGATCATTGAAAGCTGTGGTATTGAACAGGGAAGTGAGCATGGAAGTGAAGCTTGGATTCTGTAGGCAGGACACAAGTCATGAGTGAGGGCAGTGGAAATGATGTGAGGAGTGTTTTGCATTTTATGAACAAAGACAAATGAGGTAAAAAAGTGCTGTGGTACTGTTAGGAGAAATACTCTGAGATGGTTTGGCTATGTAGAGAGGATGGAGAATGAATGACTGACTAGAAGTGCATGTAAGTGAGGTGAAGGGGGGGACCAATGATGAGATGGAAGGATGGAGTGATTTATGAGGGAGGGGGATGGAAGTGAGCATGGAAGTGAAGCTTGGATCCTGTTGGAAGGACACAAGTGAAGAGTGAGAGCAGTGGAAATGTGGAAACGACATGAGAAGTGTGTTGAGTTTTATGAACAGAGAGATTAATGAGGAAGAAGTAAAGAAATGCTGTGGTGCTGTTAGGAAAAATAAAATGATAGAGTTTGGCCATGTAGAGAGGATAGAGAATGAGAAACTAACTAGAAGAGCGTATGTGAGCAAGGTGAAGGGACTGAGATGTCTGGCAATAGATAGATAAAAGACAGAGGGCAAAAATCTCTGCTTACAAAAATGAGTGAACTTTATGCAATTAGTGAAGCAAATGCAAGAGGAGATATTAAATTACTTGATAAAAAATTGTAAACAATGGATGCAAACCAGCAATCACTCTAAAGTAAGAAAGGGTTATGGGAAACAGAAAACAATGCAGGGTAGAGGTGGTAAAGCTGACCGAGACATCACCATATCAATTATCAAATAATCATCAAAAGCAATATAATAATCATCATTCATTATTATTAAAATCATCACTGCAATCATCATTATCATCCTAGCCTCTTCTTCCCAAATATGGATGGGGTAAGGTATGGTTCAAAAAGCAACAACAAAACACATGGGATCAGACATGTCATATATGAACCACCCTGTATTTTCTAACATCTGTGGCATATAACCAGGACTTATTGCATCTGTTTGTGATGTACAGGCATGTGCAAAAGTATACCAACAATACTCTGCCAGCACTAACTTGTATTTCATATTTATCACTCTTCCCTAAGTGACAACATTCCTTCTCTTGCTTGTTTTACTGATGCTTGGAACGGACACCTTCCTACGGCAATGATCAGATATTGAAACTGTCAGGTTAAACTAACGGCCTTCAGTTCCTTTACTATCTCCCTAAAGGAGATGGGCTATGAAAGAATAGTAACTTTGATGTGCAATCCTCATCACATAAAATATTTCAAACAACACCTTCCATTCCTGCAGCCAGCAGAGAAGTGCCTAAATACTTTTGCTCATGCTCAGGACAGTAGTCTTGCTAAACATTTCATAGCCTATGGCTGCGTACGGCTGGCCAGTTGTCTATAATCTTAGTTGCTTTACTCGAATCTGGCGAATGACTATGATGAGTGACAAGCCAAGAGGCTTCTTCTGCCCAGGATATAAGTTATTACACTGGGTGTAACATACAACTGAAAGTCACGTGGTGGTGTAAGGAGTTATGGCACTCCAGCCGGATGTGGCCGTATACGGTAGTAAACCAGTCCGTAGCTAGTCCCAGATCTCTTCACAAAAGGGGAAACAAAACATTGGTGAATGAATAGGTGGCTGTGAATGTGTGGTCCAGCATCTGATAGATGTGAACAAAGTGTGCAACGTCTGGCTTGCAATATCCACTTAAGAGCGTATGCCCAATCCTTGAGGCATTGCCTGGGCCGTAAAAAATATAAAACAAAACTGGTCGTGATTACAACCCCCTCATAGAGCATTCCGCCCCCTTACTGTACGGCCACAACGTGATTATTGCAAGCAATGGCTGTGTGCATGTTTGTTTATATAATCATCCACCTGTATGCCACTTATCCTTCCAACATATGCAATGATGGACCCCTTCTCACTGTCCGACAGCCCCCATTACCGATGTCAGAACCGATATATATCATGGCACACAATGTTGGGTTGTGTGTGCTGTAAAAGTGACTACCCAACCACCCACTTATCCCCAATCCCCCAAAACCCCACTAGCAGCAAAAGGACTTGGGGCCGCGCTACACAACGGTATTATAGCAACTAATTCAGCACAAAATTTTTAAAGTTTATTTTTACAATGCTGACTTGTTCATTTACTGCTGGTCAAAACTTTAATCTCAGTCTGATATATATATATATATATATTTAACAAGCGTACCAGTACTTAGCATTCCAACTTCCACACAGGGGAATCGACAGGGCCGAAGTTTATAAACAACAAGTAATGCCGACACTGCAGGGTCGATTAGTGTGGGTGATTGAAACAGAAATCATAGCAACAATATACACGAGTACCTGAAACAACCGGCCAAACCACAGGCTATAAAATTCTGCCCACTGTGCATCAGTTACAATACAAACAATAATAATCAGTCAATAATCATATGCATAATTCACTGGGGTGTCTTTTAGGTGACTCAGGAGGCTTGCTAAGAAACCATGTTAGGAAATCACCAGAGCCACAAAGAAGACAAGCCACTTTGAACTAAAACCAGACAATGTTCAACTGAGAAAAATACTGTACCAGGAGTCAAAGGCATCGAAAATAACATAAGGAACCTTTCGATCACAAAATTCTTGCAGTATATCTATCTTGCTAACACTGCAATCAATCTACTATCTATGTGTCTCTGTATAATCTTTATCTATCTGTGTAATTGTCTGTCAATCTACCTATAAACTTGAAATAATGCTAAGCTGAGGCAGTAGCTTAGCAAAGAGACATGCTAATCATGAAGAAGTGCAATGGCAAGGTTTCAAAATTATCTGCTACTGCAGGCATACCTGGGGAATTTACTTACTGTACTCGTTACTCTACCCTGCCATAAAATAAGCATCTCGGCAATAGCTTATCAAGTAGAATGCTAATGATGAAGAAAGGCAATGGGACGGATGTAGACCTGTAGTACTGTTTTATTCTACCAGTGAGATATACGAAAAAAGCTGGTGAAGGGACAAATCCTGGGCCAAGTTAAGGTGCACGAACTATGATAATTGAGCACAGACTAATGTAAGTTAAAAATAAAGATCATTATTATCCTTAGACCCCCCAAAGCATCACTCAGTTGAATAAAACCATCTGGTGTTAGTTGGCATAAAGACAGTTGCTCTCCCACTTACGAACATCTCAGCTAAGAACTATTGTCATTCAGATTAAAGACTTACCAGCTTGAGATTTCATTAGGCTTTGTGGTTGCCATCCTGATAGTGCCAGAGATAAACTCCTGGCACAGCATCATCCTATCCTATCATCAATCATCATTGTTGTCGTCATCGTCGGTGACTGGCAAGTAAAATCAGTACCTAGATTAAGTTAACTGGCCTTGTATACCCTAGTGGTGGAAAGATCTAGTTATGAAGCCTAGCACTGCAACTGATCATAATTATCATCATCAGTCCTAACTCCCTTTCCCACCCACCGATGGGGTGAGGAATTCTCAATTAAAATATCGTAAGTAGGGGAGCAACTGTTATACTCTGTCCATCTCAACTTGGCTTAAAAGTGATCTGGAAAGGATGCAGAGCCACAGTATTGCTAGCCTTGCCTTACTCTGCTTCTGGGATAAGGTGATTATGCTGCCAAAGACAAAACTCTCTGCCAAGTCAAGGTGGACCAACCAAAAAATTTCTAACTCACATTTCAGAAGGGTGGTGGTGGTAGAGGTGGTGGGGGTGGTGGTGGTAGAGGTGGTGGTAGTAGAGGTGGTGGTGGTGGTGGTGGTGGTGGTAGTAGTGGTTGTGTAGATAATTTTCAAGACTAATGGCTCATGGGGAATTAACATTTCCCCCGAGAGTAGAGGCCACAGTGTAAAGACATATTTATGAGCCAACACCTCTGGCTCTAGTATGGCAGCATCAACTCCAGCACGGCACCATCAACTCCAGCACGGCACCATCGACTCCAGCACGGGAGCACCAATTCCAGCACAGCAGCATCAACTTCAGCATGGCACCATCACCTCCAGTATGACAGCACCAACACAGCAATTACAGGAACAGCAGCATGAGTAACACAAACCCCCTGAAATTATGGCAAGTTTTTAGGCGATAATCTCAGGCCTGTTGATAATTTAACCCTTTTGTCTGTGGAGGAGTTCAATGTAGATCTTAATTAACCCCTGGTGTATTGGTGCTGGAGTGGCACTAATAGGATTGGGGGGAAGGGGGCTGCCTGATTACATTTACACTTCTCAATCCCACACCTATCCCCCAACAAGAGACTGGTGGACTACAGAAGGGTAACTCAGCCAGTAACTTCCTTATTCCCAGAAAGAAAGATGGTGGCCTGCAGCAGATGGGTAACTTCATGCCTGCAGTCCACTGAGTTCCCATAAGTCTCTCCAAATATGAATAAAACAGTCTGGTGGTAGCAAGTATAAACTAGGCTCTATGACAGCATCACAAGATCCCATACTACAGGTTTCTTAAGTAAAAGCAGTTATCCCCCCCCCCCACACACACACACACAAAAAAATCTGAAATTCTTCCAACCCTTGCAGGATGAGGTACCGTAAGGTTCAATTATTAAAAAAAAAATAATAATAATAATAATAATAATGACTATTGTGTCAATGGTATGCCAAATGGGCCACACCCCCACTCACCATTCAAGTCCCTGGAATCCTGACATCACACATGCATAACTATCCACACAAACACACATCACTTCATAATGCCTATCCCATAACCCATCCAACATCTTTCAATAAGTGCTGTCAGCCCTTGTCATGTACTCCTCCATACAAAACTCACTCTCACTTTTTATCTACAATCATCTTTTATCTGTTCATCATTTTTATCTACCCAGTAAAAAATTAAATATACACTAAAATTGATACTAGTCCCTGGTATTAATATATCTACACTATCAGTCTATCTCTTGCCAGACTCTTTAAGCCTGTATGGGGTGGCCACAAACAAACCACCTCCAAGAGCCCCTGTCCCCTGCCATTTCACTGCTCTGCTCCCAGCCCACACCCCTCTCTTTCATATACTTCCCCAATCCTCCAGCTCATAACTCAGTCTCCTCCTCCCTCTCCTTCAACTCCCTATCTAAGAAAAAGGAGGATATGGACTGTAGGAGAAAGTAACTTCTGGTTTCCTATCCAGACGGGACCACAGACAATAATAAAAGTCACCCCTCCCTGTAAAACAATTAACTCTAAGCCCTTGGCCACCCCGTTTGGGATACATGGCGTCTGGCAATGAATGAATGAATGAACATTGGAAGCTTACCAGAGAGTAGAGGCAGGTGGTTGGTGATTTACCAGCTGGTTGGAATTAATTTGGCAGCTGGTTGGTATTTGGCTTTCCTCTCACCCTTCCCCTTCTCTGTCGGCAGTTTCCACAGCTGGGTCAACTTTAGTCAGGGATGTAGCAGACAAGAAAAAATGCGTGACAATTTAAGGACTAAAAGTATAATGGATGACAGTAAGGTCAGAAAGGGAAAGAGAACAACTGAATAGGGTAAAAGATGTTATCAGACATGGGTAGCTATCTCAAGAAAGTGACTGAGAAAAGCAATAACATAATCATGATGGGGGATAATAACTGTAAAGAGGCGAACTGGGAGGAATGGGATTCGGGAAGCAATGAAGATTCTTGGGGCACTATATTGTTAAATATTGCAATGATTAATGTTATGACCCAATGGGTCAAAGAAGAGACTAGATTCAGAGGAGACGACACGCCAGCAAGATCAGATTTACTACTAACTAAAGAACCTGATTTAGTTGAAAATTTAAAATACCAGTGTCCCACAGGAAAAAGTAATCACGTGGTCATTGTTCCCGATGATAAAAGGGAACGTGGTGCCAAGAGATAAGCTTTATAGGCAGGGAAGATACAACATTAGGAAAGCAAACTTTACAGGATTGAGGAAATTTTTCGAAAATGCAGATTGGAGAAAATACAGAGAAACAAGAGAGACGCAGAGGAAGTGGGATCTTTCTAGACATCTATAATTCAGGAGTGGAGAAATATGTTCCAAGAGTAAGTGGGAAAGAAAGCAGGAAGAAGGATTGGTTTAACAGAAGGTGCATGATAGCAAAAAAGAAAGGGTCATGGCATGGAACAAATGGAGAAAGAGAGGTAATAATAAATCAAAGGATGAATATAAAAACTAGAATGTACAAGAACACGCAGAGAGGAGAAAGGAACTTTGAAAAAGGTATAATTGACAAATGTAAGGAAGAACCCAAACTGTTTTGTAGACTGTTAATGGCAAATTGAAACAAAAGGAAGGAATCACCCAACTGAAAGTATGAGAGCTCTATAAAGATGCGGCAGTGCAAGCTGAAATAACGAACAAATGTTTCCAATCGGTTTTCACTAAAGAAAGGGAATTTGTGGAGGGGGAGGGTGTGACTAGAAATGTAGTGATAAAAGACATAAAAGTGGAAGTGCAGGAAGTGTATAAATTACTGGAAACTCAAGATGTAAGGAAAGCCCCAGGACTGGATGGAATCTCTACCTGGGTACTGAAAAAATGCAGAGAGCAACTGGCAGATAAGATTCACGATTTAATTGTGTGTTCTCTGGAAGATGGGAAAGTAGCTCAGGAATGGAAGAGGGCAAATATGGTACCAATTTATAAGGAAGGAAACAAGGAAGAACCCCTGAATTATAGACCAGTGTCTCTGACCAGCGTAGTTGCAAAATTGCGTGAGAGAATTCTGAAAGACAGATGGATAAAATATCTGGAGGAGATGAACATATTGGCTGAGAGCCACTTTGGATTCAGAAGTGGAATGTCATGTGTTTCCAACTTGTTGAGCTTTTACTCGAGTGATTGACGTGCTACAGGAGAGAGACAGCTGGGTAGATTGTGTGTATCTAGATTTAGATAAAGCCCATAAGCAACTAATGTGGAAATTGGAACACATAGGAGAACTGAAGGGAAACATCCTGGAGTGGATGAGACTTCTTTGAGAGACAGGCAAATGAGGACAGTAATAAAGGACAAGATGTCCGGATGGAAGGAAGTAACAAGTGGAGTCCCACAGGGCTCGGTGTCAGCGCCAGTAATGTTTCGGATTTACGTAAACGATATGGTAGATGGAATGTAGAGTTACGCAAGTCTGTTTGCTCATGATGCAAAGACCTTGAGGAGAGTAAAAGTCGAGGAAGACTGTAAAATGCTGCAGGAAGACCTGAATATGATCCAAAATTGGAGCCAGATGTGGGAAATGAAATTTAACGCAAAAAAATGTAAAATATTGGAAATGGGTAAGAGTGCCAAGAGGCCATCACTGAATTACATGATGGCTAATGAACTAATTAAAAAGTGAGAGAAGAGAAAGATTTGGGAGTGCTGGTCCAGGATACTTTGTCACCGGAAAAACACATTAACAAGATAGTTAGAGAGACGTGCAATCTCTTGACTAACATACGAGTGCCATTCCATTACATGGATGGGGAAACTATGAAAAAATTGATAGTGGCCATGATCCGCCCTAGGTTGGAATATGCAGCGGTAGTGTGGTCCCCACACAAGAAGAAAGATATAAACAAGATCGAGAGAATACAAAGGACAGCAACCAAGATGGTCCCCAGCCTGGCAGATCTGTCTTATGGAGAGAGGTTGGAAAAGCTGGACATCTATCTATCTATTTATCTATAGCCCGACGCCCTAATCCCGAAAAGGATGGCCGCAGACAAAATGCCTCCAAGTCGCTCTGTCACCCACCATTTGACTACCCTCCCCCTAACTCACTTCCCCCTCCCTCATATACCTCTCAACTCCATCCCTCCAACTCATCCTCGGTCTACCCCTTCCTCCACCTCACCTACATACACCCTCTTAGTCAGTCTCTCATTCTCTCCACATGTCCAAACCGCCTCAGTGTATTTCTCTTAATCTTCTCAACCACATCCACATCCACCCCACAACGTTCCTTCACTTCCTCATTCGTCAACCTGTCCCTCCATGTCACTCCACACGCTCCTCTTAAGTAACTCATTTCCACTGCTCTCACTCTTGACTTGTTCCCCTCTTGCAAGGTCCACGCCTCGCTTCCATAGGTCAGGGTAGGGGTCACAATACTATCATGCAGTGACTTCTTAACTTCCATACTCACCTCCCTATTTCTCATCACTGCTTTCAGTGAACCAACAACCTTCCTTTCCTGCTGTATCCTTTCACGCACTTCATCCCCCGAAGTTCCATCCTTACTCATCACACTACCCAAGTACTTGAATGCACTCTCCCTCTCCATATCCTCACCATCCAACCTCACTGTACATTCTGTGACTTCATTCCTCTCAAACACCATAACTTTACTTTTGTTTACATTAACTTTCAGCTTCCTCCTCCAACACACTGTCCCAAATTCAATCACCAAACCTTGCAACTCCGGAATCTTCCAAATCTCACCCTCATTCATTAGAGCTGGACATGCAGAAAGGAAAGAGAGGGGCGACATGATTGCAGTGTTCAGGGCCATGATGGGACTAGATAAAACTGATAAAAATGATCTGTTTGTATGGGATGGGAGAGTAACAAGAGGGCATGGAGTGAAACTGAAAAAGCCAGGTTGTTTGAAGGATAGCAAGAAATATAGCCTTCCATATTGATGCACAGACCCGTGGAACAGCCTGGACAATGATATCGTCCAGTCTCAAAACTTAAACGAAATCAAAAAATTTGACAGAAAAAGTGACGGGACCCCACAAGCGTACCTCATTTCCTGTGTATCACAACTAGGTAAATACATACCTGAAAAACAGGGTACACATTAGTCCTTTCCTTCCAAAGCTTGATTAACAGAAGTAACTGGTTGGCTGCAAGAACAGTATCACCTGGCGAAAGTAAGGTTTACATTGCAGTAAGAATTTGCAAAATGTCTTTAATAATAATCATCATCATCCAGACCTCCTTTCCCACCTTAGGAAAGGGTGAGAAGTAGCAATGTCCAGACTGCTCAATATTGCCCAATCCAACTGGGCCAAGCTGCCACTCACTCACTATTCAAGCCCCCGAAATCCTGGCTCTATCTGATATGCCAAAAACATTCACCACGTTCTGTAGCTTCACATACAAGTATTCAATAGAGTCAATAATAATCCATCCATCCATCATCCAATCCTACACTGCCCCATGAGGAGCGCAGGAGCCCGGGGCTAGGCAAGTTGGTCCTGACATTTACCAGGAACAAAAAGAAATACCAGGAACAAATATACTAGAAACAAGAAAAATCACCAGGACCAAAAAATGCCAGGAACAAATAAAATACAGGGACCAAAAAATGCCAGAAACAAATAAAATACAGGGACCAAAAAATACCAGAAACAAAATACCAGGAAAAAATCAGGAAAAATACTGGAGATTCACTTTTTCAACCCCCATACTACAATAACCCTCCCTGCACCTGCACTACGATAACCCTCCCCGCACTACGGTAACCCTCCCTGCACTACGGTAACCCTCCCCGCACTACGGTAACCCTCCCTGCACTGAAAGAAACCTGACTGAGCATATCAAGATTGGAATAAAAAGATACCATCGTGTTTGCTACGCCAGGGGAAAAAAAAAAATAATCTGGGGGCAGCAAGACTCAAATAGAGATGTCCTCGAGTTTTGTACCCATAAACAAGAAAAATCTCCCCCAAACTGAATATACTTATCCATAGGCAGCAAGACTGTAATTTAAAAATTGTGTTTTTGACCCCCTCTCCCCCCATTATTTTTACTCGTTCATTTCTTTTTAACCTCTGGACAACAAAACTTCTCAAAAATTGAATAAAATTGTGTAGGGGTAGTAAAAACAGACTATAAAAGCATCACTACACTGAAGGTTTTAACATCCAAACCTGATGCAAGACCTACATAACTCTTTAGCTGAGGCATACAGAGATTAATGTTGGCCGAACTGTTCAATACACATAGCAAAGATGGCTTATTTAACCCCATTAACCTCTATACATAACCGCTACCCACACCCCACAACACCCCCACCCTCTCCCTGCACCCACCCTTCCCTCATAACCTTCCCCCACTACACACAGACTACAGGAAATATTCATATAGGATCTAAGAATTTTCTATGTTAAACAGGCCTCCACTTTGATGATTTTTAGAGTAGTGTTTAGTACTATTCATTGTAATTTGACATTCAATCTGGTTTGGCTATGAAGTTTCTGGAAGCTGTATGACTGAAAAGTAAAACCAGTTTTATATCTATAGTTTTGTAAAGTTACTTTCTTTGTAGCTGTATTACTTAAACACACAAATATAATCTTAGACATCATCTTTTCAATTAAATCTCATTACCATTAGGCAGTTTTTTTCTGCTGCAGTATAGACCTTTTCCAGTGACATCACAGAAATCATGTGATTTTGTTTCAACTAAATATTGGATGGCAAACTCCTCGCAGTAATGGGTGTCCAGACAGTGCTGTCAGAGATGAAACAGTCAGATATATGTAGAAATCTGAATCAATGCCACCAAGATCTGTACAGGAACAAGACAAAGTGTTTGGGGCTAGATCCTTAGATCATTTCTCAGGAGAAATTCACCAGTTTCAAGGACTGGGGACCGAAACCAGATCTCTGATATGGCGTTCTCTATCACTATTTGGTAAACACTCCATCAAAGTTCACCGGGGAATTCTTCAAGGTAAACAGACAAGTCATATTGTATAAGCACAATGTAGATAGCTGGAACTGACATATGGTACTTGTAAATTATCTTGGTAATCAGTAAATTATTAACGTGGGGCCATTGAGGGAGGAACTATATACACTGACTAATCGAGTAGTCAATGAATGGAACAGGTTTCCCAGTAAGGTACCCTAGTTGCTGCCCCCTATTTAGAAAGTTTCAAGCATAGGCTAGACTGGCGTATGACAGGCATGGGTTGCATACAAAATTTGTCATTATTGTTGTCAAACTCCTGTGAAAGCTGCCTGACATAGGCCTGTATGGGCTATTGTAGGGAGGGTAAATTAATCACAATCTCATAAGAGCTGTCTAGCATGGGCCTATTGGCCTACTGCAGTTATCCTCTTCTTAATCTTCAAGTTAGGTCCTAAGTTAGGTTATGTTAGGTTAGATTGGTTTGGAATAAATAAAAAAAAAAAAAAAAGGATCTTCCGACAGAAATGAATATCAGATTCAAACTAATCACACTATAAAACATTAAAAAATGAAAACTTTAAGCTTCTGGGCGAGTTGGGTGTAATTCTGGAAATTTACCCCCAAAATTTACTTATTTTGGAAATTTCAGTAATCATAGGCCTAGATACAAACACAGCCTATATACTCTATGTTTAAAGTAGTTTTACATAAAATGCATAATTCATAATATATGCCAAAACTGTCAAGATTACTCTTGAAGTTAACTTTTACATTACAACTGAAACAAAACATTGGCAAAGATATAAATTAAGTTAATTTATTTCATGCTCATAAGCAGGCTACCACAACAAAACTAAAAGACAAACAATATAGTTTTAATGATTTTGCATTTTATATTAAAAAAATCTTAGTAGCTACATACCTGGTAAAAGACAAATATAGGGGGCTGTTGATATACGGTAAGTACATTATTTATCCTCTTATTTGTAATTCAAGTATTTTTGTACTAAGTGAAAAATATATATTCAACTGCAGCATGTATATATTGACAGTTCTGCTTTCTGTGGAGCAAAATTAATTTCTAAATAAAATAGAAAATTATAAATCAGTACTAGTAATTATGCTTCAGTTGTAATTGAAACACTGTTTAGCACACACTCACAGTAGTATATAAGTTTTATACTGAAATGTTGTACAATGTTCTGTACTGCACTATTATTAAACTCACCCACCATGACACAAATATCAGTTTCAAATGAATCACACTTAAAAAATAAAAATATAAGCCTAAACTAAACCTAACCTAAGTATGACCTAACCTGTAATTTAATCGGTTTTACTTGTGCATCTAACATTCTTGACCATCACTGCTATGCCCGATTTGGGTGAAACAATGGAATAACAAAACAAGGCCTGTTACCATGGACCTTTCCTCATTGGCTTGAAACCGGTGGAAGTGTACCTCACTTCCAGTTTTCTACCTTGTCTTACAGCCGAAGGCACAACAGTGGAATATCACTGTGGAAGTCTAGAGGAATACTCTGCTCAGTGTACACAAAACACAGCTGGTTAGACTTTTTGTACGGTATTTTGGAGCCCTCGGCATAGTTGGATTTCGGCCGGCGGTCTCGTCTCTGCACGATTTCGGCTTTAAACATTGTACAATTTTCATATGAAAAATTTTACAGATATTCTTCAGGCATTTTGAAGATGAAGCATTGTTCTTTTAGACAATTATATGGTTTGCAAACCAAAGGTGCAGCTAGAGACTTTTAAAATACTGTCACTCCCAGTGTGCTTTAACGGCTTATATAATAACGTTTTGCTGCATTTATCGCATTAAAGCATAACTAGGAAATTAGTATAACTACTAAAGAATACTATCATCCAGAGCTTACGTACGGTATATCAATAACCATCACGGGAGAGATTTTTAAAGATATGCGACTTCTGTGGTCTCTCCATGAGTAGCCCGACTTCCATATTGACCTACAGGACGATCTTTAGACATCCAACAACTTCCCATCCAATATCGCGCCGTAAACAAAAGTCACGACTCGTGACGTCACGTGTAAGAGATCTTTATAGAGGGAGTTGAAGGCAATATCTAACACCCTAAAGTTCCATAACTCTCGTCTTTAAATAAAACCACATTAATTTGGTTGTGAATTATTTGGTATCTGAAAGAGAGAAAAGGTATATATAATCTTACAATAATCAAGAGAGTTTATAAATTAACATGGATGTGAAGTGTTTGGCACTGCATGTGTAGAGTCACAACTATGCACAGGAAATCTTATGTCTCAAGAAAGTTTATAAATACAAAACCACCAGCACGAAGGAGGCAAAGTCGACCAGCATTTGCCTGGAGGTGTTTATCCAAGACACGATTTTCCTCTCTGTTATTATCACCCAAATTAATTTAGTCGATCTGTTTCTAAGGGTGTGTGTGCCGCGACAGGATGGCTCATTTTTCAACCTGAATTCCTGTACCTGTTTCAATATGTTTTTCTGGTGGTGATTTAGGAAGACGGTGGAATGAAGGAGCGTGGTTTGCTGTAGGGAATTTTTTTTTTTGTGTGTGTGTGGGGGGGGGGGTTAGACATGAGTGTGTGTGGCAAGGGGGTGTGGTGGCAAGGGGGTGTGGTGGCAAGGGGGTGTGGTGGCAAGGGGGTGTGGTGGCAGGGACGTGTGGTGGCAAGGGGATGTGGTGGCAGGGTCGTGTAGTGCCAAGTGTGTCTGGTGGTGGCAAGTGGTACGAGTATTCTAGTGGAGGTGGCAATGGATTCTGGGAAGCTGGTAGGGGGAGTAGAGATGGTGGTGGTTGGTAGGAAGTTGGGTGGCAGGCAGGGTGGTAAGACGTGGTGGTGGTGGTGGTGGTGGTGGTGGTGGTGGTGGTGGTAGGCGGGGTGGTAAGACGTGTTGGTAGGAGGGGTGATAAAACGTGGTGGTGGTGGTGGTGGTAGGTGTGGTGGTAAGACGTGGTGGTGGTGGTGGTGGTGGTAGGTGTGGTGGTAAGACGTGGTGGTGGTGGTGGTGGTGGTGGTAGGCAGGGTGGTAAGACGTAGTGGTGGTGGTGGTAAGATGTGGTTGTGGTGGTGGTAGGCGGGGTGATAAGACGTGGTGGTGGTGGTGGTGGTGGTAGGCGGGGTGATAAGATGTGGTGATGGTGGTGGTAGGAATCATATAAAAATGTCTGCCTTAATTGGAAAGATCTAGTAAACGCCATTTATACCGAATTCTGACAATTAATCAAAAATCTTACCTCACGTTAGTCATTCGTACAAATGTAATAAAGAAAGGAACAAATATGCAAACGTAAATATTTATTAGAGCAAATGAGCCACCAATGATATATATTATACGGTAACAACCCTTGCGAGGTATAGGGGCCCAAGACTAGGCTACCTTAAGTCAAATACTAATAATGACGTGACCAGTTAACGCCTACAAAAACCGCCAAAGATATAAAACACGCCTTCCCGTAGCGAAAAGGAGTGACTGTGGTCAGTGGTGTGGTTTGTGTCTGTCCTCGCCTTCCTAGCTCTGCCCTCCCCCCCTCCGACTTCTCCCCTCCCCTTCCTCCCCCAACCCACTCACCAACACCACCACCATGACCGAGCAAGCAAACATAGAACCAATACCTCCACTAGCAGCTGTTGCCAGTTCACTAAATCTTTATTATAATTTATGAACAACTACTTGAGCAATCTGAATAAATTGGTGATCACGAATAGCGAACAATATTCAAATAAATAATACCTCACTGACTAGTACTGATTCTAAGACAAGGCATCACAAAACCCGGGCAGTTAGACATTATCACAACTATTCAGCCTGATGGTTATAAACACCACTTCATTATAACTTTATGCATAACTACGCTGTTATAAACAAAACCTGTATATTATGTGTGATTTAGCAATACAAGTGATCGTATAACACAGCAACACGTATCTTGAGGCCGGTTTAGCATAATACATGCATGCTAAGTGCTGTTTATAAAAAGTTCAGTATAACTCTACACATCCTAAGTCATTCATTCATTCATTCATTGCCAGACGCCATGTATCCCAAACGGGGTGGCCAAGGGCTTAGAGTTAATTGTTTTACAGGGAGGGGCACTAATCCTCCACCAACCCCACTTGACACGTAGAGTACAGTAATATAAAAAGGGCTAACCAGAATAATTTAACCATCAAACAGCGCAGCGATCGTGCAATCCTCAACACTTTACTTAAGAGGCCGGTCAACTACTACAATATTCAGTCATATATATACGTAAATAACACTGCATTATAGCTTTACACGTTCTGAATAATAAAAGAACAGGATTATGTATAATTTAGCAAGATGAACACGTTACCTGAGGATCAGCGTCAGTGTCAGCAGTCACGTACACCCCCACCCCAGATGAAGCAAATGAGACAACGACAGGCGGCGCAGGCGGTCTAGCGGCGTTCAGGGTTCAAGCTTTTCGAAAACGGGAGTGAAGCATTCACTCGCTCGGGAAGTTCTTTCGTATCTACGTCGTTAGGGGGTCAGAAAAAGAACAGGACAGATTCAAAGCACAGGCGGTGAAATGGAATATGATGACAGTAACGAATTATATGGTATAGGTTAGGATAATGACTGAGCATCCCCCCCACAAACTAGCCGGCGGTCGGGGCTTGCCATATGAGAGTGAGACCAGTACCAAATGGACTGAGCCATCGAGTCGCTCTGTTGCACATCTACGAATCACTTGTAACATTCAATTTCTCTGCTTTCCTAATTTTCAGAGATAATGGGTGAAACACATGCCAAGTGTTGATTTCAATACAGCTTACAAAATGAACTATAAAATGCCTATAGAATTCATCATTTATTGAGCTTACTCGAGAATGGATATACGTTACAGCCTTGAATGGAATGAAAGAAAAATGTGTTCTTTAGTTTCCGGAGGTATAACGCTAACAAACTTATGCATGATCACTGACAGCTTGCTTGCTAATTATTATTATTATTATTATTAATTATTTAGGTTTGGTTTGTAGGCCCTAAGGGATCACAGTTTCAGTCCACAGGGTACATTTCGTCAATTTAAGCAGTATGAGTTAGGACCCCCCCACGGAATACAAGTGTTAGGTGTTCTTTCCATTTGTAAACCATAAGATAGAAAATTTCACTCGTTCTGTAGTTTCTCTCTGCCTGCTTTTGGGTTTGAACGCCTACGGAATGAAAACTAAGTCTTAGAGGTATGTTATAGGATACATAAGGAGTGCAATAAAAATTACCGTGCGACCTTTCATAGCACTGGCGGTCTATAGCTTTAAGAGGCATTTTGGAATAAAATTATATGTGGTCACCGGATATTTTGGAATTTTTGAACAATACGGGATGAAATTTACATGTCTCCTGGCTAGAATCAAAACTTTACATGTCTACTGGCTACCTTTCCTTTTTTTTTGGGGGGGGGAGGGGGAGGGGGTTAGGTAGGCAGTGTATTGTGAGTTACGACCTCACATAAGGGCATCGCATGCGCAGGGAGCCACGGCGGCATTACCCTGCACTACCCCGGCATTTCTCACCCCACGAACACGGCTGCTGGGAAACAAAGAAATATAGAGGGCATTAATACCAGTCAGTCACGGTACACTTACGGCTCGCTGCCCTTGCCCTCGCCCTCTCCCTTCTCTCGTCTCTCTCTCTCTCTCTCTCTCTCTCTCTCTCTCCCTCTCTCTCTCTCTCTCTCTCTCTCTCTCTCTCTCTCTCTCTCTCCAGATATCGGCAAGACATGTTACGATCCCATCCCCTCCCCCCAAACCCCGTCCCCTCTTTCCTCTCCCTCCCCCTTCTTCCTTGATTTCCTTTTCCTTTAATTCACCTCCCTCTCTCCAGAATCTATTTTCTTCCCAACACCCCACCACAGCACCCCCTTCCCCTTTGCTCCAACCTCCTCCCCCGCAACTCACTCTCTCGAATCCTTTTTCCTCCAAGCCCCACTCACATGCACTTTTTCTCCCCGCAACTCCCTCTCCCACTCGCCTGAATTCCCTTTTCCTCTACCCCTTCCACCTCTCCCCAGAACCCCCCTATTTCTCTAACCCCCCTACTTCTCCCCCAAACCCCCTTTTTCCCAACCCTCCTCCCCCGCATCTCTTCCTCCTTTGAATCGCTTTTCCTCACACACACACACACACACACACACACACACACACACACACACACACACACACACTTTTGCTCCTCCCCCCTTCCTGTGATGCGGGTGAAATGTGAGATGTAGGGTGTGCTGTGGTGTGATGCAGGTAAGGTGTGGTATGATGCAGGTAAAGTGTGGTATGATGCACGTGTGGTGCGGTGTGGTATGATGAAAGTGTGGTGTGGCGTGGCATGATGTAGGTGTGGTGTGGCGTGGTATGATGCAAGTGTGGTGTGGTATGATGCAAGTGTCATGTGGTGTGATGAGGGTGTAGTGTGGTATGATGCAGGTATGGTGTGGTGTGTCTGATGCAGATGTAGTATGATGTGATGGTTCAGTGGTGTGTATAATGCAGGTGTAGCGTGGTGTGATCATGCAGGTGTGTTGTGGTGATCCAGGTGTGGTGTGGTGTTGTGTACGATGCAGGTGTGGTGCTGGGTATGATGCAGGTGTGGTGCTGGGTATGATGCAGGTGTGGTGCTGGGTATGATGCAGGTGTGGTGCTGGCTATGATACAGGTGTAATATGGTGTGATGCAGGTCTGGAGTGATGTGCAGGTCTGTTGGTTTTGTTGGATTACGTAGTACAGGTGGGATGTGGAGCAGGTGTAGCGTGTTTCAATATTTTGTACTTTAGTGGCAGTGTGGAATACAGGTAATGCAGAGATGTGGAGTAGATGAAGTGTAGTGTGGAGTAGATTTAGTATAGTTCAGGACAAATATGGTGTAGCGTGGTGTATATGAGATATGGTGTCTGGTGTTGTGTGGAACAGATGCAGTGTAATGTGGAGTATTTGCAGCATAATGTGGCACAGCTGTTTTGTATGTTAGCCAAGATCTCGTGAGGCACGGACATAGAATTAAAACCACGATGAATGTAACGAGGAAGGACAGATTAAAAAAAAAAAAAAGAGGTCACCAGTAGTATAAACTCCCTAAACGACCTATAAACATGTCAGGAATTCACGCCATCTGAGGAACAAGACTCCTTATCTTTGAGACTGAAAAATAACACCTAATTATTTGAGAGTCCATTGAGGCGGGAAATACAGCAAAAGCATGGCACGGAGACAGATATACATTAGGGGTGATTTTTGCCGCACAACTCACAGCTTTAAAGGAAAGAGTATATCATGGATCATACCTACGTACAGTTTTAAGGGAAGCTGCGTGTCATGCTCCACAACTCAGCACTGTTTTAAGGGGAAGCATGTGTCATGATGCAGAACTCAGCACTTATACGCAAGGGTGTAATATGCCACAACTCAGCAAGGGGTGTCATGCTCCACAACTCAGCACTTATAAGCAAGGGGTGTCATGCTGCACAACTCAGCAGTATTTGGTGTGTGGGTCACGTCACAGCAATTACCGATACCAAAGCCGCTCTTTTCACACCCACACCACCTCGCGTGTGGGGTTGGCGATGGGGCCTTCTGTTTCCATAAAGTGACCAAGGGTGGAATTAGTGGCGTTATTTCACTGCCTTAAAGACGGTAATACAAAGCACACTGGCCGCAAAGTACAGCTTGGATACACGAAAGAGACGGGGAAAAGAAGTAAAGGGGCGAGTCGTCAATCTCAGATCAGAGGGAGAAAGGTGGTAATAATAATAATAATAATAATAAATAATAATAATAATAATAATAATAATAAATAATAATAATAATAATAATAATAATAATAATAAATAATAATAATAATAAATGTATTTCAGTTCGAGATTCGCCATCACTTCTTCCTTATTCGCTAATGTTTTGTGTCTGGTGCAAAGATTATATTCTGTTGTGTTTTTATTATCAGGTCTGGTAATATTAAATGTAACAGCGATCATTTAAGCATGTAAACAGAGCATCTGATGGTTTATTTAATTTATACTTCACTTAAGTTTAGAGTCACGATTATAATGTAGTTCATGCAATCTGAGAGTCACGCTTTATATTGTGGATCATTAGTGGACGCAAGAGATGGCTTCGAACCAGTGTTGCCGTTTCGTGGAATTTCGTCTGCAAATGTGGAAAAACAAATGAACGACGGACATGCACGTGGATTTTTTTTTTTTTTTTTTTTTTTTTTTTTTGCCTACACTACTCGTTCATGTTATGACTGCTACCATACACCACCATACTCAATGTAACCACACACCATCGGCAAGACACCATTAACTTTACCATTCACCACACACCATCCACCCAACACTACCATAATCACAACTAGTACAAACTATTAACAGGCACCATTTTTATTGCTACCATACATCACCATACCCACTGTCAGTATACACCAATAACTAAGGGTACCATTATTTCTCTGCCACCCACCATACATCATGAAAATCACAACTACTATAACTTCCACCTTCACCATTATCAGCCATTACTACCATTCGTTCCTACCATTTCATATACACCACTTCAGTAATATTTCATCACCACCACCATGACCACCACTGTCACACCATCAACACCATAGCTCAGTCGCCATCATTACAATCGTCGTCATCCACCACCATCGCTGCCACTACCACATCATCATTAACCACAGTCACTACCACCACAGTCATCACCATAATCCCTACCACCGCCATTACCACCCCTCATCAGTCTCCATCACCACCACCACCACAATCCGTATCATCATCACCACAATCACCTTGTATTTCGCACCACCACCATCAATTCATCATTCTCCACCATTACAACTATCACAACCATCACAGTCGCCATCATATACCACAATCATCCCCCACCACAGTCACCATCACTCGCATTGCGTTACTCGTATACCACCACCACCACCACCGCCACCACCACCACCATCCAGACACTTCCCGCGCCAATCCTCGCTTTAATGAGGTCGAGGAATGAGGAACAACCGCGAATTAAGAGATCAGCAGACTCCATTTTATTCTCCTCAGTCTGGGAGTTTTGATTATGAGAGAGAGAGAGAGAGAGAGAGAGAGAGAGAGAGAGAGAGGGAGAGGGAGGGAGAGATTAACTAAAGCCAAAAAAAAGCAAAACCAACAGAGACAGCAGGAGTAGAGGGGAAAAAAAAAGCCAAAAAAAAAAAAAGAAGCAAAACTAATAGAGAACGCAAGAACTAAAGAGAGATGGAGCCCAGGAATGAGAGAGAGTAACTTCCCGGCAGCAATCTCTTCATCTGGGAGGGCCCTTGCAAATGAAGACATCGTGGCTCCGTCTCCAATCTCCTCCTGGGGTGTGTGATGGGGTTCTCCTGAGGGCCGCGCAGGGGGAGGCATCAGGCGGGCCGCGGTGGGGGAGGTTATTAGGAAGGAAGAGTGTGCGAGGGGCGGGAGGGAGGTGTGGGAGGCAAGGAAGGAAAGGGTAAGGATGTGGGAGGGAGGGAAGGGTCGGGGAGAAGCGTGTGGGAGGGATGGAGAGGGTGGTAGAGAAGTGTGGGAGGGATGGAAGGTACAGGAGAGACTTGTGGAAAGGATGTGAGGGGGATAGAGAACTGGGATGGATGGGAAGCAAGGGTAGGGGTGTGTTGGAGGGGAGGCAAGGTTAAGGGTGTGTGAGAGGGATGAAAGGGGCTAGGGAGAAGTGTTGGAGGAATGGGAGGGTCTAGAGGGATGGGGTGTGGGAGAGCAGTGTGGGAGTGCTGAGAGGGGGGGGGGAAATGAGAGGAAGGGAGATGTGTGGGAGGAATGGGAAGATATGTGTGAGACAGAGTGGAGCAGGAGGCAAAGGTAGAAGTGGAAGGTGTGGGAAAAGATATGGCAGGATGGGGAGTAAGATGTATGGAAGCGCTGGGCAGAAGGGTAAGTGGTTGTATGGATGGAGTGAGAGGTAAGAGGGAAGGGAAGGAATGGGAATATAAGTGAGGGAGGCAAAAAGAAAAATGGGGGAGATGGGAAGAGCGGTGTGGGAGTGAGGGAAGAGGGGTGTGGGAGGGAAGAGGGGTGTGGGAGGGAAGAGGGGTGTGGGAGGGAAGAGGGGTGTGGGAGGGAAGAGGGGTGTAGGAGGGAAGAGGGGTGTGGGAGGGATGGGAGAAAGTGTGATGGGGTTCTACTGAGGGGGACGCAGTGGGCGGTCTGGGGGCAGGCAGGGCAGGGGTAGTTATTAGGGTCCGACCTGCCTGTGTCTGCTGCGGCGACCTGGGGAGTCTAGGTGTGGGAGGGCGGGGAGAGAAATGGAGAGCCGTGGAAGGAAAAATGGGGTAGAAGACGGGGTGGAGGGCAGAGGAGAGGGAAATGGGGAGATGTGCAAGACAAGGGTATGGGTGTGGGTGGAGGGAAAAAGTTTGGAGGAGTGGGAGTGTAGATATAATGTGGGAGAGGAACAGCGGGAGGAGAGGTGTGGGAGAGGAAAGAGACAAGAGGGGTGTGGCAGAGGAGAGATGGGCAAGGTGTTGGTGGGGAGGGATAGAAAGGTGAGGGGTACTGATGGGAGTAAAGATGAGGTATAGAAAGGCACGAGATGTGGGAGGAAGTGGCAATGAGAGGGGGTTGAAGAGGGGATGTAGAAGGGATCGAGGTCTTTTTAACTCCTCAGTTCAATAACGTAGTTTTATATCGCATTCTTACCATTACCCGACGATTTTATTCAGCTCCACGTTCTTAATTTTCTTCTGAGGTGGATCAAGTCAGCTGAAGGTAACAAGAGTAAAACAAAAAACGTCATCTACGCGCAGGAAACTAACGTAATAAAAAATGAAAGGGACAGCATAAAAATATAAGATCAGGCAAGAGATGAAAAGCGAAAGGAAGGGGGAAAATTAAATAAAGGCAGTTAAGGATAAGACGAAGTGAGATCGGATGTGAAGAAAATAAAAGGAAGGAATGGGGCAAGACTTGATAAAGGTAATTGTTACTGATGATCAATCCCAGTCTGTTTGGCCAAGTTGACCCATCATCCGCAGGCAAACAACCGCCCCTGAAGAGCAGTCTCTTGCAGTGAACCGATGTTCCCCTGTGGTGGACACCACCTCGCCTCAGCGAGGCGCGGGGAAATGTGTGGAGGTTTGGTTCCTGGATGGAAGCCGCACTTACGTCTTTCCACCTAGTTAACAGGGACACCCTAGAAGGCTCCATATCACCCCATTTTGGGGTGATATGGTTACCACCCAGCGTTGTAAATGGTTTCTTGGGTCACAGGACACAATTAGGCCTGTTACTCAATGTAGTGCCACCTGAAGTGGAAAGAAAAGTACTAAAAGTGACAGGAGGGAAAGCAGAAGTAGGAAGAGGGGAGGGCAGGCAAGGACACGGAATGTTATAGGTGAAGGAAGACACAAGCAGCACCAACTACCACTTCTTAAAGTTAGTAAATTATAGAAATCTGAGAGAGAGAGAGAGAGAGAGAGAGAGAGAGACAGACAGACAGACAGACAGACAGACAGACAGACACAGACAGACAGACACAGACAGACAGACAGACAGACAGACAGACAGACAGACCAGACAGACAGACAGAGAGACATACAGACAGAGAGCAGACAGACAAACAAATAAACCAAGTGAGAGCCATCGACATCCGGTGCGTCCGTTTGGCATTCTGATGATAAAAATCCCAAGCTGCCTTTCACCTGCCTCCAGATATACTCATTCGGGTCTCAGGTAAGCCCCTTCAATACGATGATGCATTATATTTTATTACTGCTACCACCAGACGATTTTATTCAGCTGTGGAGAGACTTCGAACTGTGTGTGTGTGTGTGTGTGTGTGTGTGTGTGTGTGTGTGTGTGTGTGTGTGTGTGTGTGTGTGTGTGTGTGTGTGTGTATCAAGCTTCATAAAATCGTCATAAAATTGAAAGTAGAATATATCGAAAAATACGTCCCAGGTCTGAAGGGATTAAGCATCTTTGGGAACTGTCAGTCTCTCTCTCTCTCTCTCTCTCTCTCTCTCTCTCTCTCTCTCTCTCTCTCTCTCTCTCTCACACACACACACACACACACACACACACACACACACACACACACACACACACACACACACACACACACACACACACACACTCACCCTCCTCACCCACACTCTGATCTCACAGCATCCGATATCCACTGGCTTCGACCAAAAGAAAGACGATGGTGGCCTTTGGTGGGAGCGGGCCTGGGGGTAAGATCAAAGCCACATTGCATCTCACTACCACTCTCTGTCAGGATAACGAAAAATCTGGCGCAACAGCCGAGAGAAAATCCTCCCCGAGAGTTTTTCCTTCGGCTGACGTAAAAATCCTGAGGAGCTGTTTCGACCTAAAGAGTGCTGATGGGGATACAAAGGAGAGTTGCCTTATTAGGAAGACGGAGTGCTGAAAAATAGTGTTAGATGCTGTATTGAGGAAGTGAATGAAGTAGGGATTTAGTAAAGAAATTAAAGACAGTACTGAGACATAAAATGAAGTTGGGTCTTGAGGGATTAAGTAGAGTAAATGCAACGAGGATTTAATAAGGATTGAGGAAGACCGAACACTGAAAAATAAAGTTAGGTTCTGTATTGTGCGATTAAGTGAAGAAAAGAGGTAGAGATTAAATAAAGAAAATAAAGACAGCGAGTAGTGAAAAATATAGAGACAGTGAAGTTAGATTTTGTAATGATGGATTAAATAAAGTAATTGTGGTTGGGATTTAATAAAGAAAAAATGTGGTATTTCATGGGAGACCGAGTAGTGAAAATAAAGACAGAAAATAAAGTAAGATCTTATACTGAATGATTAAGGGAAGCAAACGCAGTAAAGATTTAATAAAGAAAGGATTTGATAAAGGAAAGAAGATACCGTAAGTCATGTAGGATGTATTAATTAAATGCAAAAAGAAATTAAATAAAGTTTGGTCTCTTATTGAAGGATTACATGAAGCAAAGATAAAAGGATTAAATGAAGGAAATATGGTATAAATCTGGCATTGAAGGATTTAATAAAGAAATAAAATATGCAGCAAGTATGACCTATGAGATTAAAGGAGGAAAAATGGAGTCAGTCTAGTCTTGAGGGGTTAGTAAAGAAAATGGAGTAAAGGAAAAAGATGAACTGTCAGTGTGGTTCTCAGGTTAAATAACGAAAATGCAGTAAAGGAAGAAAAATGAACTGTCAGTCATGTTTTGAGGGCAAGTAAAGGAGGTGCAGTAAAGGAAAAAGATGAAATGTCAGTCTTGTTTTGAGGGGTATGGAAAGGAAATGAAGTAAAGGAAAAATAAAATGTCAGCCTTGTTCTGAGGGATAAGTAAAAAAAAACAAAAATGCAGTAAAGGAAAAAGGATGAAATGTAGTTAGTCTTCTGAGGCATGAAGAAAAGGAAATGCATTTGCTTTCTACAGAAGGATAAAATATTGCAAACACAAAAGACAAATTAAGTTTTTTGCTGAAGCGTGAAAAGACGAAAGCGCAAAATGATATAAATATTGTACTGACAGTTAAACAAAGACAAAACAAAGGCATTAGTCTCATACTAATGGAGTTAACCGTCTTATGTTCCTCCTAGGCTAAATAAAATCGTCTGAGGGTTACTAATAAAACAGGCAGGCCATCATGGAACGGAAGGGGGGGGGGATTTACTGGGGACTATTTTGTAACCCTTTCGCAAACAGATGCCCCTCCTGAGCTAAATAAAATCGTCTGGAGAGAGCAAGAATGAAAAGCAGAAGGCAATTAAAGTAGAAAATGTGTTGCAGGGGTCAATGGATGCCGGAGTATATATCAGATTAACCTAGATTATAAAAAAAAACAGATCACTTTAGGTACCGATGCAATTAATCTGTGACAAATCATTAACATTCTAAATAATTGAAGTTCACGGAAAGTGTTGCTGGCGTTTTTAGCAGGTCGTAAATGAGGCTGACCATTAGCCTCGGTGGAAATCATTTATGAAGAGCAAAAGTACGAATCTAATTTGTTCAGACAGGTGACGCCAGATTTTTTCGCTCCAGGTAATGAGTCTGTACAGGTGGGTACAGTATTTCGCCGGGTATTCCACTGTCTTCTTCACACTTAGAAAATGTCCGTAACTTTCCTCCCTGACGCCTCACTGAATCGCCCATGGGTAGGGAAATATACCCAGCCCCTCTCAGCTTGGATATATTATCCAGCAGAGGAGAGTGAGCAGCAGGAGATGAAAAATTGGGCGAACTTTTGCTTCCGACTGTAAAACGTAACTGCGACGTGAAAGGGCCTTCAATAATTTCCATCACTTTCACTGGCCTTTACCCCTTCACTACGAGGACATTATTTACCATTTTTCCTGCTCAGTTTAGAAGGACCTAATAAGTGATGGTGTTGATAAGAGTGGTGGTCTAGTGGGTTACGGTGCTCCATTTGGACTGAGTAGGTAAGGGTTTCTATCTGAGGAATGGTTAAGTATAATGCCCATACAATGCCGCTTAGGGGATAGTGAACATTGTCATCCCCGTCTTAAATATAAGGAATGAGTAGCCTAGCCCCAGCCTCCTACGCTCCTGATGAAAAAAAATATATGATGGATGGATGGAAGAATGGATGAATAAATGACTAAATAAATGGATGGATGGACGGATGCATATAAGCTCGCAGTTGAAAAATTTATTATCTTGTGCCTAAAGTACCGTATTCTCAGCTGCTAATATTTTTCCTTGTGGATTATCAGTACCTTGCGTAAGTTATTCTCGGCTGGCAATTATCGTCTTGGATTATCAACATCCTGCCTAAGTTATTCTCTTCTTTACGGATAATTAATATCTCGCGTAAGTTATTCTCAGGTGTATTTAACTCAGCTCTGATACTGCGTCATTATTACTTACCCAAGTTATTCTCAGCTGTTAATATCCTACGTTCCCCTATCAGTTTCAATGTGATTCTTAGCCGTGATATTACTTCAGTGATTGAAAGTTTATATTTTTCCCTGGTGTCCCTTGATCAATAGAATTCCCCCCCCCCCTTTTTTTTTTTTTTTTTTTTTTTAGTCTGACACTTCTCATTTATCAAGAGTATTGTTTCATTCATCCTTCTCGTATCTCCCCCCCCCCATCTCTTTTTTTTTTTTTTTTTATAAGGAAGTTAATGGGAGAAGCGGTTAATAAGGAAAACAGGACATGGCAGTGAGAAAATAAATATCTAAATAAAATAATTATATTTCTCTATCTAAGTGAGCCACATAGCAGTAAACAGCCAAAAGAAGACCATTTTTAATCCATCCAACTAGGAGATATTTCCTTCGCTAAAAAATAGTATGAAAATAGCAGTAATAAGCCAACAAAGACGTTACTGTAAGTTGTATAATTGATTCTCCTAGTTCCCTTTTCGTTCTCCTTAAAACAACCTAAATAATAGTTACGTCAGTGGTCGATTCTTAACTAATGACCGTGGCACCAGGTAATGAGGATTAATGTGGCCAATTAGGTGGATGCTCGGGGAGAGATGGACATTACAAAGCATAAAGGAGAGCTGCCTACATCACTCAGAATAATGAGATAATTGGAGGTATTAAACGTGCGACATGACCGAAGAGATGGGGAGTTAGATGCCTGGTGTGCGGTGGAACTCTGATTAAAAAATAATAATAATGCTAATGTTCAGACACAGATTACTACTATTATTGCTTCCACTACTGCTAATAATAACAGTAATAATAATAATAATAATAATAATAATAATAATAATAAAAATAATACGTAAAAATGGAAAGCTTGAAATCTGACACCAAAATATAAAGCCACCACCGCCACCACCACCATCATCATCATCATCATCATCATCATCACCACTACCACTGTCAATCATCATCATCATCATCATCATCATCATCATATTCCTAATAACAAACTGTATGTGTTAGAACCAGAAGCAGAAGCAGGAATACTACCAACAAATCGCCCTTGGAAGTAAGACATAACCAGAGATGGAGAATTAAATGCCAAGAGTTCAATAAACATATAAATAAACTAATAAAAGACTGGAATGTGACAAAAATAAACATTTTAAAAAAAACGCCAGAGATTTTTTTTTAAATGCTTTGGGCAAATATGAGCATCTCCGTCATTCAGGCAGAGACGAAATAAAAGTACACCAGATAATACCCCTCTGTGTAATATAGAAACCAGGTGCATAGGGCTTTACGCAATATTTCTCAAGTACCAAAAGTTAATATTAGTGTCTCCGTAATTAACTCCTGCAGCCCGGTGACGTGTTCTGTATATTCTTGCTACCTACAGACGATTTTATTCAGCTTAAAGACTTGTCACGTTAATGAAGTTACCTAAGGCTGTATCTAACCTCTCCATTTCGAAAACAAAAAACAAAAAATCCTTCGTTTAATAAAATCATTTTGGGGTTGTAAGAATAATAAAAAAACGTCAACAAACAGAATAATTGAAGAGAAAAATTATATACGGTAGTTTAATTAATACCTTTAGTGTGTTACCTGATGCAAGACATACAAAGATAATTAGCGTATACCTGCAGGATTTTCTAGGTGGCTCTCAGGGGTAAACACGAGTACTTCAGTATTTAGTTAGCAGAAAATATGTGCTAGGAAATACCTGTAAGTGTATTTCATTATAGAAGATCCATACAGCCTCTCGACGTAAGATTCTTCGAGAGAGAGAGAGAGAGAGAGAGAGAGAGAGAGAGAGAGAAGAGAGAGAGAGAGAGAGAGAGAGAGAGAGAGAGAGAGAGAGAGAGAGAGAGAGAGAGAGAGAGAATTAAACAGACACCGATACGTTTGTGTCCTTCATAATTGATATAAAGAAGATCAAAATCCAGAGACAGGGAGTAACACCCAGACAAAATATTACTGCAAAATTATCAAGTACGCAAGGCAAACATTTTTTCTCTGTTCAGATAAGAGAAAAAAATATATAAACATTTGCTGATACCTCTGTGTGTATTTGATAATGGAAAATATACTGACAAATACAGTATTCAAATTTATTATCAGGAATCAAAATGCCGATAAGAATCTCAATAGTTTTGGTAGATGAAAAATGATATAGCGTGGATTAAGCCTTTGTGTGCATTTCATAAGATACACAGCATACCACATCACATCACTCACCACACCCCAACACATTATTCATCACACTAACAACCACACCGCACCACATCACACCACACCACAACACACCCACCACTCCATTCCACTCCACACCTAATACCATTCACACCACACTACACCCTACACTTAACACTATTCGCACCACACCTTACACCATACCACACCACACCTTACACCTAACTATTCATACCACACCACACCAGACCACACCACACATTACATCCCCCCATGACTAACATATAGATATTATTAATCCAATATTTATCAAGTAGTTATACCCACTTTACTCTAACTTGGCTTAAAATTGACACCTCTCCATCTTGAATGTTAACTTCTAGCAATGGACTGACACCAGAATGTGATGTTAGTAACGAAGAAGTGCTATGGAAAGGATGCAGGGCTGAAGCACCGTCTCTTTACCACTGAGCTACGCGAAATAAGTGCAGAACGATGAAAACTGGGCCAAGTTAAGGTGAAAGAACTATACCAGGGAAAAACATTCTTAAATTCTGGAGAGCACATACCGTCAAGACATCAGAAAATCGGGTAAAATTATATATATATAGAGAATACCTTTGTGTGTATTTCATTATGGAAGGTACACAGGTAAGAGATACAGAAGGGAGCCAGTACGCCCACAGACATACGCGGCCCACAAACTTCTCTCTCCTGTCGGCTCTAACTCAAGGCAAAGCTGAAATACGCAGACACGTGCAGTATATAACTCCTCCATGATCTCTTCCGAAAAAAAAAAAAAAAAAAAAAAAAAAAAAAAAAAAGAGCTGACAGGATAAAAGTCAAGGTGTGTCTTTCTCTCATATCTTCTGGTTTTTTCTTCTTTAAAGTAATATACAGAAAGACAGATAAACAGACAGAATAGTGAGACAAATAGCTAAACAGACAGACAGACAGATAGATAAAAGCAGCGACAGACTGAGAGATGACAGACATTTTGATAGGATGAGAAGGAGGGATGAAGGAAAAAATCAAGGTTGGTCTATTTCTCCCGTATAATCTCTAGGACTTGTTTGTAAAGTGATGGATAGACAGACAGACAGGCAGATAGTTGTACATATTTACAGACTGATATATAGATGCAAAAATGGCAGAATAAAAAAATTGAAAGTTGGTCAGTCTCATAAAAATAACTTCGCCCCTTTTTTTTTTTTTTTTTTTTTTTTTTTTTTTTGAGAGAGAGGGGGGGGGGAGGTAGTGACGATATGTTGGGGTGGTGAGTGACACGCTTATGTGGTGTGTGTGTGTGTGTGTGTGTGTGTGTGTGTGTGTGTGTGTGTGTGTGTGTGTGTGTGTGTGTGTGTGTGTGTGTGTGTGTGTGTGTGTGTGTGTGTGTGTGTGTGTGTGTGTGTGTGTGTGTGTGTGTGTGTGTGTGTGTGTGTGTGTGTGTGTGTGTGTGTGTGTGTGTGTGTGTGTGTGTGTGTGTGTGTGTGTGTGTGTGTGTGTGTGTGTGTGTGTGTGTGTGTGTGTGTGTGTGTGTGGCAAACCTCTATGGCCGTGGTCGTGCACTAATAAAGAAGAGGATTTTAGGAGGCAAGTGTCAGTTAGTGATGAGCTGAGGCGAGTGACTGGGCAGGGAGGATTTACTGTGAGTGATTATGGAGAGCGATTTATTGTGAGTGATTGGGCAGAGGGATTTATTGTGAGTGATTGGGCAGAGGGATTTATTGTGAGTGATTGGGCAGAGGGATTTATTGTGAGTGATTATGCAGGGGTATTTATTGAGTGATTGGGTAGGGGGATTTATTGTGAGTGATTGGGAAGAGAGATTTATTGTGAGTGACTGGGCAGGGGGATTTATTGTGATTGACTGGGCAAAGGAATTTATTGTGAGCGATTGGGCAGGGGGATCTATTGTGATTGACTGGGCAGAGGGATTTATTGAGTGATTGGGCAGAGGGATTTATTGAGTGATTGGGCAGAGGGATTTATTGAGTGATTGGGCAGAGGGATTTATTTAGTGATTGGGCAGAGTGATTTATTGAGTAATTGGGCAGGGGGATTTATTGAGTGATTGGGCAGGGGGATTTATTGTGAGCGATTGGGCACGGGGATTTATTGAAGCCAGTGCAGGAGGCCAAGATTGGAAATGTAAATGTGTTCTCCAGTGTGTAAAGGGAGCGTCGATTGTGTTAACTCTCTCATGGGCGGAACAAGTCTGGTATTCTATTTATCTATCTGTGTCTGCTCCTGTCTACATTAACTATATCTATCTGTCCATCAGCATATCCATCTACGGTATTTATACCTATCCATCTATTTTATCTATCAGTCTATACATGTCCACCTACAGTATCCATTTCTTTACCTATTTATCTGTGTATCTATTCTCTCTCTCTCTCTCTCTCTCTCTCTCTCTCTCTCTCTCTCTCTCTCTCTCTCTCTCTCTCTCTCTCTCTCTCTCTCTCTCTCTCTCTCTCTCTCTCTCTCTCTCTAACACCAGTCTTATTCAACACTGGGAATACCTCTGACAGTAGGGTTGGATTAATGGAACTCAGATATAAAGGGCAGTACAATATCAAGACGTAAAGCTGAATGGGGCAGTGAAGAATCAATCCTACACTACGTTTACTCTAACCTGGCAAAGATCAGAAGCCTTTTTCACCTTCGTTTATAGCCAGGTGTTATCAGAGTGTTAATTTGACTAGTAACCAAGGAGATTATTTCCAGCCTCATAATTAAGGCTGACTGAAATTCGTGTAACTACAACTTAGTGGTCTTATGAGTTACCTAGTTCCATCAGATGAAGACAGGCTATAGTATATGGGTTCATTTTTTTTCCAAGAAAGAAGGAACCAAAGGCCAGGATTTCATTTTTTTTTTTATAGGACGTAAGGAATCACAGGAAAAAAAGCAAGTCCAACCTGAAATGCAATGCGGTAACAAAAAAAAATCGAAGTTGAAAAGATGGGCAATGGAAAAAAAAAAAAAAAATCCTTCAGTTAGCCCTTCAGGCAGTCCATAAGATGCACACTGGAAACTCACGCAATCATTTTCTCCTCCTAGAATAATGGAACGTCAATGAACTCTCTCTTACATGTACGGCCGCGTAGTTTATCGTGTGTGAAAAGGCCAAATTACTGTGTACTGTGCTGTTGGTGTCGTGGCGTTGAAGCGTTGATGACGGTGTGCGTATGTTGATTAAACGCCCCGGCCAGTGAGAGGTGTAGGAAGGGAGGCGTGGTTGAGTGTAATTGCTGGGGTGTTTTGCGTGCGTGCGTGTGTGTGTGTGTATGTGTGTGTGTGTGTGTGTGAGAGAGAGAATTGTGTGATGTGGTGTTGTGAGGGATTATACTGAACCGTACCTATTATTGTGGTGTTGTGTGTGTGTGTGTGTGTGTGTGTGTGTGTGTGTGTGTGTGTGTGTGTGTGTGTGTGTGTGTGTGTGTGTGTGTGTGTGTGTGTGTGTGTGTGTGTGTGTGTGTTGAGGTGTATGTATTAGTTATGACTAGTGTTGCATAAGCCAGCACTAATCTTATATGACCAGTAAGCTATTCTTATGCCTGATCAAGTTAGCATGATCACCTATAACTGCAGGACAAGGGGTGGAGTTACACCATGTTGCAAGAGTGCGTGAGTAGAGTGCATAGTGAGGGTGCAACTGACAAGGAAGGAGGGAGAGCAAAGAGGATAATTCGCCCGTGTGGAGTGGACTGCTGTTACTCCCTCATGCTAATATCGTGCAATTGCGAGGGGTCAAATGAAAGGGTTCCGGTTAATTCTTTCTCGAGTGCAATGACTTAGGTAGTGTGATGGGGCTGATGCGATGGTGTATGGTTATGGGCTTGGTATGAAGTGGTGTGGGTTGTTTGTGTGATGGGGCTGGTGTGTTGAATTGTTGTAGAGTTGGTGTGATGTGGTTGTGATGGTGTACGGATATTAGGCTGGTACGATGTGGTGTGGGTTGTTGTGTGATGGGGTTGGTCTGTTGAACTGTTATAAGGTTGGTGTGATGTGGTGTGGGCTGTGCTGGTGTGATGATGTATGGATATTAGGCTGGTATGATGTGTGTGGGCTGCTGGTGTAATGGTGCTGGTATTATGTGGTCTGGACTGTGTTGGTGTGGTGGGGTATGTTGTGATGGTGAATTGTTATAGGGGTGGTATGTTGTGGTGTGGACTGTGTTGGTGAGATGGTGTATGGATGGTTTAAGTGGTGTGATGGGGTTAGTGTGATGGTGTATAGTCATGGGTTGGTATGATGTGGTGTGGACTGTGTTGGCGAGACGGTGTATGGATGGTTAAGTGGTGTAGGATGATGGAATGACTGGTGTGACGTAAAGTGGTTTGTTTAAGGTGTATGGATGGTTAAGTGGTGTGGGATGATGGAATGACTGGTGTGACGTAAAGTGGTTTGTTTAAGGTGTGATGTGGTATGGAATGGTGTAAATGGTGTTATGGGTGCCAGTGTGATGGTGCATAGCTAAGGAAGGTGGTGTAATGAGAGTGGTGTAATGTGATCTATAGATGGTGTGACCGATATGAAGTGGTATAATGGCGGTGAATAAAGTAAGTGCAGAATTAGTGGTATTAATCAAGGTATGAATACTTAATGAATGCATATAATAGGTGGTGTGAGGAATGAGTGGTGTGGTGCGATATGTGGGTAGGGTGTTGTGTGGTGGTAGTGTTATGGTGGTATATGTGGTGAGTTGTGATGTATGGTGTAATGTGTATGTACTGCAGTGTAATACAGTGTAGTGTGTGTTGTGTGTGAGGATGTGCTGTGTGGTTTGAGTGGTGTGAGGTGGTGTGGTGGGGTTGGGTGTGGTGTGGTGAATGGTGTTAGGGTCAAGGTGTGGTGTGGTGTCGTGTGCATGGTGCTAGTTGAAAAGATGTGGTGTGGTGAGTGATGTGACTTGGTGTGGTAAGTGATGTGGTGTGCTGTGTAATGTGGTGTGGTGCGTGATGTGATGCAGAGTGGTGGGTGATGTGATATGGTGTTGTGCGTGATATGGTGTTGTGCGTGATATGGTGTGGTTAGTGATGTGATGTGTGTGATGTGGTGTGATGAGTAACGTGATGTGTGATGTGGTGAGGTAAGTGATGATGTTAGTGATGTGGTGTGAGCAGTGTGAGGTGTTGCTGAGAGAGAGAGAGAGAGAGAGAGAGTCGTAAATACAAGCTCAGTGGGTTTCCAGACATTAAAATCCATATAAACTATCTATAAATTTTTCTCCAATTTCGTGCAGACTACAAATGCCCATTCCTACAAACTCCCAGATTATTATTTTTTTATTTATTCTCTCTATGTATATTCGAGGACAAAAATTGGCCTAATGTATCAGCTCTTCTACTAGTAACTTTCCTCTGATGGCTAATATTCCTAAGCTGAGAGAGGCTTGATACTTTCTCTGTCCATACATGATTGAAACAGGGAGGAAAGGGAAGGACGTGCCCTGATTTTCATACTTCATAATGCCACCTCTTGTATGCATTCACCTCCGAAGCTCATACCACTGTCACACCAGCTGCACATCCTATTACACCACTCGCCTCATCACACCACGCAGAGGAACAGCAGACGAAATTTTGACTACGACTGCACGGCACTATCTTTAGCCATGTACAACCAACGCCGCCATCTTCTCAGTTACTCCATGTACACGGTAGAAATATCCATGTAATATATGTGTACTTTTCCTCTTTTCGTGGGGCAGCAAATATCACTTCTTGCTACCTATGGGTCATATTTTTACGTCTTCACTCCATGTACAGGAAAATACTGGAGTTCATTCGCCTTTCCCGTCTTTCTTCCACTTCTTGATTCACAATTAATGTAACGTTGTGACTGAGGTGGATATTATCATTCATATGTGGGCGATAACATGTACCTTCGTCCACTATGTTTTATTCACGCATCTCAGAACCCAGCAATGGGAGAGGCACGAGAGACGAAGGGACTTTAATATCTGACTGTACAATATAACCATTTTTATGCCCCAAACAACCCAGGCCCCGCCATAATCCGACAGTCACTTCACGTATAGGGACTCGTAAAACTGCCATTCAATAACCGAGTCAATCAGGCGATGAAGTTATCAAAATGCCGGACCCGAGAAGACCCCGGACTCTTGCAGTATTCAATCTTATCTTAAATTCAATCACAAACCAATCTCGGGGATCGTGTAAGGTCTCGGGTTTAACGGGGAAGCTGAATGGCCGAGAAAAACATTGGGAATGGTTTCTGTGAGTGTTTAAAGAGGATTGGATCGCTCTATGGGGCCCTGTCGTCGCAGTGGGAATCTCTGTCTTTGGTGAATAAACGACTTAACCATCGAGGCCTTTCATAATTTTACGAACAGCTCTTTAATGCTTCGAACAATGTTACTTAATGCAGTATCAAGTGCATGTTTTGATTTGGTAGGCGTGCTTTAAAATTATCCATGGTCTTTTAATATACTAACATTATTTAACCATTTATTTATCATAGGCTGGAAGATAATTCGGCACGGGTTAAGGATCCGGTTATTCATGGCTGGACTGTCTGTGAATCCACGATGTCTTATTTAGCTTTGCCGCGAAAATCACGATTCCATGCTCCTCTCCCGTCAAATCTCTTTATCTCCCACTGGGCTCTCTGCAGGAGGCGCCACGACCGTGAAAAGGGAGAATACGGAGCTGCGTTTATGTTTCTTTTGGCCACGATAACATATTCTAATTAGGTGTTGACTGAGAGAAGAGAGTGGAGAGTTCTAATTTTTCCCTGTTAAGTCTACGGTTACCCTACAGTCCTGTGAAATATCTGACGGGTTCCTACTTTCCCTGAGAGTTGCACTGGGCTCCTCTCCCTTCGTTGGCACCATTATTTTTTCCGGAGTGACATCTGTAGGAGCGAGACCTCACCTGCTCTTTATAGGGAGGCCAGGCAAACTTTATAGTGGGATAAATTCATTGGTGGAGATGGAGCGAGAGGGGGAGGCGACGTTTACAGCCATGAAAGGACCCGCACAAGTACTCCGCGGAAGGGTCTACGATGGTCAGGGGAGAACGTGCCCTTACTTACTGCGGGAGCTGAACCCTGAAGAGGTGGGGGTGAGGGCCAGTGCTGACCACCTGGAGGGATGGTTTGGGAGGAGGAAGATGAGGGAGGAAGGGAGGAAAAGGGGAAAGATGATGGTGAGAGGAATAGTTGGGGAGGGGAAGACCAGGGAGGGAGAAAGATGTTAGAAATATAAGGCAAGACGATGCGGATCAGAGAAATAGTTGTGATAAGAAGAATTGTGAAGGAAGCTGGGGAGGGATTGTTGTAAGAGAGAAGGAGGAGTCAGGATGGGAAACGAAAGGTTGTAAAAAGGATGGTTATGGGATGGAATGGTTGTAGGATGTAGGATGGATGGTTATGGGATGGGAGGGTTGTAGGAAGGATGGTTATGGGATGGGAGGGTTGTAGGAAGGATGGGTATGGGATGGGAGGGTTGTAGGAAGGATGGGTATGGGATGGAAAGGTTGTAGGATGGATGGTTATGGGATGGCAAGGTTCTAGGAAGGATGGTTATGGGATGGCAAGGTTCTAGGAAGGATGGTTATGGGATGGCAAGGTTCTAGGAAGGATGGTTATGGGATGGCAAGGTTCTAGGAAGGATGGTTATGGGATGGCAAGGTTCTAGGAAGGATGGTTATGGGATGGCAAGGTTCTAGGAAGGATGGTTATGGGATGGGATAGTTGTAGGGAAGGGGGTAGTTGCGAGGAGGGATGGTTGTCGGAGAGAGTTATGAGAGGGGATGGTTGTAAGAGAGGGATGGCTGTGGGAGAGGGAATAATTCGGCTCAGGAGGAGTTTTCAGACTGAGGGAGTTAAAAATTTTCTCCATTCACCCCTTTTCAAAGATTATGGTTTTGTTATATCACTGTCACCGCTGGATGACTTAATTCAACTTGCGAAGGATACACGGGCTGAAGAGGTTAGTTGTTACTATTTTTTTATTATTCCTCGAAAATAAAAGCCAACAACTAAATGGAAGTTAAAGTAAAAATATAAATGCTTGCAGGACAGAATGTGATGAAATGAAAGTCTTTAATTAAGCAGATGTTACGTTCCGAAGATGTTTTGAACAGAAATGATATCTTTAAGTCTCCTCTCTCTCTCCTAGTTACCACCACTACCATAATAATCCTACTTCTGTCTACTTAAGAGATGGAGTGAAGTAAGATAATGGAAAAGGAAAGAGAAAGCCGAAGAAAATAACGAGAAAATGGAAAAGCACTATCAAACAGCGAGCATAATATACGAACACGATCCATACTTTCGAAATGTTGGCTCTACCTCTCAAGTAAAAATATTCCGCCAATAAATGTCAAGAACACGGCGCCAGAATAGACAGGCAAGACAGTTTGATAGAGAGAGACTGTTTTATAGCGTTTCTGAAAGCAGTTAGTTGGAGCAGAGTAAACATTATATCAGAAGTGGGGCAAATAAAAGATAAACTCCCATTCAGATGTTGATAATACGAACAGAAACTCATGTAAACACAGATGCACGCGCCGCTTCACAATACAGCCTCCTTGGATCCCCCTCCCCCTTCCCCCTCCTTCCCTCTCTTCCCTCTTCGTCCTTCTCCCTCTCTCTCACCTCCTCCTCCTTCTCCCTCTCTCTCATCTCCTCCTCCTCCTCCCTCTCAGTTTCTCCTCCTCCCTTTCACCGTCTCGGCCTCAACCCCTTCCCCCCACTTTGTTCCCTTCTCCCCAAGTCTCCCTCACCCCTTTTTAACGCTCTTTCCCTTGCCCTGTCTTTCTTCCCCTCTCCCACCTACTCCCTCTCTCCCACTCTCCCCCTCCCTATCTCTCTCTCAACCTCGTCGGGTACACACAAACTTCACGCAACATCTCAGCTTTCGGAGGAGATGGGTAGTGATAAGTCGATGTTGCCTACGTAGAAGGACGTTGTTAAGGAAATCGCATGGCTTAATCTCTGACTCAGGGTTGATCAGAAGTGTGTGTGTGTGTGTGTGTGTGTGTGTGTGTGTGGGGAGAGAGAGAGAGAGAGAGAGAGAGAGAGAGAGAGAGAGAGAGAGAGAGAGAGAGAGAGAGAGAGAGAGAGAGAGTCTTGAGTGGAAAGGAGGAGAGTGGGAGTGTGCAGAGAAATGAGAGAGTGTGGGTGGGTATAGAAGTGTGGGTGAGGATGGGAGTGAAAGTGACAGTGGAACACATTATCTGATATTAACAATGCGTGTGAGATTAACGTGAAAGGCTTCGTAAATAAAACTGAGAAGGACTCCAGTGATTACAATGAGGGGGGATGAATGTGTATCAGGTGAAAAAATGAAAATAAAGGTCTAAAAATGAATCTGTGAATGCGAGACAGAGAATATGAATGCTATTGGCCTATCAAGCTATATCGAAAAACTTCAATATTGACAGAATTTGAGAACTGAGATGCGGCAATGTGCGAAAAAGAGATGGTTTGCACAAGACAGGAAGGCGAGAAATAGAAGCATGAGACATATGAAAGATGGCTTCATGAGACAGTAAAATGAGAGACAGCTGCATGAGACAGGCAGACGAGCGAGAGATGCAAGAGACGGGAAGATGAAACTGTTGCATAAGACAGGAAGAAGAGAGATAGTTGTATGAGAAGGAGAAGCACTATATAAGAACACTGAAATAAGACGAAGATACTGTACTTGGAGAGGTGTTGTATGTTTGACGGAGTACTGTACGCGATAGAAGGTCTGAGTGATGGGTAAACTGTGCTGGAGGGTGTGCAGTGTGTAAATTGGAGGGGGTGCTCGAGGAGGAGGTAGGGGATGTGTGTGATGGAGGGTGAAAGCCTGGAGTGTGCGAGTACAATGAAATGTGCGAGGGAGAATGATGAGTGGATACGCCCAACAAAGTGAGAGGAAGGGTACTTAGCTGACAATAGCTGTGGAGGAAGATTATTAGATGAGTAAAAGAGCATGTAAGAAGGAACTGTGAATAAAGGATGCGGTTAATAAGAAATGAAAGAATGAGTATGAAAGGAAATCGTGAAAAAGGAAGCATTTAAAAGAATACGAGAATTAGAATGAGTAAGAAAGTAAATGTGAAAAAATGATAGTTAATAGTATGAGAGTAAGAGTGCACTAGTGAACGAGAGACGGGAGTAAGGGGAAGACAGAAGTGCGAGAGAGATGGGAATGAAGTAGAGGCAGGAGTGAGGGAGAGGCACGGAGGCAGAAATAAGATGGACGAAATGGTGAAGCAGGAGAGGAAGAAACGAGAGAAAGGTAGTGAGGCAGTAAAGTCGTGGCAGAAAGCAGAGAGAGCAAGAGGTAAGGGTCGGGGGGAGGGGGGAAAGAAATGAGGTAGTCTGAGGCAGGAATGAAGGAATGGCAGACAGGCAAGAGAGACAGCAAGGCAGACTCAGAAGTAAAGCAGGAGTAAGAGAGCGGAGTTGAAGAAGGAATGAAGTAGGCCGTGACAGGAATGGGGTTGGTTGAGGCCAGAATGAGGCAGGGAGAGGCAGGAATGAGGCAGGGAGAGGCAGGAATGAGGCAGGGAGAGGCAGGAATGAGGTAGGTAAGCAGGGAGGCAGGGTGGCAGGGGGTACTATACTATACTGTACGAGCAACAACCAAGCCACAACTCCCAAGAGAGAACCCAGCCCTCCACTGATTGGTTCCTCCGGGATGCTTCAGACTCGGCCCCCTCTGCACTAGCTCCCTGGCCCCCTGGCGGTGTAAATACAGAGCAGTTTAGACTATTGCAGCACTTTGTTACTGTGAAGAATGACTGCCTCCCCTGGGACTCAGAGCTTCGTATACTCGTCAGCTAGGAAGGCTCTCCACTATCTCCTCCTCTCCAGTTTACTTCTCTACATGGCACATGAGTATTTTCTTCAGCTAAGGACCCTTCCTAACATTTCTTCCCTACAGTTGTTTTTCCCCTCTATATGGATATTTTTTTAGTTGAAGTGCAATAGATTCCTCAGCATCTCTTCCTTATTTAGTGATTCTATATATGGCACGTTAAAATTCACTCATGTTTTTACCAGATAAGTCGAGGGTAAAAACACCCTAAGAATATATTACAGTAAAACACGCAGAATGAATCGCCAAGAAAGAGATGCAACAGACCTGCTAATCCCACGAGAATACAGGCCAGAGATCTTGAAATGGGTAATTGGGGTGGAGAGAGGCGGCCTTTGAAAAGTGTGGATGGGGTAGAATCCCGGCCCAGTTTCTCATTTCGGCTTCAAACAGTGATAAAAGGGAGGGCCGTGTTTACAGAGAAGCGCCCGCCCCGAGATTTGAGTTGCAGCCCCTTGAGATGGATGCATGTTCAGTGCTGGGTGATCTGTTTGATTGTGCAGGGGTGAGGGTGAGGGAAGTGTGTGGAAAAAGAAGGGGAGAGAAGAGGGAGGGGGAAGGGAGGGAAGAGGGAGGAGGAGAAGATGAAGTAAAGGAGAGGAAGGAGAGGAAAGTGAGGAGAGGAAGGAGTGGGGGTAAAGGAACAGAGAAGGAGGGACATGGGAAGGTAAGCGACATGAGAAACTGAGAGATGGGGACAGGGAAGGAGAGAAGGGGTGAGAGGGGCGTGGAGAAAGGAGGGGAAAGAGGAGGAGAGGAGGTGGAAAGGAAGGTGTGCAGAGGAAGGTGAGGAGAGAAAGGAAGGAGAGAGGGGAGAGGTACACAGGAGGGGAATGGGGAGGGAAGAGAGAGATGAGAAACGGAGAGATAGAACAGGGATGGAGAAGAAGGGGTGAGGGGTGTGAAGAGAAAGGAAGGGAAAGCGAAGGGAAAGGGATGGGAGAGAGGAAGAAGGGTAGGAGGAAGACGGGGATGGATGGATGAGGGAGGGAGAAAAATGGATGAGGAAGGGAGAAAAATGGGTGAGGGGAGTGTGAAGAGAGCAAGGGGAGAGGTGAGGAGAAAGAGAGAAGGGAAGGAATGGAGAGGGAGGGGAAGCGCGTGAAGAGAAACGAAGAGGAGGGAGAAAAATGGGGAAGGAAGAGGTGGTGTAAGGAGAGAATGGGCAGGAAGGGAAGGGAAGGAGTGGGAAGAGGAGGGAAGCGACGAGCATGGGTAGAAAAGAGAATGGGGGTAAGGGAAGGGAGGGGAAGTGAGAGAGATGGAAAGGAATGAAAAAGGTGGAAGGGATGGAAGCGGATGGGAGGGAGATAAGAGATGGATAAAGCTGGTGGAAGAGATGTGAAAATCTGGAAGGTAAGAGATGGGAGGAAGAAGGGAGATGGAAGAGAAGATGGAAGAAAGGAAAGGGAAGAGAGAGGAGACGGAAAAGGGGAGAGAGACATGGAGAGATGAGGAAGGTGAAAAGGTTGCGAACAGGTGAAGGGAATATGAACTTGAAGGAGAGGAGGATGATGGAATGGATGATCAAGGAATGGAGGGCTATGGGATAAAGAGACGAGACTGGGAATGATGAGAAAGGTGGAAGGGTTAGGAGAAGATACAGGAAATGGGAGAAAGGAGGAAGAAAGGGAAGAGACGGGAGGAGAAGAAAAAAAAAAAAGGATAGAGATGGAATGAGGAACGTGAAAGGGTTGTAGAAAACTGGAAGCAACGGAAAAAAAAAAAAAAAAAAAGTGAAATGAAAAGCGAAAAGGAAGTGATGAGAGGAAGGAGAGAGATAAAATGAAGGGGACTGGGGAAGGTATGGAAAGCAAAGCAACAGGAATGAAAGAGGAAGAAGCGAAAGGGAGAGAGAGGGGGAGGAGAGGAAGAGAGAAGGAAGGTAGGGAAAAATCAAACTGAAAGGAGAGGAGGAAGTGGAGAAGGAAAGAAATAAAGAAGAGGAGAGAGGGAGTATAAGAAAGAGGCAAGGCAATGAGAGGGAGAGAAGGAAAGGGAAAGGGGGTGAATGAGGATAGGAGGAAGGGAGAATCGGAGGGAGGGGAGGATGGGAGAGAAGAAGGGAAGGGAGGAAGGGGGAGAAGAAGGGAAGGGAGGAAGGGGGAGAAGGGAAGGGAGGAAGGGGGAGAAGAAGGGAAGGGAGGAAGGGGGAGAAGAAGGGAAGGGAGGAAGGGGGAGAAGAAGGGAAGGGAGGAAGGGGGAGGAGAAGGGATGAGAGGAAAGTGAAAAGGAGAATGGTCTAGAATGAAGTTAAAGAAAAGTACAGAGAGGGAAAATGGGAAAACAAAGAGAAAAGGGAATGAGGAATGAGGGAATGGGGGATGAAGGAAGGAAGCATAAAGTACGGATGGAATGAGGGAAATATAGAAGGAAGAAAGGAAGGGAAGGACTGGAGAGGTGAAGAAGAGGGCTTGAGTGAAAGGGTTATTTGAGGGGCGTAAAAGGAGATGGAGAGAAAGTATGCTGTGATGCTGTTTTAACTCCTTCACCCCGAGGATTCCACGTTAATTTTATTCTACCACATGATTTTATTCCGATTATTAAGCCAACCCAGTAGAGGAGGAGGTTGAGGAAGGTCGTATATAGGCCCCAGTTCGAAAAGTTACCCCTAAGCTGAATAAAATCGTCTGGAGCTAGCATGAAGAAATGGGAAATACGTCGGTGTGTGTGTGTGTGTGTGTGTGTGTGTGTGTGTGTGTGTGTGTGTGTGTGTGTGTGTGTGTGTGTGTGTGTGTGTGTGTGTGTGTGTGTGTGTGTGTGTGTGTGTGTGTGTGTGTGTGTGTGTGTGTGTGTGTGTGTGTGTGTGTGTGTGTGTGTGTGTGTGTGTGTGTGTGTGTGTGTGTGTGTGTGTGTGTGTGTGTGTGTGTGTGTGTGTGTGTGTGTGTGTGTGTGTGTGTGTGTGTGTGTGTGTGTGTGTGTGTGTGTGTGTGTGTGTGTGTGTGTGTGTGTGTGTGTGTGTGTGTGTGTGTGTGTGTGTGTGTGTGTGTGTGTGTGTGTGTGTGTGTGTGTGTGTGTGTGTGTGTGTGTGTGTGTGTGTAAATGGTATACAGTACTGAACAGCTTTGTAGTTTATGCTACAGTAAATGAACAATGAGAGTTATAGTTTGTTACATCCTCGTCAGCATTATCATTATCAGCAAAGATCTCGTCAACAGTAATAATGTGTCAGCTATTTTCGTCAGCACCTGGACGTCAGCAGAGCCTTCGTCGGCGATATCTTTGTCAGCAGTGTCTGGTCCGAAGTAATATACGAATAATATGTTACTTTGACAGCACCAGCATCTTCATCAACATGATCTGTGTCAGCAGTGTTCTTGTCAGCAGCAATGAAAACGTTATCTTATTCAGCAGCGCCAATACCTTCTGTGTCAGCAATATCAGCAGCATCTTTATCAGCAGCACTAATCAGCAAGTGTAATCGTCAGCTGTTGTTATCAAAGTTTTCCTTGCACTAAAGCAATCGCTAGCCATTTTGTCACTTCCATTCGTCAGCAGCACTTTCTTCCATCAACAACAGTGTAATCGTCAGCTCTTTTCGCCACAACAGCTTTCCTCAGCAGTAAGGTAATCGTCTGTCATTTTCGTCACCAGCCTCTTCTTCAGTCAGCAACAGTGAAATCAGCTGTTTTCATCAGACATCTCAGCAGTAAGATAATCGTCAGCCACTTTCGTCAGCATTTTTTCGTCAGCCTTGTTCTCCTCAGCTGTATTGTAATCGTCAGCCATTTTCTCAGGAGCCCCTTCGTCAGCATCGCAGGCCCCAGGTCATTATCAGCCTTATTCCCGCCATCCCTCTCGCTGCCACACGCCCAAACGAACCGGACCTCTCGCACCCCTCCCCTTTCCAATCCACTCCACCCTACCCCACCTCTCCCTCCTCCACCCTATCCCAGCTTATTCTTTCCTTTCCCAACTCTCACCACCCCAGTTGTCCTTCCCTATCTTATACTGCCCCTTCTCATCTCATCCTACTCTTCCTCAATCCAACACACCCTATCCCCACACAATTCTACCATGTCCCACACCACTCCACCCCATCCCACCCCACTACAAGATATTACACCTTACCCCAATCTAATTCACCCATACCTACTCTTGCTCTAAACCTCCCCACCTCACACCACATCTCTCAAGCACCACCCTATCCTACATCACTGTACAGAACCCCACTTTTTCCTGTTCCACCTCAGTCTAATTTACATCACTGTACTTCATCCCTAACTCACCTCTCCCTACTAAGTTCCACTCTATTCCTACCTCCCCATGCCCCACCATAAACTGTGCCACGGTATCTCACTCCAACCCACTTTATTTTACACACTACGTCATACTAACACTACTACACCCTGACAGTGACCCATCCAACCCCTCTGTACACTACCCTACCACACTTTAAACCATCCCACATTACCCCTCCTTACTCCACTATGCACCAATATACCTCTCCCAACCCCCACGCCACTCCTTTCAACCCTAACCCATTCCAAACCACCCTACACTACCCCATCCCCCGTTTACCTTATTATATATCACTATACCTCTCCCCACTTCATCCTACTCCTTTCCACCTCCCCTCCTTACTACCCAACCTCACCTCTTGTCATAAAGACTTTGTAGTTAATTGTAGAGAAGTATATTTTAGACTTGTGGTCGAGCGGCTTTTATATCTTGTAGTAGTTTCCCCACCAGATGTCATGTAGTGACGGGAGAGGTAAAGAATAGTATGGGACTATTTTTATTTGTCTTGGAAATATTAAACAGGTATAATAGTATAAGTCCTGGGTAGCTACCTCCCTGTCTCGCTATCTCTCTCTCTCTCTCTGTTCTAAGGCTAATCTCCGTCTCGACCTCTCTCTAGGGTCGCTTGTCTCCTTCTAAACTCTCTTTCCTAACATCTCGTGTAGTAGGGTGTGTGTGTCACGTATCTTCCTCATGGCAACAGAACTTTCTCACGAGAGGACTGCTGACAGCTAACTGCATCATCTCCTTACTGGCCGCTGTCGTCAGCTTTCCTCCGTGTAAGCGTTTAGCGCTGCTCGCTTCTCGCAAACACAACACCTTCTCATCATTTGACTTCCTGCTTCTATCTGTCTCTCTATCTATCTATTTATCTATCTATCTAGTATGATTTGCAATTATAATATGGAGACCTACCACATTGCTCTGCCGCGCAAAAATGGCGTACCATCGACATTTAATAGTTATAATATATTAATACATACTACATACACATTATAATGAACTTATAAGCTAATTAAGTGAAATACATAATATTGTAAAGTAACATAATTGTATGAATATTGTATACATATATTATTCATAGTAAATAGTGATTATTCAGTAATATTACATTTAAACAAGTTGTATACATATTTGAATAAATGCAATGGTTGTTGTATAACACTTGTAAGACGTGCATGTACAACAGACGTACGCATATAATTGTGCAATGGTAATACTGCTAGGTTATACATTACATATTTGAGTTATCACTTTAGTAATGTCTAATATTTCACCTAACTCACTCCAACCCACTTTATTTTACACACTACGTCATACTAACACTACTACACCCTGACAGTGACCCATCCAACCCCTCTGTACACTACCCTACCACACTTTAAACCATCCCACATTACCCCTCCTTACTCCACTATGCACCAATATACCTCTCCCAACCCCCACGCCACTCCTTTCAACCCTAACCCATTCCAAACCACCCTACACTACCCCATCCCCCGTTTACCTTATATCACTATACCTCTCCCCACTTCATCCTACTCCTTTCCACCTCCCCTCCCTACTACCCAACCTCACCTCTCACCACCCCACCACCATCCTACCACACCCTATCCCACTCCAAGCCACCCCACACTGCATCACCATTCTGTCCACTCCATACCTCTTCGTCCCTAACCTACCCCTCTTCATTACCCACACCATCCTCACTCACCCCTCACCATCCCAACCCGTCCTACCACCCCAACCACCACTCCGCCACCCGATCCTACCCTACCCACCCCTCACTATCCCAACCCAACCCACCACCCCAACCACCTCTCCCTCACCCTATCCTACCCTCCCCACCTCGCCACCAGTGGGTCAGACGCACCTTCATAAATATTTTGATTGGTCTGTTGAGCTTCCATCACGAGAGGCGTAGGTCACTGGTCGCATTCCCCGCCGGACCTTTGGAGCTCCAGGTCATACTTAGAGATGGGGGGAGGTCACACTTGAGGATCATACTTTGGAGGTTGGAGGGGTCGTACATAGCAAGGAAAAGTCATGAGTTTAGGTACGAGAAGTCATACTTAGAAACCATGAGAGGTCACACTTGAAGGTAAGGAAAGGTCACACATATCACACTTGGTAAGGAAAAGTCACACTCAAGATATCACACTTGGTAGGAAAAGGTCACGCTTAAGATATCACACTTGGTAGGGAAAGGTCACACTCAAGATATCACACTTGGACATGTACCTTTTTAAGTTGGGGGGGGGAGAGACCTTTCAAACCGAGTACCCAGAGTCGATCACAAAATACCCAAGCTTTCGATGTCTTGGCTCCATCTCACAAGCAAATAGTATTCGTTTTTATCCCCCATTTTCGATAAGCTTCACATATATTGGGGTTTACAAGTCTGACATTTTCACTAGGAAGACGGTTTTTAATTTTTCCTGTCTCCAGACGATTTTATTCAGCTTACAATCATCGAATTGGAGGGGTTTGATGTAGTGTTTATTAATCCCCTTACTATGATGGGTGTCTTTAGAAATTAATAAAAGAGTCTGTCTGCCAGAACGATGTGAAAAAATATTCTTCATACTGAGAGAGAAGAGAGAGAGAGAGAGAGAGAGAGAGAGAGAGAGAAACCTTCATCCCTTACGCCTCATGTGTAGTTACATTTACATACTCCTTTTATCGGAATAATTTTACAGTGAAACGAGCGATTATACCATGCAAATTAACTCCTTCTGATGATGCATTCTAGTTCATTCTTGCTGCCTCTTTTTTTTTCTGGAGCTTTTTTCTCGAACTAGAGAGTTTAGGCAGAGGTTTCAGTGACCCCTCTACTACAAGAGATCTTCCCTAATAAAAAAAATTAGCCTAAAAATGATAAAAATAAAGCAGAAAATACGTTGCTGAATTAAAGGGGTAAGTCAGGAAAATATCTTGTATTGCTGGGGTTGTGGATATTAGTTCAACCCTCACCGCGATGCACCTCAAACCTATAGTTCTTTTACACTAACTTGGTCCACATTTTCGTCCCCCTGAGGCATATTTCGCGGTGCTCAGTGTCAAATGAACGTATCTTTAATTCGGCTATGGTGTCTTGTTTTTGTTTTTTCTTGGAGGGAAAGTATAACACCATCGTCTCTATTTGTACTCTATTACTGTTACTGGAACATTTTTACGAGGAGAGCAGTGATTATCCAGTTAAAAAATAAATGTAAACACGTCTCGGGTTTTCCGCATGCTATCACTGCACCCGACAGAGGAGGAAGAGAGATAAGCCGTAAGTCAAGTCAGATTTACATACTCTTTTTATCTCAACATTTACGGAGTGGAACCAGCGATTATCAAATGCAAAATAATAAAAAGGTATCTTGCTCAGGTCGTGGGTTTTGCGCATGCCATTACTTCAACTGATGGGATAGATACGCTTCAAGTTACATTTACATATTCTTTTCATCTAAACATTTTTGCAGTGGAACCTGCGATTATCCACTGCAAAAAATTGATTAAAAAAAAAAAAATCCCGCACAGGTCTCGGGTTTTGTGGATGTCATGGGTGAGCGAGCGGTACAACTGGGCTTCTCCTTTATCAGGCATATATCGAGGAATCATGATGTTAAAATTGTGGGAGCCGCGTGTGTGAGATTCAGATTTGCACCTTATGTAGCAGGAAATAGCTCCCGATATTCAGTGCCCGCATTACCATTTTAGATTTTCTTGTTCCTCTGAATCTTTAATAACTAACTCTCCTTGGGACGTCAGGGGAAATGGACCTCTACATCACCTGAGAATTGTGGGAGAATTTCCACGCAAGGACGAGGACAAAAGCTCCCTCTCTCTTGCCCTGCGTCTACTTCACACTTAGGGCATGTCCGTCACTATCCTCCCCGAAGCATCATATTAAAGAGAAGTATCTATGGGGAGAGAAGCATACCAAGCCTCTCTCAGCGAGCAAAGGGATGTGAGAAGTAGAAAAGATGAAATACTTGGCGATTTTTCTCCCCGGCTGTTCAATTATTGTCCCATTCTTCCAGGTTGTATGATAGAAGCGGGTGTTGAAATAATCAGCTGGTTTAATTCTACCTTCTGACTAATAAATGTCATAATTCTTGGGGAGTATCTTAGACCTCACCTCGCACTCAAGTCCTCCTTACTTCCTTCATTAAGTCGTGTTCAAATGTACATAAAAATCACCATCATCATCAATTATGGTATATTAACACTGTCCTTAGTGACTTCCCAAGAAAGTATATACCTACTTTTGTACCACCCTTACCTGCTTTTGTACCACCCTTACCTACTTTTTTGCCACCCTTACCTACTTTTGTACCACCCCTACCTACTTCGGTACCACCTTTACCTACTTTTGTACCTCCCTTACCTACTTCTGTGCCACCCCTACCTACTTCTGTGCCACCCCTACCTACTTTTGTACCACCCCTACCTACTTTTGTACCACCCCTACCTACTTTTGTACCACCCCTACCTACTTTTGTACCACCCCTACCTACTTTTGTACCACCCTTACCTATTTTTGTACCACCCTTACCTATTTTTGTACCACCCTTACCTACTTTTGTACCACCCTTACCTACTTTTGTACCACCCTTACCTACTTTTGTACCACCCTTACCTATTTTTGTACCACCCTTACCTATTTTTGTACCACCCCTACTTTCGTACCACCCTTGCCTACTTTTGTACCTCCCTTACCTACTTCTGTACCACCCTTACTTAACAATTGCTCTCTAGAGGCTATTTTCTTCAGCACAGGAGAGATTTTGGTACCTGAACGAATTAGGTATACCTCCAATTAGCCTCTTCCCTACGAGACGTCTCCCCATGGTTGAAAGTAAAGGGCGGTCCGTATGCAGCGCGTTCGCCGATCAAAACATCCGCCCTCGCATCGCAAGCGCGGGTGTGAAAAAGAAAGCCGTGGGCGAGATGGGTACTAATCAGAAGCATCCATCAGAGCCGACCCCCACACCTGTCACCGCGCTGATGGACGCCCCGGCAGGTGAGATGTGCGGGCATTTCACCTGATGGGCAGCCTGATAATAATTTGATTACAATTGGGGCTTCTGAATGGATAAATGCAATTACCTATCCGTGGGGGTTGAAAGGGGGAGATAGGGCTTTTCCACCCGGGAGATTTTCATTTTTTTACATGCGAAAGTTGTTGTTTTTTATTTACAAACAGGAAAACACACACACACACACACACACACACACACACACACACACACACACACACACACACACACACACACTAAACGCACCCAAACGAACCAACACGCACGTACCCACACCCAGTCCACCTGACAGACTGGGAATTGCAATAAGGAGAGTTGACAACCCGGACCCGACCTGTCTGATAAGGACAGATGCAATATTGAACAACAGGCTTACCACAACTATAGTCCGTCCACATTAACTTGTTGATTTTCGTCCTTTTGCAGCGTATTTCTCGTAGCTCAGTGGCAAAACACAACAATACTACTGGTACAGCTCTACATCCTTTCCATAGCACCACTTTTTTAGTTCACCTACCTTAAACTGGCGTGGATATTTGTCATTCGGCAACATACTAATTACTAACTTGTTACAGGTTAGTAATCTCTCTCTCTCTCTCTCTCTCTCTCTCTCTCTCTCTCTCTCTCTCTCTCTCTCTCTCTCTCTCTCTCTCTCTCTCTCAGGCACGTCAAGGCTTAAGTGGGGTATGCGCCGTTGTGATGGATTCGTACGTGTGGGCTCTCATTCCTCGCAATATCTGTACCATGACAAGCTCATTTCAAACCATTATGAATAGTGATAGCAGGCGCCTTATACAGGGTGGGTCCACAGGTTGCGCTCCCGTACCTATTTGCGTGTGCTGGTGAATTAGCCAAGTCTGCTGGTGTGGGTGCCGTATCTTTTTTTTATATACAGGAAGAAACCATGGATGAAAGCCTGCAAAATTTATCCTTTCCGAAGTAAATTGAACTAAAGGAAGGCTAGATTTAAGATTTCCAGATTCCTAAATACATTGCGTTGAAAAGACAGATTAATGGCAGTGGCGAAGACTGAATGAGTAAAACAATTTCTGACTGACCAGCTGGACACATTAAACGTTATCCATGTGTGTTGAAATGACGTGGTGACAGGCTGCCTTTACTTCTTACAAACAGGCTAATGACTGACTCTTAATGCAGGTTAGACTATGGTAACCCTGACTAAGCCCTCTCTTCAACACTTGGATAGGGAGTACAGAAATCAAACTAAACAGACAGGGGTATAAATATTTGCTCTCTTTAACACTGTGTTTACACTCAGGGCATGTCTGTCGCTTTCCTCCCTGACATACCACAGCTACGGAAATCATCAATGGGCAGAGAAATAAACCAATTAAATCTCTCACCTTGAAAGTATGTACAAACTAAAACAGAAGGGTATCAGAATTATAAGACGTGAGATATCAGGCAAACTTTTGTCCCTAGCTGTACAGGGTGGTTCATATATTGCAACATAAATACCAATTTTTGTGTGTGTTGCAGGAACGGCTGTCACTGTGAAATAAGCTGTGCTCCTGTGCCAATTCTCGTGTGTTGCAGGGACGTCTTAGGCCGCTTTCACACGAGGCCACCGGTGGCCGCCACCGATGGCCTCCACTGGTGGCCCAGTGTGAAGGGGCTGGCAACTGGTGGCGCCGTGTGAATGCTCCGATTTGAAAAAATGCTTTAGAGCGAGTGGCAGCAACCGCCAGTGGCGGAAACTAGTTGCGTGAGCGAGCCACCGCCAGGAGCTGGTTGCCGGCCAGGCAACCGCAGTGGCCTCGTATGAAAGGCTCCATTGAAAACATTGGAAGGCAACTAACTGAGGCCACTGGTGGCGGCCACCGGTGGCCTCGTGTGAAAGCGGCCTTAATGTGCCTATACAGCCAATTTGTGTGTGTTGCAAGGACGGTCACGTGTGCCTATAATGCCAATTCTCGTGTGTTGCGGGGACAGCTTGACGTGTAATTCTAGGCGAAATTTTGTCCCCTACTGTATCTTAGCCCTGTACGCCTCCACGCTGTCAGGTGGAAGGAGGCGCATTTCATCTCTGAGGCGGACATGATGCATAGGTAATGGCGGCGAGGGGGGGCAAAGAGAACACGGCTTACCATCACGCGATCTTATTCACAGAAGGATCCAAGCCTCTCACCGACCACAAGATAAGATCGAACCCCGCGTCCTCCCTCGACTCCTGCATCCCCGCTAACCACCTCTGCCAAATACGTGTTTACAAATATTCCTAATCTTGTGTCATGACCCTCTGTTGTCGTCAGTTTAACCCCTTCAGTCCGGTGATGTATATACAGCAGTGACGTATATGGTGAGGTACATGGTAGTGACAGTGATTTATATAGTGGTGACATATAGTGACGTATGTGGTGACGTAGTGATGTGTATGGTGACGTACTGTATATAAAGCAGTTATGTGGTAAATTACGGCTACATTTATCGCATCCAAATCCAAAAATTCTGAGACACACTTGATATACCTAGCCAGAGGAACCGGACACACCGATGCCACCACGTGAAGGCGACCCTCCCCAGCACAATATAATGCAATCAATTATTCCAGGGGAAGATTTTCACCTACATATCAAAGTTGTGTTTACTGGAAGACACACCACATTCGGGCTATCTGTAGAGGATCCAAGATGGGTCGAATTTGTTGTCTGAAATTGTCGTATCTTCTCTAAAATAAATAAAGAAAGAAAGAAAAACAATAATAAAAGATTGTGGATCCCCCCTCTACCTCTTCCTCACTTCCCCCCCTCCCCCTATCCTTCCCCTGTACCTCTCCTTCCCCCTCCCCCTCTCCCTCCCTCCCTCCTCACCTTTCCTTCCCCTTCTCCCATCCTCTTCATCCCCACTCCCTCCCTCCCACTTAAACCCCACTCCTTCTTCCTCACCTGCCCCCACCCCTCACTTCCCCGTCCCTCTATCTCCCCCCCCCTCCCTTCTCCCACCCCTCCACCCCAGCTCCTTTACTTAGTTGGATATCCATGCGTGCTAGAGACGAGGTGAAGTGGATGAAAATGCAAAGAGTCTGGTGGAAAGTTGGTGTGAGCGGAGCAGAAGGTTGGTGGGTGAGGGATGGACGAGGGAATTTATGCGTGAAAGGGTGCAACATGGGAGAGGAGAATGCATGAGAATGAGGAATTGATCATGACTCTAGTGCATGCGAGACTTGCAGCTTCGAAGAGTGAGTTTGTTTGTACGATCTAAGACGAGGTGTTGGAGAGAGACGCCCTATGTGGGCTGTCAATTATCAGGTTACAGAAATTCGGGTCTGCCTGGCTATACAAATCTCCCTCAACTACTTCCATACCCCCGAAAAGGAGGATGGTGGACTGCAGGAGGATAGAATAAGCCTGCGGTCCACTGGGTTCTCGTTTCAGATGAGCGTGGAGTTCCAACTACTAATACTAATACGACAAAAATATCTTCTTTTCGTGTAGCGATCAGCTTATCATATTACGTCCACTGAATAAGCAAACCTCCTCGTTACGGAAAGATAAACCACATCTCGACACAATGGCATAGGAAGTACTGACAAGGACGTCCCCCAACGTGATTCAGTGCCAAACCAACCAAACCACCCCATTTACAAGACTCCTCATCCCCCAACTCATGTACCCCGGAGAAAGTGGCAGAGTCCGGGACAAGAATTTGATTCTCTCTCTCTCTCCATTGCTCAAGCTCCGTGTTCCTTGCAATGAAGAAACACGGAATGTCTCTTTCAAATGAATAGATATGTCCTGTACAACTCAGAAGTGTGTACAGTTTCACCATCCACTCACTCTACACAGAAACCACTCTTCTCGTCGGTTAAAGAAGCTCCCTAACACCTTGTCCTAAGCGATTCATTGTTTATTACACCTTACTGTCCTCTTCTATGTTACACATATCCTTCCAACACCGCCATACGCTGCATAAATAACATCCAAACGGATATTAACTTGCCACATTAAAAAGTAAATCGCTAAGGAAGAGGAGTTAGGGAGCTCGAGTCGGAATGTCAAACTAAGTGTCCTTTACTCAAGAAATTCATACCATATACCCCCAACAAAAAGGCAACTGGTGGTCTGGTGGGTTACGGCGCTTCCAAGAGACAGGATGCGGTCCATTAAGCTCCAGGATTTAATTAAAAGGAATGATTGGGGTTTACTGCCGCTCAGGGAAGGACAACTGGCTACTCTCTCCTTAATGTCTGGAGAAAGCAGTTTAGTCTGGGGCCATAACTCTCATGGGGGAATAAATAATTGCATGATATGGATGGATAGAAATGTTTTAAACCATCCTCCAGCCTATGCATCTCATTTACTGAAAGCACAGCGTAGAGCAAATAACTATACTCCATTTCACCCAGTCTGGCACCATCAATGATGTCCTCAACACCTGTAGCACTGATAAGGGTCATCAGTAATGTATATACCTTTTTCTATTGCCTTTTATATTGGTTCTCAAGGTTATAAGTAGAGGTTCACCTAGTGCAATTGATTTACATGAAAACTACAGGCGTTGAGGACATCACTAATGGTGCCAAACTTGATGAAATGGAGTATAGATATTGGCACATCTTCTTCAGTCGTTTATTGTTACCAATGATTATATTATTTATCATTACGAACCGGTACATCTTTTTTTTTTAGTCGCTATTAGCAATGATTATAATATTTATCAATCTCGAAATAAGCCTTCACTTGCAATATTACTCTCTCAATCCTTCTCAACCCTGACATATCCTTGGAATGCTCGCTCGCCGTGCTTAACGCCCCCCTTCCCCTCGTCCCCTCCCCCATGCCTCCTCCTTCCCCGTCCTCTCGTCCCCTCCCCACGCCCCCTCCTCCTCCCCCTTCCCCTCATCCCCTCTCCATGCCTCCTCCTCCACAACTCCGCGTCTTCCTCCCATGCCCACCTCCTCCACCACCTCTGGTCTCCTTTCCATGCCCCCCCTCCTCACATACCTCTCCTTCCCTCCCCATGCCCCCTACTCCCCCCTCCCTCCCCCTCCTCCCAGACTCCTCCATCTTCGGAAAGAGCGCAAGAACTCAGTCCATCGTGATATAGCGTGAGGCTTAATGCTAAGGACGTGGTCGGTGATGTATGATGCTGCCTTCACAACATCACTAAAACATTTCTCTCTCTCTCTCTCAATAGCTCGCCTCATATCACGAATGCCAGAGTCTTTTGGAAAATTTTCTTCCATAATCATGTACTTCCATCATTTCCTGGAGAGAGAGAGAGAGAGAGAGAGAGAGAGAGAGAGAGAGAGAGAGAGCAGCTTGTGGGAAGGAGATGCATCCGAACAGGTTTGCCCTACTTTCCGCATCGCCGTAGTGAGTTCCAGGATAGAGTGGAAGCAAAGGTACCCTAAATAAGTAAATAAATAAAACCGGAACTTCCTTACTTGTAGTGTCTTTCTGTGAGTAATTTCAGGATAAAGTAAAGGCAAAGGTACCTTAAAAAATAAAATAAGTAAAACCGGAACTTCATTACGAGCAGTGTCTGTGTGAGTAATAATCTCGAAAAACGAAGGAGAATAATGAGAATCTAAACTACTGCACATACGATGGATTCCAGGTCGTGATGTACTCTTAAAAAAATATATATATATCTCTAACTAGGATCCCTTTTAATCAGTAATACGTTTAGATAAAGGAAAAATAATGAGGATCGGAACCCCTTATCTAGAGGGATTTTAATACTAACTGATTCCTAAAAATCTTCATCTCTTACTTAGGTCTACCATTTTTTTTTTTCTTGAGTAAAATCCAAAGAGCTGGAACTCTTACCTAAGACGTTTTCCAGAGAGAGAGAGAGAGAGAGAGAGAGAAACAACACACATTAACAAACCAACACCAATCCCATTCCCTTCCTTGCCCGAGGCGGATTCTACTCTGGCTCTCACGATAATTCCCAGCTGTCTGTCTGTCTGTCTGTTCTGTCTGTCAGTTTCTTGGTCTGACACGAAGCTCTTTTATCAGGGCAGGTATGAGGGGCTTTCCTTCCACCTTCACCCTGATACTTACACCCTTAATCTCCCCCTGACCCTCATCCTTGCTCCTCCTATCACCCTCACCCTGATACTTTCACTCTTATTCTCACCCTAACCCTTATACTTGCTCATATTACTTTCCATTATTTTCACTTTCTCACCTTCCTTCCCTTCCCTCACCTCATCCCACATATCCTATTAATTCGACTATCCTCATCCTGTACCCTCATCTTCATTCTCATCTCTACCATAGTTTCCTCACCTTCTTTCCCCTCTAATTCATTTTTTCTCATCTCCTGAACGTTCTTCTATCCTTACCTTCGTCCCTCAAGCATTCTTCCTCATTCTACCTTCCTCACTTATCCGTCTTCACTCTTCGTCTTCTATCCTCACGTTCTTTTTGACACACACACACTTTCTCTTCCTCACTCTTCCACCCTCACTCAACCCTTCCTCCTAAACTGTCCCATCCTTGTTCTTATCCTCAGTCTTCCACTCTCACTTTCCGACCTTCACTCTTTCATGTTCTCTCTCCCTCTCCCCGTCTCACTCTCATTTCCACTCTCACTTTCCGAACTTCACACTTTCATGCTCCCTCTCATTCTCATTTCACCTGGAAATAATCTGGAATAATTTGTTTGATATCAGTCTCTTGGGTCGCAACACGCAAAGAGTGATCGAGATTACGCAGTGTTTCTCTTTTCACAATTCATATAACATTTGCAATGGCACACGAATAACAGAAATGACAACCGAATTACTGGGAAAAAAAAAATCCAGAAACAATAGCAGCCGGAAATCAGTCGTTATGCTGGATTATCATAAAAAAAATAATAATATTGTGTCAAAAATAGCCCAGGAGTAAAAAGCGGGGCGACACGTTAACACATCAGACCTCTGAACTATACTAATAACAACCACTACTTAATATCTTGTTCCGGACACTATTTTGTTCAGTTTCTTTAAAGCTTTTTTCTTAAATAACAGAAGAGAAGAAGGAAAAACAAGTGAATAAAAAAAATACTTCATACACCTGATTACAGGTTTCCTCCTTTCATAAAAAATCTTTAACAGTTGGACTCGAACGGCTGTAGGTTGAAGTTTGGGGGAAAAACACACTGGGGAAGCGAGTTTCAAAGAGATGCAGTTCGAGGAATAAGCGAATTCTGATTCAAGTTCTGCAATATGGCAGTGTGACTGTCCAGTCATGACCGCTGTCAGATGCCCGTGTAGCACAGGAGAAGGCATCGAGAGGCGGCACAGTGGATGCAACTTCGTCTGGGCATTTGCCATAATAGTATCTATAATATAATGCAAGGAAGGCAACATTTCTTCTTACCTGAAGGAGAGGTAGTTCATTTGTAATAGTAGGGCAATTAATAATTCTAACAGCCTTGTTCTGAATTTTGTTTAAACTACAGGTAGTGCAACTTCTCCACATCCATTTCACAAGGGTGAGCAATACTGTAGTGCAACTTCTCCACATCCATTTCACAAGGGTGAGCAATATTCTAGCTGAAAGCGCACATGACTCTTATAAATTATTGCTAACTGCTCGTCAATAATCCAAGTTATACAAAGTGACAACGCTTTTCAGACTTTACCTTTGGTTCTCTCATTTTCTGAATTAAGCTCGCAGAAGTAATTTTTCTTACATTTAGGGTACTGCCAGATGATTTTATTCAGCTTTGGAGAGACCCTCTGGCGTGGTGGACTTGTGTCAAAACATCAGCCAGCACCCATCCAAGGAGAGGCCAAACCTCTCCCACAGCACCACAAACGCCAGTCCTCCATCACGTAACCGTATCAGTCGGCGCCCATCTTATAAACGCCAGAAAAACCGCCGACAAACGCAACAAAAAACCAAGCCTCAAATCCCCCAATAGGAAGCAAGTCAGTAGTGGAAGGAGGGCGGGCAAGGTGAACGCCTGTGTCGGAGTGGCCGAATCAATAACCATCAACAGTGGGAATAATTGCAACTGCAGACGGCAAACGAGCGGGTTGCATGAGGGAAATGAGAGGGTAGGCGTGGAGGGGCCAATCCCAGATCAAAATGTCATTCCTGATTACAAAGAGGCTATCTGGTTGGCGGGGATAATTGGGAGTGGTTGGGTGAGGTAAGGAGAGGGTCTGAGTGGCTCCTGCCAGGCTATCACGCCAATCACACCCTACCTGCTAGTCTGCCTTCATATCTCTGGCTCTCACTGCCACACCTGCTTGCATATACATACATAAACGGACATGAACATGCATACTCATATACATACATACACATACATACCGTACACACACACACACACAATGTATATGCTGTATACATACATACATACAGTACATACATACATACATACAGTACATACATACATATAGACATACATACATGAACAAGCACATGCATACATATACGCACATGCACCGACATACCCGGTACCTACATGCATAGTCGTACATATTTACATAACTTACACGCACATACACTGTCTTACAGATGCTGTACATATACGGACATGCACATATATACATACATACGTACATACATACACACACAGAATATCTGCAAAGGTAAGAAACTCGGTGCGGTAAACATTAGGCGGTGTGCCCCCTTGAGCCTACGCATCACTCTTGCTGTAACAAGGCTTAGTAGTGGCGGTGATCTTCAGTAGCAGTCATACTCCATTTGCTGACTTCCTTAGTTTAGAATAATATATTAAGGATTTGTGTATTTTAAGCCAGTGACTGCAGTAAATAAGTTAACTAATATTTCATACACGCAAATCCACATATACATACATACATACATACGAGTACGGACATACATACATACGAGCACATCAATGCATACATACATACATACGGTCCTAACAATCAGACAGACACATGTATGGATCTTGAATTTGGCTCACTGTTATCCTGTTTTTGTTTTTTCTTCGAGGGGACAATTTGTGCACTCCTGGCCTTTGGTTCCTTCTTCCTTGCGTTAAAAAAAAAAAAAGGGCATGCATACACACGCACATATACATGCACACACACACGCAGTCAGGGGTCAGTGACTATTCCCACTATCCCTTACGGTACATGGACGTCATTTCATTTTTATTCTGACTATCCAAACGCGAATCTATACACCTTAAGAAAGACCTCCCATTATGATTTAGAAGAAATATCTCCATTAACCCTCTAGCTATGATTATTTTTTACTTTCACTGTTGCCCCCTCAAAGCAATTATAGACAACTAGCAAAAGTGACCCTCAGACTAAAGAACATTAGAGAACCCATTACACGTGCAATTTAAAAGCCTGTCTAATTACCCGTAGCATGTAATAACCAAGACAATAAAAACGTTATATGAAAGTATCAGGTGCAAATTCATGCTTCATTTGATAACAGTACCATTATTACGGGGCTAATTGAGTCTGGTCACGTATGCACCTCTTCCTTCCCCCCATTTGCATACCCTGAGACGAACTGACGCTAATTACTGACCTGGGCTCGTGTGTTGAGGAAGTGAGATTGGGGGCATGATGGATATAAGCGTGAAACAGAGAGGAGGAAGTGAGATATTGTATCGGCATTGTGTGAAAGCTTGGGGGACTTAGAGAGAGAGCTTTGAGGATTGTGAAAAAGAGAGAGAGCTTTGGGGTTTGTGAGAGAGAGAGATTGGGGGATTTAGAGAGAGAGAGAGCTTGGGGGATTTAGAGAGAGAGAGAGCTTGGGGGATTTAGAGAGAGAGAGAGAGCTTTGAGCATTGTGAAAGAGAGAGAGAGCTTTGGGGTTTGTGAAAGAGAGAGAGAGCTTTGAGGTTTGTGAAAGAGAGAGCTTTGAGGTTTGTGAAAGAGAGAGCTTTGAGGATTGTGAAAAAGGGAGAGAGTTTGGGGGGTTGTGAAAGAGATAGAGCTTTGAGGATTGTGAAAGAGAGAGAGCTTTGAGGACTGTGAGGTAAAGAGAGAGAATTAAAGGACTGTACTGGGATTGTGAAACAGAGGAAAATAAGGAACTGTCTTAGAAGAGCTTTGGGAATTGTAAAGTCGAGATGGGGAGGTAAGGAAATGGGATTGTGACAGAGGGATTATCTTGAGATTGAGAGATCAGGTGCATGATTAGTACAGGGTCACAGTGGAGAGAGAAGTAAGAAATGATTGTACTCTGTTAATTGTACCAAGGTGGTGAGACTCCATACGTTATCAATACAGGGATGGGGAGGGAAGGAAATGCAGCGACACGAATATTGCAATTGTCTGGGAGTTCTCATCATTTTGGGCTCAGACATATAGTTCTCATGTCCAAGATCATCACGGAAGTCCACACCCGTCATCCTTGTCCTCCCCTTTTCTCCCATACATATACACTCAAGCCCGCACACACACAAGGACGCGTAGGGGTCATGCACTCACACAAGAAAAACACACATACATTACACGCGTCTAGTAAAAACTGACACACGCACAACACACGAATATTCAGTATCATATAAAACAAGGCACCCATAAAGCTCATAAAAATACACATACAACCATTCAAAGGCAGAAATGTATACAGAAAAAAAAATAAAGATTCATATGCATACCAATACACATATACATACACTCAACCGTACGGCATAACACACACACACACACACACACACACACACACACACACACACACACACACGAAGAAAGCACGTACACTCTCCACCTATCCGACCCCCACGCAAAGCCTCTGAAATAGACGTGCATTACTCCCTTATAGTCCAAAATTAAGCCCAGATCCATTCGGCATATATAGGAGAGAGAGAGAGAGAGAGAGAGAGAGAGAGAGAGAGAAAGAGAGAGAGAAAGAGAGGAAGTGAGGGAGCGAGCGTCCTTAATATGCATCAGTAAACATATATCAAGAAGATAAGTTGTCGGCTCAACAATCCTAACAATTGAACAGTGTAATGTCATAAAACAGAGAGCGAGCCCTGTAATCTTGTCTTACTGGATCAAGGCAGGTTTATGGTCTGGCAGTTGTCTGTAATTCTCACATGTATTTTTGGTGCACGGTGAATACGGGGATGTGCGTGACCTACCTACCTAGCTACCTCGCCTCCCACATCACTTACTTACCTACCTGCATATCTCCCTACCTACTTACCTACCCACCTTATCTACCTACCTACTTACCTACCCACCTCGTCTCCCATCTTACTTACCTACCTTGCCTTCCACCTCACTTACCCACCCACCTACCCACCTCGTCTCCCATCTCACCTACCTACCTACCAAATTCACCTCTCACCTCACTTCACCTACCTACTTACCTACCTCGTCTCCTACCTCACCTACGTTCACCTCCCACCTCACTTACCTACCTTCCTACATACATACATATATACTGTAGCTCACTCCCGCCTCATCATCCTGCCACACGACACACACTCATCCACTGTTTCTAATCCTCATCCACGTTACCCACAGACTTCGTAACTGGTTTCATCTGCATTCATTTTGCCTCACTGTACTCACACACCCACTCACCCTTGTCCCATTAACTCATTCTGCTTTACCTACATACTCATGGTTACTCGCACTTCCTCTTTCACCTTCATTCTTTCTCACTCTCGCACTTTGATAATTTTGCAAACTCATCTCTCCTCATTCACCCTACCTCACTAACTTATGGTTTCACTCACACACTCACTCTGTATTTTTACGTCACATTCATTCTTCCTCATTCTGGAGACACTAGGCCTCATTCTGCTTTACTAACTCGTCTCACTCACACACCTCACAATGTGGTTTACTCACTCACTCCCTTTTCCTCACTCTTGTTTCACTTTCTCATTCACCCTTACTCACCCACACTCTTCCTCTTCCATTCTGTCTTCTTGCCTCAGTTTCATTTTCTTACACTATCTTGCACTCTTTCACCCTCACTTACGCATCCACCTACCATTACTACTCTCTCTCTCTCTCTCTCATTTCCAAGTACCCACTCTCGATAGCACTCTTAACCAAGTAATTTCCATCCTGTATATTCTATTGTATCATCCGTACTTCAGGCTGGTTAATCGCTATGTTGAAGTACCGTGTTATGAAGTAAAGGTAAGCTGGACCAAAGAAAAATGGAGTGTAATCTCTTTTTCCTTTTTGTCCTCCATCGCCCTCTCCTCCTCACACTCAAGCACATATATACGGTACGTACACACATCTCGGCACACACACACACACACACACACACACACACACACACACACACACACACACACACACACACACTAATTCAAATATACTCGAAACAGCTGCTCTTTTTTTTTTTTTTTTTTTGTGCTGAAGCGATTATACCAAATGCGGTGGCAGTGTATGACTCAGTTACAAGGCGAGCAAGGCAAGGACACTGGTTACTTACACAGACATTTATAAACCACTCACATTTACTCACTCACATTCATATAATTTACGCTGCCCCTCACAAAAAAGTGGAGCAATTAACAATTTATGGACGAGAGGTATCATCTTTTTTACTACTGTGCTGGTACTGTATTAAGCTTGTGAGTGATTATTTTCCAGTCCAGACTAGCCTGGTTAAAAGTGAGAGTTTTCCAAGTTGTTTTTTTCTAACGCCAAACCATTATATTTAGCTCAGAAGTGGCCTCCCGTCCGAAAGAAAAAAAAACACGAGCCTATTTTGAATGGGGATATCTTTATTATGTATGGTATATATATCTTCCTATATGCATCTATCAATCCATCCAGACTTCCAGACATACATATATTCTAACTCAGTCAAGGTTATTTTTTCGACTTATAAAATCTCCAAAAAGAATCCCAAGCAGTCGACATTATAAGGTTATGACTAGCAGAGTATGGCGTAAAGAGTGTATGGCGATATGGAAGCAAAAAAGGTGCACTGTAAAGAAAAAAAAAAAATTCAACTACATACAGGTAAACATTTTGGTAATTTTCTTATACAAAGGTGAATAAGAATTTATAAGGAGCATGAACGCTAATCCAAACGCACGCAAAAGCACATACATATACACAAAAATAACGCAGCCCTCTTCCACAACACAAGCACCTACCCTCTCCTCTCCTCTCCTCGCCTTTCCTCTCTCTCTCTCTCTCTCTCTCTCTCTCTCTCTCTCTTTCTCTGACACACACACACACACACACACACAATCTCTCACTCCCTCAGCATATCTGCAACAAACCGGTCATCTTGCCCACAACAATCCTACCACGCAGCCTGTCATGCAAAAAGCCGATCAGGGAATGCAAGCTATATATGGCAGGGGCCTTCTCGCGCCTTGGGGTCCTTTTCATTACACCCTGCCCCGGCCACATATTTCCACTGGTAGGAGTCTTAGTACCAAATTTATCCTAACCCATCTCTCCTAAAACTTAACCTTGCCTGACAATACCCTAACCTAACTGACTGACCTAACCTAACCTATCTAAAATACAGGGGGTGATTAAATTGTCCTAACAGGGTATGCAAACCTTCCTCTGCCTACAGTATCTAACCTAGCCGCCATGATTCTTACCTATCCCAACCTAATCGTGAACACCCAACCTAACCTAACCCTACGTAACCTATTATTGCAGTACAGGTAAAATTATCATAGACCGCGACACCATGAAGAAAGAGCTCTGAATCTAGCGTCGTTTCTTCATATCCTAACCTAATAATGAAAACCTCACTTAACTTAATAGAGCAGTACAAGCAGAATCATCGTAGACATCAACGCTATGAAAAAAAAAAAATCTAGCGTTTTCTTTATAGAAGGGAGGGAACATGAATGGAAGGAGAGGAAAGACAGACGGCAAAAAGGAAAATGGATGGATGGGGAGTGAAGAGGGATAGGTTTGGAAAATCACACACACACACACACACACACACACACACACACACACACACACACACACACACACACACATCTCCACTACATTTCGGAAATTCTCCTCAGTCGTGTTGCCCTTTATACAGACTCGTGACGGGTGGAAACCGGGGCCTTGAATGTATGACCTTGTTCCTGATGGGTTAAGGACTGGGGAGGAAATAATTGGGGAGGAAAGAATTGGGGACGAAAGAACTGAGGAGGAAAAGATTGGGGAGGGAGGGACTGGGGGGAGGGAAGAATTGGGGAATAAAGAATCGGGGAGGAAAGAATCGGGGAGGAAAGAACTGGGAAGCAAAGAACTGAGGAGAAAAGGAATGGGGAGGAAAACACTGGTTAGGGAAGGTACTGGAGAGGAAGGAATTGGGCGAGAAAGGACTGGGAAGGAAGAAATGATTATCCTCTGAAGACCCATGACAATTTATACTTTACTCAATGCTTCCAGACGATTTCTTTCAGCGATGGGAAGATGTCTAGTGTGAACAGGGGTATGAAGACTACTCCCCTAGTCCGTAAAGCCTCCTCTAGGCTCAATAAAATCGTCTGGAGGCAGCTACAAAAAAAAAAGTAATTGGACCGAAGGTATTAAAAGTATAGGTGGGGAAAAATAGGGAGACTTAGAAAAATAGGGATAAAGGGAAAGAATTACAACTCAGTATAAACAAAAGAATATCCAGAAAGAACACACAACTCCATCTTTACACTTACTAACGACTTTGAATAAATAATAATAATAATTCGCAAAAAAAGAAAAAGCACTATAACCTTGCTTGAAAATAATGGCGCAATTCGTCAAAAAGAAGAATGCGAATCGAATGAGATGATTTAAGCAGCGTTGCGAACCCAGCGTTGTTGGCACTGGATGTCAGTTCGTGTTCTCGCTGCCTAATGCTTCGTGGCACCTCTTTCAAACCGATTTATTCTTGTATACGGCTAGTTAGTATCCTCGTGCGTGTTATTTATGCAATGTGTGTTGATCTTTGAATTATTTAAGTAACACAGTAATGGCTGACAAGGTGTAATAACCAGAATAAATCACTATGGAGCAGGTGTTGGGATGCCTTCTTTATGACGAGAATACAAGTCCATGTTATTCACATTTACATGGCGACGAATACTGATATCTTGCAATCTAAGTACTAACAATATTCTCGAGATTCTATTCATACTTTCACTAAACTCTAGATAATTCTGGAATACATTAGCGATAGTGATATTCCTGAGATTTTATTTACACAGACAGCCTGTGTACCATTTTCCGATGGTAAATAAAATCGACTGAGTTTACCCAGAATGACAAAATAAAATCAACAAGGGTATATATATATATATATATATATATATATATATATATATATATATATATATATATATATATGCATAAATAAAGAGAGGCACCCAGGCTGAAGGGTTAATGAGATTGTTTTTAACATTATAATGTTCTAAGATTAGTTAGAACTCAGCCTTGTTATACAGATGTTAGCCTACCAATATTTTTCATTATTCTAGAGATTTGGGAAACTTTGCAGTGGCACTTCAGAGATTTTATAAATATTCAAGCGATTTTACCAGCACGATATAAACACAACATTTCCTGATATCTTAGCATTATGAATGTAATGTAGTTCTTTTACCTCAACTTGGCCTTCAGTTTCGTCATTTTGCGGCTTTTTTCACGTAGCTCAATGGCAGAATAATGATACACGGCACTGAGTCTTTCCACAGCACTTCATCGTGACTAGTACAGTATATTTGCGTTAATCTACCCTACAAATGAGAATTCAATAAGGAGAGATAGTGATTTTGGGCCAAGTTAGAGTGAAAACAGCATAATATTCAGTGAGATTCTAGCACTTATTTGACCCACTGTAGCGACATCAGTGAATCTAGTGTGGCAACTCAAACGTAAATTACAGGAATCAGAATGGGCCGTAAATCTGAGGCTCACTATAAGGCTGAGACAAAAAACAGGGAGTGTGTGATGGACAGCGAGTCGAATGAGAATAATTGCAAAGACTGGAGGAGCTAAGACCCACGCCACCACACCACACCACACCACACACCACCACACCACACCTGCCCACACACCTACCTTTCTATACAACTACCGCACCTGCCCATCCCCACACACACGTGCTCTGCTGAACTACCACACACACACACACACACACACACACACACACACGAGAGAGACAGAGACAGAGAGAGAGAGTGACTGTGTGTGTGTGTGTGTGTGTGTGTGTGTGTGTGTGTGTGTGTGTGTGTGTGTGTGTGTGTGTGTGTGTGTGTGTGTGTGTGTGTGTGTGTGTGTGTGTGTGTGTGTGTGTGTGTGTGTGTGTGTGTGTGTGTGTGTGTGTGTGTGTGTGTGTGTGTGTGTGTGTGTGTGTGTGCGCGCGCGCGCGTCAAAATCATAAGGAATTTAACCCGTGCACGACGAGAGAAATCTTAACTACCTTTGGTGGGAGAGAGACACTGGTAAGAAACTGAATTCCTTTTTTTCCTGCGGGCTATACAGAACCCATCTTCAGAGAGCTGAGTTGTGTCACTCAAAATGTCAGAGAAAATAAAAAAACGAGGCACTAACCTGTCTCTCCTTATCGCAATGATCACCTACAGTTACCTACCCTCTTCATGTTTCTCTTAAGCCATTTTCTTCAGTTTAGGGGAGACTACCGTAGTATACAGGGTTAATGGTGAGTCCAGCTGCACTCTCCTTTTGGTCATATACACAGTGGGAAAGCGTCTTGGCCGGCATATGGGGCACAAGAATGCAGCGAAGAAGGAAATATGTGCGTGGGAGGGAGGTGGGAGGGATGTGAGTGAGAATGGTGGGAGAGATGAAAGGAAGTGGGGAAAGGTAGAGTCTGGAAGGATGACAGGTGGTATGAGAAAGGAGTGCAGAGCAGAGGGAAGGACTAGAAGAAGAGAAGAGAGATGAGATGAAAGGAAAGGAGGGAAGAGGAACGGTACGAGGAAAGGGTGAAAGGGGCAGAAAGAAGAATGAAAGACAAGAGGAAAATCAGAGTTTGGAGGGGAAGGAGGAAAGTAACAGGGAGGAAAAAGAAAAAAATGAAAGGAGAGGATATACGGCAGAGAGAGGAAGGGAAAGAAAAGGAGCCAGTGAGAGGAAGGAAAGGACAGGAGTAGAAGGGGAGAGAAACGAAGCAGTGAAGAGGGAGACGGAAGGAGTGAGAAGGAATGAACGGGTAAAGTAGATAAGGAGAGAATGGGAGTGGTGGGAGGGAGAAGACGGAAGGAGGAAGTGGAAGGAAAAGGAAAATGACAATGAAGTTAGGGAGATAGGAAAGGAGATATTAGGGTGAGTAATGGAGAGTGAGGGAGAATACTGGAGTACAAAGGGAGAGAAAGGAAAACGTGAAAGGAAGGAGAAAAATCGAAGGAGGAGGAGGAAGGAAGCAAGAAGGAAGAGAATACATATACAAAGGAATACAAAGGAAAGCAAACAGCAACAGACCTTATGGCTCTTTCGAACCTGCTTATTACAGAGCAGACTATGACTACAAGATCTAATTCTACATGCTGACGGATAAGGATAGTAAAGCAAGAAGTAACGAAGAGAGAAGGAGGTATGGAGGAGAGGGAAGGAGGTACTTTAGAAGGCGGTGGGAGAGAGGGAGGGAGGTAGGGAGGAAAGGAGAGAAAGGCGGCGGCGTCAGTCAGAGGTCATTTTCAGGATAACAATAAACGTGGGTAAGACGGTCATCTAAGATGTCCCTCACCACCTCCAGTACCCCAGCCCTCTCCTCTAGTCAACTCCCATCTGTCCCTGATTTAGGAGGCCTTATACAAGTGTCCCAGTTACGACAAAAGTGCCATGATTACCGTGTGACCGTGAGACATATATCCCCACCTGAGCTAACAAACTAAGTGGCGAGTGGAATTTAGAGCAGAGATTGGCACACTTTGAATCAGTTCCCCACTTTACTCTTGTCCAAATTAGCTTGTTCTTAAGTTGTTTCTCTACCTTCAGCGCTGAGCTGTAACAAGCCATTAACGCTAGAATATGGTACTCATCACGAAGAAGTGCTATGGAAAGGATGTACAGATGTAGTACTGTTTCATTTTCCACATTGATATAACATTTTAATTAGCTACTTCAGAATACGCTGCTCGCTAAGAAGTGCTGTGGAAAGGACGTGCAACCGTAGTACTGTCTTGTTTTGCCACTGAGTTATAATAATAATAATAATAATAATAATAATAATAATAATAATAATAGGATACGGTGCTAGTTTTTTTTTTTTTTTTTTTTTACGTGTCCGACTCTGGGCAAAGGCTCAAGGCCTATTTCTTGGGGGCAGTGGCCCATCCCAAGGCCCAGTAGTCCTCTTACACCTCCACATGTCACCACTTCGGCGCTAACACCCACCGTCCATATTGAATACATGCTAGGGCTGTCTCATACAGGACTGGTGTACTGGTATTAGCAGGGGTACTTTTATGACATGTCGGCGGGTCATCTGGTAGATCAGGAAAGTCTGCTTTTTAGGAAATTCAAATCCTTAAACTGTTCCCTGCCCCAGCCGGGATTCGATCCTGGGTCCATTAGGACTGCAAGCCGCCTCTCTACCGATTCAGCCACGTAGTGCTGTGGAAAGAATGTAGTGCCATACTGTTGTCTTACTACGGTATGCCATCCAGCAACAGGTAATATGAAGCAGGAAGAAGAGACGTGAGAAAACTCTACACAATTCTTCTTGTCCTTGAAAAAAGGAACAGAAAAGGAAAGAAAACAGAAAAGAAAAAGAGTTAAGTAAATAAAGAAAGATAGAAAGAAATCCTAAGTCTGTATGTGATTTCCAGCTCAGGAGTGGAAAATGACTGGCATCACTGACCGTCCTCTTGTCATAAGCGGTTACCTCTGACCGACACAAAGCTCGGGAACAGGGGAAGGGGGAGGGAAACAGGGGAAGGGGACAGGGGAAGGGGGGTAGGCAGGTCTCTCGTCTCATACAAGGCAATGGTTCTCCGGTTCGACCACACAAAGGGAATTCCTCAAGTATTATTATGTCGGCGGAATGTTAAGTCGGCCGCTATCACCGCCCGATATAGCCCACAGGCGGACCCGTGGCTTTTGTTCACAACACAAGAGTCAAAACTGGACATTTGCATTTGTATTGTACCGCCTTTTGTTCTGGGTTTTCTTCCTCTGAGGTGGGCCATTTTAAAGAGGAGCCCCCAGTGAAAATTATATGGTAGCTTAATGGGATAAATTTTCCGGACTCGCCGCCAAATGTCACTGTCTGCCTCCCTTCTCTGTCCTACATAATCATCATCGTCCCAACCCTAATTCCTACCTGTGAAATGAGGTGAGTGGGACCCTGAAACAAAGAGGGAGGAATCACCAAGGGAGAACTATTATTATCCTCCTCATCGCTCTCCTTCTCTCTCCAACCATCATTATCTCCCTTATCCTTATCTTTCCAGTTATCATTGATCCTCTTCCCTCTCCTTCTCTTCCTCCTCGTTTTTCCTACAAATATTTTCCTCCGAATCTTTCCAACTATTTTATCTTCCAAATTTTTTACCTCCTTATCTTTTCAACTATTCTTCTCCTCCTCCTCCTCCTCCTCCTCATAATCATCATCTTTCAAGCTATTACTATCATCCTTATCTTTCGAATTATCACTATTCTCTTTCTCCTAATCTTTCCAACTATCAATATCCTCGTCCTCCTTACCTTTCCAACTATCACTATCCTCCTCCTCCTCCTCCATACCTTTCTAACTATCACCATCCTCCTGCTCCTCCTCCATACCTTTCTATCACCCTCCTCCTCCTCCTCCATCCCCTCCTCCTCCTCCTCCTCCTCCTCTTCCTACATCCGCTCCTCCTCATCATCATCATCATCATCTTTCCAGTTATCACTATCTTCCTTTCTAATAACAGGTAATAAAAAATCTAATAACAGACACTAATTAACGCTCTTTCCTTTTCACCTCTCACCACGATAGCCTCTTCTTTCGCACTTTCCTGGTAAATGTCCACGCCGTGGTGAGCCATCTAACTTTTTCTTGCCGGCTTCGTTTGTAGGGTTTGGTGGGTGGGGGAGAGCTCGGATAACCGCCTTCTTGTTATCGTTGTCTTGTTCTAGTAGTTATTTACTCTTGTAGGAGCTGCCTAGCATGGGCCAACTGACCTACTGCAGTTATTCTCTCTTCTTACGTCCTCCTTATCTTTCCAGCTATCATTATCCTCCTTCTCCTCATCATTTTCTTTACAATTACCACTGTCCTCCTCCTCCTCCTCCTACTCCTCGTTCTCCATCTCCTTGTCTTTCCAACCATCACTACCCTCCCCCTAATTATCTTTCCAGTTATCATTATCTTTTGTATCCTTCTCCTTATCTTCCCACCTCTAATTTTCCCCTAAAAGATGGGGTGGTAATATCCAGTGAAGAAGAAGTCATAAATTCAGGAGAACTATCATCATCATCATCATCATCATCATCATCATCATCATCATCATCCCAGTCCCACTCCTACAGTGAGATAGGGCAGGGAAGACCCGGGAAATACACAGACGAACCACTTACATGGAACTCAAACATCATACCCAGTAAAATTAACCAATCAACCACATCATCATCATATGGATCATCACTATCAAACATTATAATCATCATCATCAATATCATCATCATCACAGCCAGGACTGGGGTCAATTATGAACTGAACTGGAATTGATTAAAAAAAAAAAAATGATTTGGAATTCAAGTGGAATTAAGAAAAATATAATAAAAAACTGAACTGAACTGGAATTGATATCAATGAATTGACATGAACTGATGACTGAATTGATAAAATAAAATTTTATACTGTAATATGCAATTCATTATTGTGCAATAATTAACTTACAGTATACTCAAACAGTAAAATATACAACTTGCTATCACAAAAAAAGTTAAAAATATATCTAGTGAAGTAACCTATCAAAATTATATTAATTTTCATTTAATTTAGAAACTATTTCCTGCATATTTCATGTGTTTTAAGTATATGTATTTAAGATTTACCAGTTCAGTTCCTGTCAGTGTGCCAGACTGATAATAAATAAAGATGGTAATTTGAAACCTCTTTTTTATTTCGTTCCGTCAGGTTAACGGTACTGGGTAGATTAAAACTGATTTTGAATTAAAAACAGTTTAATTCAATGAAATATCAACCATAATGAATTGAAATGAATTGGAACTGAAGATTTTTTTTTTAAAGAATGAACTGAATTGAATTGGAATAGATTAATTCAAATTTTATTCTGAAATGGAACTTAACTGAACTGACAAAAATGAACTGACCTCAACCCTGTTCACAGCATCATTATTGTTATCATCACCATCATCATCATCATCATCAAAACATTATTACTATAGTTATCATGATCCTCAATATCATCATCAATAATATTATCATCAATATCATCATCATCAATAATATCATCACCATTATCAATATCATCATAATCATCATCATCAGAGCTGCATTACCAGGGCTGGGGTCAATTATGAATTGAATTGGAACTGAACTGGAATTGATTTTAAAAAAAATGTGAATTGGAATTCAGTTGGAACAGAGAAAAATATGAAAATAAAATTAATTGAATTGAACTGGAATATATATAAATGAAATGACATGAACTGATGACGATGAATAAACAGTAAAATATACAGTTTGTTATCACAAAAAAGTTAATATATCAAGTAACCTATTAAATTTACATTAATTTTCATTTAATTTAGAAACTATTTCCTGCATATTTCATGAGTTTTAAGTATATGTATTTAAGATTTACAAGTTCAGTTCCTGTCAGTGTGCCAGACTGATTATAAAGATGTTCATCTGAAACCATTTTTACTTCGTTCCGTTAGATTAATGGTACTGAGCAGATTAAAACTGATTTTGTATTGAAAACATTTTAATTCAATATCAACCATAATGAACTGAACTGAATTGGAATTAAAGATTTCTTTTTCTGTGAATGAATTGAACTGAATTGGAATTGAACTGAACTGACAAAAATATGACCCCAGCCGTGATCATCATAACCTTAATTCTTACCTTTGAAACGCGTTGATACAGAGTCCTGAAAAAGAAAGAAAAAACATTATTATTATTATTATTATTATTATTATTAGTCCCCATCATTAACATCATTACCACCACCATAATTATCACTGTCATCATCACCATCACCAACATATAGCATTATTATGGTCACTATCATTATAACTCTATTACCACCAAAGAAATGATGAGGCGGGAAAGGATTTAAAAAAAAAAAAAAAAAAAAATGGACAATCATCATCATCATCAATCATCATCATCGGCATCACCACCACCACCGTCATCATCATCACTAATCAACATCCTCATCATCATCACCATCAGCCACCACCACCACCACCACCACCACCACCACCATCATCATCATCATCATCCATCCATCCCTAATTACCACATAGCTGATGAGGTAAGGTAGGACTCATATATACAGTATTAAGACATCACAAAAACACAATTAAACACCATACCAACTTAAATAAACCAATAATATATTCACACAACATCGAAGCAAAAGTAGCAAGAGGGAGAATCATGGTAGGCTGACTTTACCCTCCTACTTATATGTATTATTCTAGATGGAGATAATCATGGACAAAATTGAAAGTCGCTGGCTGAAGAGGTGAAGAATGAAAGAAGAAAAAGAAGATGAAGAAAAAAGAAAAAATGAAGAGGAAGAAGAGAAAGCAAAAAGAAAAAGAATGAAGAAGAGGAAGAAAAGACGAAGAGGAAGAGGAAGGGAAGAAAAGGAAAAAGACGAAAAGAAAAAGAAAAGAAAAAAAAGAAACCCATCACTGAGTTGAATAAAACTGTCTGACTAGTAGTAGTAGTAGTAGTAGTAGTAGTAGTTAGATCCCCAGGCTTATCTGAAATGTGAACCCAGTGGACTGCAGGCTGAAGTTGCCCTCCTCCTGCAGTTCACCATCCTCCTATCGGGGGACTGGGGGAGAGGTGGAGTTGAGGGCCGTTTGTTTACCTAGGTCACTCCCCCAGCCAGTCACATCAGTGCCACCGCGAGAAGGCACCCCTCTTTGCACCCTTATAATTGAAATAAGTAAATGAAACATGTAAATAAATAAACTAAAGAACTCCCCTGCACTGAAAGGCATAACATGAAGCCAAATATAAACACTGAACACCGATGAACATAGGACATAACGTTAATGTGATAGTAGCGGTCACAGCGAACGATAGAATAACGTAGGCAACACGACCACACAGCGTAACAAAAAAGATCAAAAGCACGTATTTTGCCCTAATATATGGCTGGCCTGTCAACACTGAGTGCGATTTATGTGGAGGGGGTATGGATGGGTGGGGTGGGGTGGGGTGAGAGTGAAAAAACGAGAGGAAAAGAGTAAAATGAAAGAGAGAGAGAGAGAGAGAGAGAGAAATTTCTTTTTACATATTAAATACTTCTAATATTTCCCATTCCTTCTTTCCTATGAAGTTTCCAAAACGATTTCAATGCTGTATAGTGGTCCTTCTGGTATCTTCCTGCCTGGTTCAGCTGGAGGGCTTGGGGGGGCTCCCTGCTGTGCTATCCTTGTCACAGCCTCAGAATACTTTATCTTCATACACCACTCAGTAACAAAATGGGCTCGAAAGGATTAATGGGTTTGTTGTTGTTTGCATTCCTTTGTACTCCTTTGTACCCCGACATACACAGTACATGCTCAGTACATCTTTTTCCTTATTTATACCCATTCTGTACACCGACATGCACACTACACGTTCAGTACATCTTTGTCATCCTCTGTACCTCTTTAGTACATCAACACACAGCCCACACGTCAGTACCTCCTCTCCCTCTCTTAACCCCTTTTATGCACCCACATGCACATTGCACGTTCACTGCATCATTTCCCTCCTTTGTACACCGATATGCACAAGTACATGCTTGGTACATCTTTTCCCTCCTTTGTACCCCATTTGTACTCTGATGCACACAACAAGCTCGGTATATACAACTTCTGTGTACACCGACTTGCAATCTACACGTACGGTACATCTTATCCCTCCTCGGTACATTTTTTTTAATACCGACATGTACGCTACTCAAGTGGAACTTATTCTCCCTCTTTCGCACTCTTTTTGTACAACGGCCTCCACTTATAAGTACTACAGAGAGTGGCGTGGTGGAGGTCCTGCGACACTAGTGAATTTATGTCTCATGTTTACTGAATCTGCCGTGTGGATGTGAATGTGACAGGAAGCATTAGGAGAAACACACTGAGGTGATTTGGCCATGTGGAAAGGATGGAAAGCGAGAGACTGACGAGGAGAGTATACGTGAGTGGGGTGGAGGGGGGTGACAGGGAGGGGGAGGCCAAGGATGAGATGGAGGGATGGAGTGGAGAGGTATATGAAGGAATGGGGTGTGAACTGGAAGCAGGGCAGTGGAATGGCGGAGGACAGGGCGATATGGAGGCGATTTGTTTGTGGTCACCCCTTACGGGATTGAGGCGTCTGGCTAAAGATAGACTGATAGTTCACTGAATCGCTGCGAGCCCATTAGAGCAATCAGACCACAGTGTACAAGACCCATAAGCAAATACACTGATTCCACATACCCAAGCACACCATCTCTTTACACCACCTTTAGTAGTATGTAGAAGTGTGAGCGACTGAACACCAACACGCACCCTACACCCACGTACACCTTTCCCCTACACTCCTAACACATCAATACTCCTCCCACGCCCATGGTCACTGGAAACATGATCAATTTCCCAGCGACGTTTACCGGTAGCCCTTGTGTTGGATGGTGATGACGTGGGCTGTTTCTACACGACCGGACACAGTGGCAAATGAGGTGTGGCAGGCCGGGTGAGCATGTGGGTGGACAGGGCAAGGTTAGAGAGGGTTCGGAAGGAAAGGGTACGGTAATGTAGGGTAGGGTAGGGTAGGGTAGGGTAGGGTAGGGTAGGGTAGGGTAGGGTAGGGTAGGGTAGGGTAGGGTAGGGTAGGGTAGGGTAGGGTAGGGTAGGGCAGAGTACATTAGGGTAAAGATGGAGAGGGTTAGAGAGGGATGAGTAGGAAAATGCAGGGTTGGGTAGGATGTAGGGTAGGGTAGGGTAGGGTAGGGTAGGGTAGGGTAGGGTAGGGTAGAGATGGACAGGGTTAGAGAGGGGTGAGTAGGAAAATGCAGGGTTGGGTAGGGTATCAGAGGGCAGGGCTGGGGAGGACAGTAGGGTAGGCTAAAGAAACAGAGGTGGCCGAGCCGGTAGAATGGTGGTCTGCTGTCGTAATGGACGCGAGTTCGAATCCCGGCTGGGGCAGGGAACAGTTTAAGGATTTGAATTTTGTTAAAAGACATTACTGATCTATCATAGGACCCGCCGACATGTAAAAACACCCCCGCTAATACCAATACACCAGTCCATCATGAGACAGCCCTAGCAAGCAATCAATACGGAAGGTGGGTGTTAGGGTTGAAGTGGTAACATGCGGAGGTGTATGGCATCTAAGAGGACTGATAAGTCTTGGGGAACGGGCTTCTAAGCCTATGCTCAGAGTCGAAAGCATAAAAAAGAAGGCATAGTCAGGTAGGGTTAGGTGGTGCAGAACTGGAGGGAATGGGAGGGGAGGGGAGGGTAGGGTAGGGTTCGTGAGGGTTAGAGAGGGTTGGGTAGGGTTGGATTAGGAAAGGTAAGGTAAGGCAAAGACAGGCAGGGAAAGGCTGGGTAAGAAGAGGCAAGACATGGCAAAGTACGGTTAGGTAAGACAAGATAAAGTAAGGTAAGGTAAGGTAAGGTAAGAATGAAATATGAAGAGGACTGGGGAAAGATATCGTAGGGCAAGATTATACAGGGTACGGCACTGCATGGCACGGCAAGGGCAGGGCAGGGCAAGGCAGAGAGAAGGACAGGAAAAGGATAGGGCAGTGAAAAACAAAATAAAGGGGTAGAACAAGAAGCAGACAAAGGGGCAGAGTAGGGGGCCAATGTAGGGGTAAGGGTCGAAGCAGGGGCAAGGGTAGGAGCAGTGGCAAGGGAAGGAGCAGAAGCAGGGCATGGGCATAGGTAGGGGTATGGGCAGGGGTGGAGCAGAGACCTAGATTAAAGGGAGGGACAGGGACAGCGACAGGACGTGGACAGGGAGAGTGAGACGTGGGGATGGCAAGGCGGGGGAGGACAGGGGTGTGTGAAGTAGGATAAAGAAAGGAAAGATAAGGCACAGCATGGCAGGGGCACACCAGGGATAGAGAAGAGATAGAGGCTACGATAGGGGCAGAGAGAGGGAACAGGGCAGGGGTACAAGCAGAGGGAGGGGTAGAAATAGGGGCAGGGGACGGAACAGGGATAGGGGCTGGGGTAAGGGCAGAGACAAGGGCAGGGGGAGTAGCAGAAGTGAGGTAGGGGCAGGGGCATTTACAGGGGCAGGGACACGGGATGGGGCAGAGTGGGTGCTGGTCACTACGCTCAGCTGAACAACAACAATAGATGGGCGGGACCTACCTGGTAGCTTCCTCATGACTCACTCACACACTTACAAACTTACACACACACACACACACACACACACACACACACACAATTATATACATAGCCCCATACACATACTTCATATTCTTAGACACTCCAATTTTACACATTTTCGTAGGTACCGTAAGCAAGGGCCTAGGGATACAAGATCGCGGGTTTATGCTGCAGCACAAGTCCGAGGCTCTACCTTTATTTTAACAGTTTTCACTTCTGCTAAGCTCCTCCAAAACGACATCCTGTTATTTCTTACCGCAAAATTGCTGCGTTATCTTTGGAAGGATTTTTCGTTCTGGCAGGATACAGGTCCACATGACAAATCAACACTGACTCCACCCCCCTCATCACTGTTATAGGGTCACTAATTCTGAATGATATGGTTAAAAACAGTATAAATGGTGGGTATTATTAGTTTCTTTAAAAGACGGAAATGGGTCATTCTCAGAGTGAATACTAAGACCTAACAGCATATAAGTTGATGAATGTTAGTTATACTCTAAGGTAGGGATTCTTCTTGGGTACTTGTCAAATCAATCTTCCAATCTGTGAACAGATCTTGAATTTGGATCTCTGTTATCTTGCTTTTTTTTTTTTTTTTCCTTGGAGGGAAATAAATTACGGGTTTCTGGCATTTGGTTCCTCCCTCCATGCATAAAAGAAAAAAAAAATGGCTATCAACTGAGCTCAAAGGGGTTGGGGGGCTTTGTTCGGTCAGAACAAATCCGCTGCAGTGCCCAAGTGGTGACATGCGAGGGACCAGGCCTCTGTGGACGTGTGATATGTGCTTAGCTGAACCAGTGGGCCTCGAGACAGGACTTTTTCCTAGATTACGTCCATATTCGCAAGCATAGTGGACACTTGAGAGGGTCCTGAACGAGCACAGTGACGCCCAAACACTGACCTTGTCCTTCGACCTTTATCTCTGATCAACCTGCACCATAACCAAATACTTTCATTCCATCCCCACAAACGGTATATAAATTTAGTGCAAATCGGATCAGGCATTCGTGATATAATACTAAGCCCTGAACTGTGACCCTCACCCATGTCCTTTGATCCATTGACAACAAAACTGAATCGTTTCCTCCCATCCCCAAACTAAATGCATATGTCAGTCTCAACCAAGTCACATGAAGCACTGAGTAAGTATTTTTCTTACATACATAAACACACATCATACATACATACATACATCATACATACAGGTACTTTTAAACCCTCCAAATTACAATAGTTATGGCTTTGGCGTCACAAAAACACAATGTACACAAACTCTTTAACAAAAGTAATCAATAATAATCAATCCTTTTAACAAATTTTTAGAAAATGAAAGTTCAGTAACACTACACATCACTGGACTCAATCTCCCATGTCCAGGTAATGTTATATGAGAGGTAAAGGGGAAAAAAAAAAAAAAGCGGGAGAGGTAAGGGGAAAAAAAAAAAAAAGCGGGAGAGGTAAGGGGAAAAAAAAGAAAAAGGCGATAGAGGAAGGAAAGAAAGGAACATGTAAAGTCCAACTAGGCACCTGGGTCGGTCACTTCCTTGTAGTGTGGGTGCAGGTAAGCGTTAATTACCACCCTCATTCCCCTCTAATTATACCTTTATCTTTATTAGCTCTGACTGGCGGGGGTGACAACAGATGGCCACGGGAATTAACAGTGCTCCGGGTAATGGATGGGGTCGAGTACAAACAACGGGTCCAACAGGGATACCCAAACTTCCACGAGGGCCAAACATGAATGAGCAGAGAACACACCACCTCCACGTGAAACCAAAGGGAGGAAATGACATATATAACAACGGTAAGAGATGTCAAATACTAAAGGCACAACCAGTGTCGTGAATAACAAAACAGAAGCAGAAAAAAAGGGTATTGGACTCGATACTGATTTTGTCTTCGCCCTCCAGAATCCAACCCAACACTCCTGCTCACCAAAAAATTACCTGAAGAAGCCGTGAAATAGAGACATAGGTGTACAATTAACCTCTTGAGTATGGGCATGCTCTTCCAGTGTATTCCATAAGGAAGAAAAATCCACGACAAACTAACACAAAGAATCCCAAGCCCATACTATACGCGTTTTACTTTAACTTGGTGCAGATTTTCGTCCTTTTACAGCCATTTTCACATAGATACGTGCCAGAAAAAGACAATGGTACAGCTCTACATGCTTCCCAGTGAACTTCTTCGTGATCAGCACCATAGTCTAGTATTACTCTAGTATTACAGCTCAGCATTCAAGAACGACATCGTTTGGTGAAGGGGAAATGAACTTAGTGTAACCCCTCCAGGTACAAAAGTCTCTCGTGAGCTGAAAAAAAATCGTCTAGAGGTAGCAGGAATCTGAGAAAAGGGGTCATGGAACTGAAGGGATTGAAGGGAGCTGGAGAGAAAGTGTGGGAGCGTGTGTGGGCATCGCTTATAATGTATTCACGCAGATGTCGCTCCTCTTTTGTTTTCTAATATTTGAATAATTGATGAGCGGCATATGTTTCCGCGGCGTGGGAGGGAGGGAGAGGCTGGGCACAAGAGGTGTATCGCAGGTAATAGTAGGGGGAAGTCGGCATCATCATCATTTCCGTAACCATCATCAATATCGTCATCATCATTTCCGTAATCATGGCAGTCACCATCATCATCATTACCGCAATAACTGTCATCGTCATCATCATCATCATCATCATTTGCGTCATCATGTGCGTATGTATCGGAGTACCGGTTTATGTATATGTATGTGTATGCATGTATGTGTGTGTATGTGTATGCATGTATGTGCAAACCTCTCCCGGACCTAACAGCTCCAGATCTGAAGAGGGCCAACCCAGCCACACCAAAACGTTGCAATGTAAACCGGTTCTCCTCCTCCCTACTGCCTCACACGGGTAATGCGCCGTGAAATGCACACAATGGACTCATATTTACATGTTGCTCATAATATCTGCCACCATTTTAGCTGCAAAAGACGGGTTTAAAACATTTAGAGGAGTTGAAATGCATATTTTCAGTGCTCCATCCAGGCCCGTACTACACTTTGAGGAGGTGAAGAGGAGCCTACAAGAGGTGGCGTTATGTTTCTGAGTGATGCAGCTGCGACGTCCACCAGGAAGCCAAACCTCATATTTCCCTGCACCTTGTCTTGGGAGGGACCCTGATCCGACCCTGGAGAGGCGCTGTCAACCACAAGGGGATGAAGGTTTCCTGTAGGGTATATGTATTGTACTGTACGTAACTACAGACGGCCCTATAGAAGCAGTTAGCAGTCTGCTCGGCCAGAGAGACTAGGATTAAGAAACAACAGGTACTACACTTCGTTCACAAGCAAGTCGGTTATTATAAACACATGTACTGACCGAATATTATATCTGCGAGTTGTTCAGTTTAAGTTAAAAAAAAAAAAAACGCTAGAATTGAAAATTTCAAGAACATACTTGATTAATCTGGATTCCAGGAATATATTCATATGTATGTATATATGCCTAAAGATGTATGTTGGTAAACATACACTCAGATATACAACTATGCTCTAGCCAGCACGTACATAACGGAGGTAACAGCCAGTGAAACCCGCTCGTTCAGCAAAAATAAATCGCACATACTTGCCAACAGAATCATCCATAACGCAAAGCACTAATCGCAAACCAAGGGAACGATCCTAACGAAAATAACCCAAATAACGACCATTCAATAACCTCAGTACGTTACGTTATGACAATACGGTACTCTAAAAATATAGCAGAAAATTACCATCGAAAGTAGTACCGTTACGCTACTTATCCCACCCATCACCATCCCATCATGACAACGTACTGTGACAACAATGCATCCACAACTAACGTATCACCGTAGTTACCGAAGTAGTACAACAATGCATGGCGCCGTTATGAGCCACTTTACGCTCACTGTGGTACTTCTGTTCACCATGTCGGCATGTAAGGCTCAGCGCACAGCATCAATGTGTCACGCTACATAACTAGAGTGACGAGACAGGTGACAACTCCGACGTAACCATACAGTAAAATATAATACCGGTAAGTGGCTTTGAACTTTCTACATTAATTTCCTGACTGTCATACTCATTGTACAGGTAGCGACTCCAAATTCACCACTTCCACTCCTACCAACCCTGCGATCATACGAGGTCATAATAGTCAGTGTCTTTATAGTGGGAGAAGATATCAACGTCATCATCATCATTATAACCACCATCATCATTATCACTAAGGTATTTACGTCATCATCATTATGTTCTTCAGCGTCATCATTGCAGTTATTATCATCATCATTAGTCATCATTATCCTCCTCCTCCTCCTCCTCTTTCAATACCTTATGAGTCAGTAAGAGAAGGGGAGTCGAGACGAAAAGCCTTTGACTACCCTGTTTGAAAGACCTGCATGCTGAGAACTGCAGTTGATGATTCTGATGATGATGGCTATGACTGGGATGGCGAGGAGGATGACAATACCAACAATAATGGTGATAATGACGATGAAGGTGACGATGACGATGGTTATTGTAAAAGATCTATAGCCATCTTAATCATATAACTCTCTGCTTTTAATGATATATATGAGTTAAAACAGTAAATGAAGTGACAGTTTCATGAAAAAAAATGATGAAAACAGCAAGCCACCTACACAGAGAGCAACATACATCCAAACTCCATATGTTGCAAGAATACGAACACTGACAGGCACACCACAACACAGGTAATGCACAGCCACAAATTCGCTCCAGGTCTGGGGTAAATTGGCATGAATGACGGAAGAGAAACTACTCCATCATTTACCTCGACTGACAGCCATCTTGCCCGGGGTGTTTGAGGTCCCCCATCCCCCCTCTTCCAAACCTTCCCGCCTCCACCCATACCCTCCCCCTTCCTATAACCCCCCACCCAACTACCTAACCTTTCCTACCCACTCTCGATTGCTTCCTATATCCCACCCGCCCTCCCACCCACCCAACCATTCCCACCAACTCTGTCTCCCTTCCTATATCCCCCACACCATACAACCTTCTACTCTCTCTCTCTCTCTCTCTCTCTCTCTCTCTCTCTCTCTCTCACCACTGTTCGCCTCCCCCTCCACTTCTCACACCTCCCCATCCTCTTCTCTTCTCTCTTTTCCTCTTTCCCCCTTTTTTTCCTCCCTTTTCTCTCCTCCTTCCTCTTCCTCCCTCCACCTAACTTCCTCTCCCTCTCCCTGCCCCTCCCCTTCCCTCCAGATCTTTCATTCTCATCCGCTTCCGCTTATTTTCTCCCGCTCCCTTCCCCCTCCACTCTTCCTCTCTCTCCCTCTCTTTCTTCTCTATTTTCTCTTCATTAACCCTCTCCCTCCCTCCCTCCCTGTCTTCCTTCTTTTTCTCTGTCTTTCACTCCTCTTCATTACCCCTTTCAACTCTCTCTCTCTTCCTCCCTTTTTCTCAATCCCTCTTCCTCTTTTCCATTTCGGTTTCTCTCTCTCTCTCTCTCTCTCTCTCCCCGTCCCCAGCTCAACACGTGCACCCCTTCACAACACAATCAACCAGCATGATTCTTGTTTATGCATATCACGCAGGATGTAGTAATTATAGCATAGAATTACAGTTACATTAGTATCACTTTTCTCTGCATATTACCAGAGCATAGATTATTCAGTAGTGTTCTTCATGTCCTCGGTTCTCTCTCTCTCTCTCTCTCTCTCTCTCTCTCTCTCTCCTTGCAGTGTCTTTAACCTCCATCTTTGACGTTTCCTCCCTTCTTGACCATCACACACTCCTCTCCCCAACCCCTCTTTTCTCCAACACCACTCCTTCTCTCCCCCCTCCCCTCATAGACCCCTGCCTTCCCCTCTCATCCCAGCACTCTTCCTCCCCTTCTAAAATCCCCTTCCTTTTAAATCACTCATACCTTCTTATCCCCTCCCTTCCATCACTGACCACTCCTCTCTTCTCCTGTTCCTTCATCTATTCTCTTCTCCACTTCCCTGCCTTCTCTCCTCCTCTCTACTCCCCCTCTCTTCTCTCCTCGAATCCCATATCTTCATCTCTCTTCCCTTACCTTCTTCCCCACCTCCTCCCGTCTCTCCTCTCCCTCCCTCCCCCATTTCTCTCAATCTTCAGACTGTCTCTTCCTCTTCCCCCTTTCGATATCGCCACACCCCTCCCCACTCAGGTCCCCTCCCCTCCTAACCATATCTTCTACCCTCCTCTCTTCGTCTCCTGGACCACCCTCTCCTCTTTCCTCCCCTCTCCCCTCTTCCATACGACCCCTCCCCGTCCCAATCACCTCTCCTCCATGACTGACCATCTTTCCTCTAGCCATCTCTCCCCTCCCTTCTCCCCTCCCCTCCATGATTAACCATCCCTCCCCTAACCCCCCCTCCCATCTCCCTTTACACCCACCCCTAGCCCCTCTCCCCTCTCCCCCTACAGCAGTTCCCACGCCCTCGCCGCAACCCACCACCACGTAGGCCTGTGTATGTGAGCGTCCTGGGATTATGATAACACGCTCTCTGGAATGGAAATATCTACCCATGTGTTCAAATCTGTAGGAGAATCTCTTGGTCGCAAACTCGATCCCCTGTGCACATCATCATCATCATCATCATCATCGTCACCATCATCATGCCACGCTCTCCGGAATATAAATATCTATCCATGACTTTAGACCCTAAAAAAGAATCTGTGTCGTGTATCCAATTCTTTGTCATCATCATCACCATCATCGTCATCATCATCATCATCACAACCACCACCACCACCACCACCATTTTTATCTTCACGACTTTGACCTTTTTCCCACCTTAGGATGGAGTAAGATACGATAAAAAAGGATAGAGTATGTAAGTAAATGAGATAACTACCAACAGCGTATCCATTTAAACAGGCCATATATTCATTCACACATCATTCAAGCCCCAGGAATCCTAGCTCCACATTACATACCTGCCCATCCGTATATGTAGATGTTTTTTGATGCTTCAGATACACTTCCCAGATGATGCTATGTTAACATGAGGGTGCCAACGCTTCTCATAATTATATTCCTCAATACATGACTACCAACTCAATGCCCTATATATTCCCACCTCCCATCGTCTTCTGTGGTAAAAATCAATCAAATGCTACGCTAAAAAGAGGGAGCCAACTCTTGTCACATGCTCCTCAATATCTAATTAAACCAACCCAATGCCCTGCCAATTCCCTCCTCCCATCGTCTTCTGTATAATATTTCGAAGTCGGTCAGTATCAGCCAGGTATCGTCAAAAGGTACACTATTTCATAAAGTACAATCGTGTTCAAAAATAAGGATATACATGTGGTCGTGTTGTCTATTGTAGTTTTCACTGGTACTAGAATATTTAACTTTTCCACTTACTGTCTGATGCACTGAAGATAAGTGGGCCAGATACTTAGTGAAACAGTACCATATCCAACCAACAGTGGACAATACGGCAAACAACAGGACAACATGTGTATCCTAACTTATGAACGCGATTGTACATTATTTCTCTCTCTCTCTCTCTCTCTCTCTCTCTCTCTCTCTCTCTCTCTCTCTCTCGTGTATGTCCCTCCCTTCTCGCAACGCCTTCAAAAAATAACAATTGTCACAAGAATTTTACAAAACTTGGCCGGATATCTCAGTCAAATATGAATGATTTGGAGAGGATCTATGGCCTGAAAAATTTTGAGATAAAAGTCACAGGTCGGGTTGAACTCTGAGAAGCACTTCGAAATTATGATTCAGAAGCGTTTTTAATATTTTTTTGGCAACGAGAATAATTGTCTGTCTGTCTATCTATCTAGCTACGGTATCTATTTATCTATCTGCCTGAGAGGAGGATTACAACGAGGACATGTGAGGAGGAGAGGAGGGGGAGGAGGAGGAGGAGGAATAGGAGGAGTTAACTTTGTCAAATTAAAAGAACTATTAGCATGGGGAAAGGGGGAAGAAAAAGGGGGAGCGAGTAAGGGATAAAGGGACGAGAAAGGGGGTTAGGGGACGAGAAAGGGGGTTAGGGGACGAGAAAGGGGGTTAGGGGACGAGAAAGGGGGTTAGGGGACGAGAAAGGGGGTTAGGGGACGAGAAAGGGGGTTAGGGGACCAGAAAGGGGGTTAGGGGACCAGAAAGGGGGTTAGGGGACCAGAAAGGGGGTTAGGGTACGAGAAAGGGGGTTAGGGGACGAGAAAGAGAGTAAGGGGACGAGAAAGGGGGTAAGGGGACGAGAAAGAGTAAGGGGACGAGAAAGAGTAAGGGGACGAGAAGGAGACCAGTAAAGGAGTGGGTCCCAAGAAAGAGACGATTGAGGGGGCGAGGGGGACGAGTAAGGGGTTGGGGGACGAGAAAGGGGCTAGGGGGGACGAAAAAGAGAGGCGAAAAACAGGTAAGGGGAGGGAAAGTGGGGACGAGTAAGGGGATGGGAGAATAAGTAAGGGTATGGAGGGCTAGAAAAGTGGACGAGAAAGGGTATGGAGGACCAGAGCACGGGACGAGAAAGGGTATGGAGGACGAGAAAAAAGGACGACAGAGGGTATGGAGGACGAGAAAGGGGGACGAGGAAAGGGAGCAGAGAGATGTAAAAGGGAGACGATTAAGGGGGAGAGAGGAGGGTGGGGGGGGTTCGTCACGGTGGTCTACGAGGGACACAAACGTAAGGGTTTGAGGGAGCAAGTGACCAGCCCACTCCCCATTTACCTTAATTACGGGGTGGCAAATGGAATAATTAAACAGAAGGTAATTGTGTGGCTGTGTGAGGCAGGGTCGCAAAAACAGTGACATCTGGTGGGCACTGGGGGTAACAGAATGGTTTTGTGTGTGTGTGTGTGTGTGTGTGTGTGTGTGTGTGTGTGTGTGTGTGTGTGTGTGTGTGTGTGTGTGTGTGTAGAGAGAGAGAGAGAGAGAGAAGCAGATACAGACCAAACTTGATGTAGACAACCATAGATAAAAATAAAAGACCTAGATAGATGAAACAGTCGGGTGGCAACAGACAGTTAAATATAGATGTAAACAGATATAACTTTCATCAGCTTCTTCGTCCGTAAATATAGTCTGATCAACCAACCTCTCCTCCTCTCATCCCTCCTCCCTTTTCTTCACACCTGGCCCTACGAGACCGCATTTTCCCACACACTCATTTCTTTCCACACTTCATTCTTTCTCATACCTTTCTAACGCCTCCTCCCTGCCCTCTTTTCACGCCAGCTTACACTCCTCCCACACTCTCCTTCTCTTCACTCTTTTCTACATTCCTCCCAGGCCCCTCCCCCCTTCATTTACAGTTATTTTTCTCCCTCACTCTTTTCCGCATATTCTCCCAACCTCACACCTTCTCCTTCCTAACTTTTTCCTTCCTCATTTTCCTCTCCCTCACACTTGCTCCTACCTCACACTTCCTCTTCCCTCGCACACCCTCATCCTTCACACTCCTCCAAACACTCACACTAGCTTCCAACTTCACTCTGTTTCCCCATTCTCATTGTTACACCTTTCTTCCCCCTGCCAAAAAATAAAAATATAAAATGAAAGACAAGAATCCAAATTATCCTCCTATTTCGTTAAAGGAGTGACAGAAATAAAACAAATGGACGGGTTTTTGAAGATTGTGATGTGAATTATGAGGTGGTGACTACAGCCGTATAGAAGTACTCTGAGATGGTTAGTCCATGTTGAGTGACAAGAGGTTCAGAGATGGGCTAGGTGAGTATAAGCAAATGGGGTGCTTGGAGGGGGCTTTGGGTTAAAAGTACATGGGTAAAAATGAAGCAGTTGTTGCTAAGTAAGGTTACAAATGCTTGGAATAATTTTGTCGGGGTTGTACTTCACAAGAGGGAGCGTCTGGCAACACTTTAGGATATGGAAATAATGTCAATAATTTCAGCAAATGAAGATTAAATATAATGAAGAAAGCCACTAATCTGGTAACTAAATTCAGCATCTTCTCTTGGACGCGTGTTATCTCCTTCAGTCCGATGATGCGTTTTGTACTTCATCCTTGCTACTTTGAGACGATTTTATTTACCACAGATCTGTAGTAGGGAAAGGGTTGATGAGGGTTGTATCTAACACCTTCAGTTTGAGAAGTCTGTCGTAAACTGAATAAAATCATATGGTGGTATCAATAATGGTGCGAATATATAAATGTAATCGGAGTGAGGATTAATGTCGGTAATTATTTTGGAGGGGAGGTGGGGCTATTATAAAATGCAATGTTTTATTAACGCAACAGTAGCAGAACGCCATTTTGCCCATTAGAAAGTTAGGGAGCTCTGTTTAACGTCCCGCTTCCTCTATTAAGTTGCTATAGTCCGAGGAAATGTAAAAGTTGATTGTCTGACCGCCCTTGTCACGGGTCCACACAGAGGGATGGTTTACGGGTGGGTAAGTGTGTCGTCGTGGGCGTTTTCATGGCTGAGGTCACACGGGAGCCAAGAGTCACTTCAAGATGCCCAGGTGTGACAGCGACACCCTCTTACCTGACCACCTGACCTCGCCACCACACCAAACACGCCGCGCACCTCACCCTCTTGCTCCCGCCCCCACCTCCCTCACCCTAACTCATTCAGGGGATAGTTAGGCCCTTAGTGTCTTAGTTGACCTTATTGTCCTGCCCGATTCATATTCCCCGCCAGAATGCTGAGTCGTGGGAATCATCTAAGAACGCATCTGCTCCTTGAGAACGGGAGACCTATGTTGAAGAAAAGCGTTTGAAGGTAGCAAGAGTAGTTTAAGACTTTCAAGTCCTTTGAGATTTACGTCTAGTTATTCTTTCCTCCTTGTTAGTAAATGAAAATCTGTAAGGCTGAATCTGCTGCTATTAGTCGTATTATGCACTTTAGTATAGCCAATTTAACCCACCTGCATCACTGAGAACAATCATCATTAAAGACTCCTGACATGCTTTGGCTAAAGTGGCTTCTACCCCGTGGATGTGGAAAGAAAGGATGGATTGGTTCCCTGGCCAAGTGAAGTGGGTGGGAAGGAAAGGACTGGAAGGTGCGGTGGATTGGAGGGACGGAATGGGAGGTGTGGAGGATGGGAAGGGAAACACTAGCTAGTCTGTTGGGATTGGATGAGAGATTGGTCGAGGGATGGGTGCGGAAAGGAGGGAAGGATTGGTAGATTTTTAAAAAAATCAGGGTTAATGCCAAGCAACTACATGGTCATTAAGCAGGTAATAATCTGAGAGAACTTAGAATTCGTTGATGATGCTGGGTGGAATTGAAAAAGAAACAAGATGAGGTTGGGATGGGATAGAGAGTGAGGTGGGGTGGGGTTGGGACGGGAAAGAGTGTGTGGTGGGGTGGGGTTGGGACGGGATACAGTGTAAGGTGGGGTGGGGTTGCGACAGGATAGTGTGAGGTGGGGTGGGGTTGGGACAGGACAGAGTGAGGTGGGGTGGGGTTAAGGCTGTGAAAGGTGGTGAGGTAGGCACATAGCGGGGTTCCTATTGTAAAGCCTCCACAACCTATCCAGTTGGGCATCACACATAACGGGTCTGATGGGATGGGGCTTGGGTGATTATTAAAACAATTTCTTCAAAGTCTCAACCTTCCCCTAGAACGCGGCCAGAAAAGGTTTTACTGACGAGGTGGGGTGGGGGTATAAAGAAGGCCTATAACACACACACACACACACACACACACACACACACACACACACACTTATACACACACAAAAAAAGAAAAAAGAATCTTGGAGAAATGCAAATCGACTGTTCAGGGATTGGTGGGGTTAGGATGGGGATAGGAGGGATGAACTGGTTGGCATGGAGGACTGGAGACGGGGTGAGGGGGTGTGGGCTGGGAATAAAAGGGGTGAGGGAGGTGCGGGCTGGGAATAAAAGGGGTGAGGGAGGTGCGGGCTGGGTATGGAAGAGGTTTGGAGCGTGTGGGCTGAGTAAGAAAGGGCTGAGGGAAGGTTTGGGCTGGGATAGGAGGGGTGAAGGATTGATCAATAGGAAGGATGGGACTGGAGTGTATTGGTGTCGTGATGAGGAGGTGTAGACCGAGATGTTCAGGGAATGATAAGAGTATGGAGGATGACAACTGGGTGCGAAAGATGAGAAGTGTGAACACTAAGGGTTGGGCTGCGAGTGGCAGACCGAAGACCTTAGATGAGGTCACAGAGTGTGACCCCACGGATAAAGAATTGAATAGGGAGGCTGCCAGAGATCGAGCAGCGTGGACAGCCGCCATTATGTGACCAAGGTCGACGCAAGCAAGCACACTGGAGTTTTTATAAACGATACTAAAAAGTGTGGATATGAGGGAAGGGAAGGGCTGGATGGTGGGGTGGCTTATCAAGAGGGGGGAGAATTAGCAGGTGGGATGGGGTCAGAGCTGAGGGGTGGGGGGATGGGGGGTTAGGACATAGCGGGGTGCCTATTCTCATGTCTCCACCACCTACCCCAGTAAGACATCACACGGGGCGGGTTTGATAGCCCCTGGTGGGCATCCTGGGGTGGCTCTGCGGGGGGGTGGGTGGGCCTTGTGGTAGGATTCACTCTCATTTATAAACTTTCTTCGGCTTAACCCCTTCAGTTCGACGGAGAGACAAGTATATGTGGGTGATGTTGAAGGTGGGAGGAGGCGTGGTAGCCCAAGTAGAAAGTGGAAGGATACAGCACAGTTTAAATGAATGTGAGAAAGGCGTGAAAGTTGACGAGAGAGAACTGACATGGCTGGATGAGTTTGAAGATGGGTGGAGGCGTGGTAGACCAAGACGGCAGAAGGATATAGAGCAGTGTAAATTCATGTGCTAAAGAGGTGTAACAACTGAGAAGGAGAGAGAACTGGCATGGGATCGAAGTGACTGGATGAAGTGTGTACAGAGAATCACCCCTTTTTATAACCTGATAGTCACGAGATTGAAACACGTCCATCTTGAAATGTGGGTCGGGGTTTTGGCTGCGTCCTCGTTCTCAAACCCTTCGCTTTTTCCTTATGGTGTTTGTGACCTTCCTTTAGCGCATATCTATACCCATGAAAACCTTCCAGCTTCATCGAACCCACAACATGAGCATAGAAGTATCACACAAGCAGGGTTCGCTGATATTTCATTTAAGCATTACAGTTTGTGATGTCCCACGAATACCAGTTCACTTTTATCTAATTTTGCACATAGTAACGACGAGAGGGAGACCGAGGATGAGGTGGAAGAACGGTGTGGGGGGATAGTATATGAATAAGGTTGGTGTGTGGTGGAAGGGCAGCTTGTTGACTAGGGACAAGTAGACATGGGAATGACCTGTTCGTGGCCACCCCTTCAGAAATTAAGGCGTCTGGTTATTGGTAAACTGTGAATAAAAGAGGAAGCGTCACTAGCAAGCAATACAGTGTATCTCGTAAAGCAGGATTACCAATAAAAGCATCTCGTTACATCCATCCTTCCTAGTGGCTAGTTGTTTGGTGGGAAACGTACATACATGTTTTTTGATCGAGTGTACAATCCCTATAAAAATGATGTGTACTTAGGCGATCCATGGTTTCATAATGAACACTGTTGTCGTTATTAAAGACACATTTCTGAATGTATAGTAGTTCATAATGATGCTATAGCTAAAACGTTTCATAATTAAGCTTTATTAACAGAAATATGCATACCCAAATGAACGGATCTTGAATTTGGCTCTGTTATCTTTTGTTTTTTTTCTTGAAGGGAACAATTTGCCACCTCCTGGCCTTTGGTTCCTTGTTCTTTGCATTAAAAAAAATAATAAGTTACTAGAGAAAATTATCAAAACTTTATTCACTGTTTCAAAATGTAAAGACGAAACAAATAAGAATACTTTAGGGGCAATGTACTAGCAAGGACAAAAGTATTCCTGACAGGCTATTCCACTGCATCACCTTCACAATCCATGCATGTATGTCACTTTCCTCCCTGGCTCAGAGACAAACATCCATGAGCAGAGAAGCATACCAAACCTCTCCCAGCTTAGGAATACCAGCCATTATATTAGCAAGACGTAGAAGAGGCTAAATACCAGGCAATCTTTTATCCCACACTGTACCTAGACGCACAATCAATCAAGCCACATAATAAGCAATAATTCCAGGAAGTTTAATTTTATCGGCCGCACGCACAAGACCTAAACAATTGATTATTAACGAGGGGGAAGAGAATGGGCAGGTATTCTGGTACGATCTGAACACTAGCATGGTCGGGGCAACTCTAGTATCTCCTGTTACAGCTACCACCAGACGATTTTATTCAGCTGATAGTCATAGGAGCCTGAGAGTGTTATGGGTAGGTATTCATGCACCATCTTAATCCTCTCATGCTCGGGGCAACTCTAGTAACTCCTGCCACAGCCAACGCCAGACGATTTTATTCATCTGAGTGTGAGTCATGGGAGCCTGAGGGTGTTAAATGATTTTACGATGAGTCTACACTAAAACTGAATATTAGACGTATTTTTTGTTTCGCATTTCGTCACTTCAAAAAACTATTAATTCGAGAGAAGTATTTATAAACGATCTTAAACTTCAGCCCCTTTAAGTAACAATAAAAAGCATGATCAGGAAATCTTAGCTGCTTTACTGCAATTACGTCTTGTTTTATTCTTGCCCTAGACGATTTTATTCAGCTTAGGGATTTTTTTTTCTTTAATGGAGGGATGAGGTATGGCCTTGATAAATCCCTTCGCCACAAGAGATTTTTCGTAAGTTCAGTAAATTCGTCGGAAGGAGGAGTTTAGAAAGGCGTCACCGTAGGGAAAGGGTTAAGGATAAAAATATGAGCAGGTAATTTAAATGAAGACAAAACATGAGTCAGTAATATTAACCTCTTCACTCCCATGACGTATTATTCTTATTATCTCTCTCCCATGACGTATTATTCTTACTGTCTCTCTCCCATGACGTATTATTCTTACTATTTCTCTCCCATGACGTATTATTCTTACTATTTCTCTCCCATGACGTATTATTCTTACTATATCTCTCTCATGACGTATTATTCTCACTGTCTCTCTCCCATGACGTATTATTCTTACTATCTCTCCCATGACGTATTATTCTTACTATCTCTCTCCCATGACGTATTATTCTTTCTCTCTCCTATGACGTATTATTCTCTCTCTCTCCCATGACGTATTATTCTTATTATCTCTCTCCCATCACGTATTATTCTTACTATCTCCAGACATTTTTTTTTTTTTCGGGGGGAGAATGACTGTCAGAACTTATCCTTCCCGTGCTGGCTAAGTGCGAATTAAGGCCTTTGAGCTTGTGGTGGGTTATTCACGTACATACCAACCCGGCATACAAGGTCACTGCATCATTCAGGTTACCATAGTTACCTCCCTTAGCCTTCGGTACTCATTTCTCTCGCCAGTCCACGAAGGGTGAGGAGACAGCTAAGTAGGATGACGCCAGCTGCCCGCACTATGGTTCGAATCCTGGCGCTATTGGGTCAGCAGCTTCGTAGTTAGCAATGCCAACCACTCAGCAATGGCGATGTATTAAGTGTGGTTGGAGAGGAAAAACCTTCGCCTCCACTAACCCCTTCGCCACGAGATGTCTCCCGCAAGTGAATAGGTTTGTCTGGCGATAGCAGGAATAAGGTGAAAATTCGCAATGGACCAGAAGGGGTTACGTGAGGACAAAAGCAAGCAGTGCTGAACCCAAGCAAAAGTTAGGAAATTTTGTGAATACGAGAACTGACCTCCCATCTGCACACAAAGCGTTGTCTGCCCCCGTTGAGCCACTGCCAGTCAGGATGGGCATGGGAGGCTAGTCAATCACAATTTACTCAGGTAGGGAAGGGGCACCCCCCGCTGAAGGCTTGGGGGGATTGGTGGGGGTGTGATGAGAAACAAGGATAGCTGGGGAGATATGGGGAGAGATGGAGAAGTGTTAAATGGATGAGGGAGGGGAGAGAGAGAGAGACGGAAGGAGATGAAGTGTACGGGAGGGGACGTGGAGAGAACGAAGACCTAAGTGGGTGCGAAAATGAGAGTACAGGTAAGAATGGGATATGGAGAGAAGGTGGGAAGGGGAGGCGGTGAGAAGAGGGGAAGGGTCTGGCGAAGTCGGTATGGAAGGGTTAGGTGGGGTGGTAGTCAATCATAATTTACCAAGGTGGAGCAATTTTACCTCCACTGAAGGTGTTGGGGGTTGAGAGGAGTTGGAGGGTAGAGGAGAAGGGTTGCGGAAAGGGGAGAGGGTAAATGGGGAGGGGGAGAGGGTAAATGGGGAGGGGGAGAGGGTAAATGGGGAGGGGGAGAGGGTAAATGGGGAGGGGGAGAGGGTAAATGGGGAGGGGGAGAGGGTAAATGGGGAGGGGGAGAGGAGAAAGGCTGGAGAGGGGAAAGGATAAGACAGAAGGGGTTGCAAGGGGAAGATGGCAGGTAGGTGGGGAGAAGAGACGTAGGTGGGGACAAGGGGTGAAGATAGGTGCGAGGGGAACAAAGAGAAGTGGAGAAAGGTTAGACTAGTTGGGAGGGAAAGGATTGGATGGGGTGGTAATCAATTACAATTTACTAAGGTGGAGCTCTATTACCCCCCGCAGGAGGCATGGGGAGGGAGATGGAGAGGTGAGGGAGGAGAAAAGGTGAGGAGGGAAGGGAAGGGAATGAGAGGAAAACAGCTGGGGAGGCGAGATGTCTAGAGAAGTGGGTAGGGGAGTGGAAGATAGGGATAGCTGCATGGGGAAGGATCAAGGTGATGGGTAGGAGGGCAAAAATAGGAAGGGGGATGCGGGGACGGAGGAAGAGGAGAGGTAGGGAGCTGTGGGAGGGGGTGGGGGTAAGGACAGGTCGAAAGAGATGGAGAAAGGAAGTGGAGATAAGTGTAGAGTGAAGAAGAGAATGTCTGGAATGGGAAAATGAAGTAGTTGAACAGGGAGAGAAGAGGTGGATGGAGAGAGCATGGGTAAATGGGTAGAGAAGAGGTGGGAACAGGAGGTAAAGAGGGGAGGAAGGAGGTGGAAGGAAAGAGGAGATGGTGAAGGGAGAGAGACGGTTGGTCGAGGAGGTGGGGAAAGTTAGATTAGGTTGGGTGTGGATTCTGGGATGGGTGGGAGAACAGACTCCCACATCTTGGCGATTTATCATCCCAATTTCAACACAACATTCTACTGCACGTTATTTATTTCATTATCGACACTGAACCAGTAACATACAAGAGGTTATTGAGGTGCAAAATTCAGAATAAATCACCGAGGAACAAGAGTTACGAAGTCTACAATAACCAGCTGTAGTTTCGACTCATGTCTGCCGAACGAAAAAGTAATAAATAACTTCTATATTCCCCTTAATTTACTCTCTAATATTTCACTAGTAATTTTCTGATGCGTGTACTGTGTGATAAATAGTATGATGATTTATATTACATTTTTGCCACTGTCAAACAATTAGATTTATTTCAGGAGAGGCTTCAGTGTGTGTGTGTGTGTGTGTGTGTGTGTGTGTGTGTGTGTGTGTGTGTGTGTGTGTGTGTGTGTGTGTGTGTGTGTGTGTGTGTCTGTCTGTCTGTGTGTGTCTGTCTGTCTGTCTGTCTGTCTGTCTGTGTCTGTCTGTCTGTCTGTCTGTCTGTGTGTGTGTGTGTGTGTGTCTGTCTGTCTGTCTGTGTGTGTGTGTGTGTGTCTGTCTGTCTGTCTGTGTGTGTGTGTGTGTGTGTCTGTCTGTCTGTCTGTCTGTCTGTGTGTCTGTCTGTCTGTCTGTCTGTCTGTGTGTGTCTGTCTGTCTGTCTGTCTGTCTGTGTGTGTCTGTCTGTCTGTCTGTGTCTGTCTGTGTGTGTGTGTGTGTGTGTGTGTGTGTGTGTGTGTGTGTGTGTGTGTGTGTGTGTGTGTGTGTGTGTGTGTGTGTGTGTGATACACTTGTAGACAAGAGAGAGAGAGAGAGAGAGAGAGAGAGAGAGAGAGAGACGAGACGAGACGAGACGAGACGAGACGAGACGAGACGAGACAGAGGCACGAGAACACAATCCCTCGCCTCTTTCCAGCCTCCCACGTCTTGCCTCTCAGTCAATTCATATACATAATTAGACAGTCTACTTATCAAACAGCCTGAATAATCTGATACTAATTGAGATGATTATAACTCCACCGTATAATTAACAGGGATAAATGAAGGTTTAGTAATTTCGCGTTATCATTTAGCTAATAACTAGGTGTTGCGCGAGGATAAGACTTTGGGCTCCATACCACTTAGGGATAACTCAACTGTAACTTATTTTTTTCAATTTAAGACGATTTTCCTCAGCTCAAGACGATTTTCCTCAGCTCAAGACGATTTTTCCTCAGCTCAAGACGATTTTTCCTCAGCTTAAGACGATTTTCCTCAGCTCAAGACGATTTTCCTCAGCTTAGAATAAACTTTAATAACTAGAATGCTTAGATATGAATTTAAGGGCTCCAGACAACTTCAGAATAACTCTACTATGTATTTTTTTTTTCCAACTTCAAACATGTACGCAGAATAAATTTTAAGAACCAGAATGCTTGGATATGGATTTTACTGTCTCATCGTCGGGGTAACCTCCTGTAACCTTTTTTCATTAAAACTAGGCATTCAAGATGGAAACATGGTAATTTTAGGCCAAGTTAGCGTGAACAGAGTATGGCAAATGCAGTACATAAAATTTCTCCACTGCTGCAGAATGGTATCAAATCCACCTGTTGTCAGATCAGACAGTCCTCGAGGGAATGCCATCGCTTCCCAGAAATTCACGCTAATTCCACTATTACTTTATTTCACTTATACTAGAAACATATCTCTAAAATCAGATCAGTCGACCTTTTCCAATAATTTCTCGCCCTTAATTCCACTGACACCTTTGAATAATTTCAGTGATCTCCCGCCGGTAATCCTATACACACCTTTTAAAGTATTAGTATTAAAAAACGATATTTCACAGATTTCTTAAAAGTTACAGCAGGATAATAACCAAAACTACCGTCAGATAAGAGGGTTTTTCGAGGGGGTAGAAGCAGATCCCGGAAACTCAGGGTAATACCTCAATAATCTTTGCCCGGTAATTCTAGCCTGTGACGGGGCTAAACACGGCATTAGGGCATCTAAAACACGGCATTGGGTCATTTAAAACACGGCATTGGGGCATTTAAAACACGGCATTGGGGCATTTAACACACAGCACTGGGTCAAATAAAACACGGCATTGGGGCATTTAAAACACGGCATTGGGGCATTTAACACAGCACTGGGTCAAATAAAACACGGCATTGGGTCATTTAAAACACGGCATTGGGGCATTTAAAACACGGCATTGGGTCATTTAACACAGCACTGGATCAAATAAAACACGGCATTGGGTTACAAAAAACACAGCACTGGACATTTTACCCAGGCCCACCACGAATACACTTCTACACAAATTTGGCTCAAATTTTCACCCTCTTGAAACTTATTACCCGTTCCCGCCCCGGAGGTGCTCGGGGAAGGGTACTATTTGCTGTAGCCCCCCCCCCCAAAAAAAAAAAAGTAAACAAAAATCCTGTTTTCGCCATAACTCCTTTCAAATACGTCACACTGACATGAAACCAAAACCTAAAGGCGTGTCTTTCAAATCTGCATCCAGTAACATGCCTCATTACATCATGGGGGTCACTCCCTACTTGGCTGTGGGGGAGTCAATGTCAATGTCAAATGGGGATAAAATCGTCAACTTTCACTCGATTTAATCCAAATTTGATATGTGTCATCTTTGACTAGATATCCTGTTATGTTTATACGTTAGCTCTAAAATGACTGCCAGAGACGGGATTGCTGTGCCTTGGCACCGCTTCTTGTTTCATGTAGTTCAGTGGCAGAGACAGTTCTGCTAATCTGTATCCTTCCCACAGCACTTCTTCGTGATCAGTGCCCTTTGTTACATAAATCCTTCCAATATCGCCATACTCTGCATAATTAACGTACAAAAGGGTATAAAACAGCCCGACGAAAACACAGTCCACCAGCACACTGTAACAGGAGGAACAGTATATAATAGCTTCACACTTTCAGACGCGACCGAGTAATAAACAAAATAAAATAAATCGCTTACGGAATGGTGCTAGGGAGCTTTCTTACAAGACGAAACTACGGACCTACGACACCAGCGCCTTGTCGTGGGAGGAACAGGACATGACATCTTAACACTTCCAGACGCGGCCAAATTGTGTGGCCCACCGGATGCACACCTTCGGAAGTAAGAGGGGGCGGCCATTTGCTACTATTACCCAATCATCTGAAGTCTAAAACCTGGCCATCCATCCCAGTTACCCAGTCATCTTGTCCTTAAAGTGGCCATCTGGCTTCTCTCACCCGGCCATTTGGACACTGGGTCATCATTTGTGCCCCGCCGCGGTGTCCCTGGCCATTATTCGGTGGTGGCGGGCTTCTCTCCGGCAGCTGACCCACACCCACCCACCACACCACACCCTGACACACACACACACACACACACACACACACACACACACACACACACCTCCCCCAACCGTACACTTGCTAAAGCATTATCATCACCCATCATCATCATTACTGTCATCATCCATCATCATCATCACCATCATCAATATGGCCATTAATTGATCATCATCATTAGCCACTATTCTGTCATCATCATTTTTATCTTCCTCCCCATCATCATCATTTTCATTATTTTAATCATAATCATTTTGAATCTCCAGGTGAAAAATTAAAAAATATATATCCACTGACCCATTTCACTCAGATAAAGGAAACTACTACCCTTCATTAAGCTAAAATCTCTCCTAACTATAAAACAAGCCCTACTTAGTTATTCTGCTCTTATTAACACTATCCTAATTTCACCTAAGGATAACCCCTGCCTTTTTAGATACTAGTAAATCTGCCTTCTATGTTCAGGCTACGTGTCTTTATGGGGTTGAAGGAGCTGAGTGTGGGAAAACCATCAAGAAAGTGCCCAGTAATAAAAAAAAGAAAAGTGTTATCAGACATCAATTCAGACTTTCAGGTTTACGTATTTAGCTTCATCATCCATTCACTCATCCATTTCATTATCCATTCACTCATCCATTTACTCATGCAATCGTTCATTTACCTACTCATTCATTCAGGCTACCCATCCATTCACCCACTGACCCATCCAATCACTGACCCATTTACTTTCCATTCACTCATCTATTTACCTATTGAGTCACTCATTCACTGACCCATTTACTTTCCATTCACTCATCTATTTACCTATTCAGTCACTCATTCACTGACCCATTTACTTTCCATTCACTCATCTATTTACCTATTCAGTCACTCATTCACTGACCCATTTACTTTCCATTCACTCATCTGTTTACCTATTCAGTCACTCATCTACCTACTCTTTCATTCAATCACCCACTTACCCATCCATTCATCCAAGTTACTCATCCATTTACTCACCCATTCACCCATCCATTCACATGCCTATTAACCTATCCATTCATTCAAGTTACCCATCACTCAATTACCCATCCATTCACTCACCCATTAACCTGTCTATTCACTTACCCCATTTCCTATCAACCCATTTCCCAATCCACTTGAAACCCATTTACCCATTCACTCACATTTACTCACCCATTCACTCACCCATCTACTCATTCATCCACTCACCCAACACACACTCACTCTTACAATCCAAATGGGTACACAAAATCGCGCCCCCTGACAGACAGACGCAGAGAGACTTACCCCTAGCCTCACCCCCCCCAGCTTAGCCCCAGCCCCCCCAGCCTAGCCTCAGCCCCCTCCAAGCCTAGCCTCAGCCCCCCCAGCCTAGCCTCAGCCCCCTCTCCTGACACCCGCACATAATGGGTAATAAAGCAGCTACTAATGACCGGCAATTAGGCCTGCACCTTACTGTCTATTGCCTGACTAATTCATAAACTGGTTCCGTGATTATCTGGGTTCATCCACTCTCTCTCTCTCTCTCTCTCTCTCTCTCTCTCTCCTAACACGCTGAACCCTCTCAATATAGGATCAACTCTAGTACGGTGTCTTGTTCCCGCTTACCCCAGACGATTTTATTCAACAGAGTGAGTCATAGAAGCCTGAGTAAATCATGGTACCATAAACCCTCTCATGATCGGAACAGCTCTAGCAAATAAATAAATAAAGGTAAATAATAAAAGAGCTGTCTCCACCATGAGATAATTTTTCCCACTATGCTGTACTGCTGTGGTTATCGCTTTGTAACTGATATGATTTCGCAGGACAGACAAAGCATGGGGTATAGTTATCTTCCCATGCCCTATTTCTTGTTTTCTTTTGCAGGACGGAAGAGAAAAGCGTGCTGAATGGTGGTCTGCGTGACAAATCCAATATCAGCCTTCAGTCCACTGGGTTCACGTTCAGATGAGCCTTGGACACATCATCATCATCAGTATCACCACCACCATTATCACCACCACCACCACCATTATCACCACCACCACCACCACCACCACCACAACAACAACAACAACAACAACGACGACGACGACGACATCCACCACCACCACCACCATCACATCATCATCATCATCACCACTAACAACAACAACAACAACAAAAACAAGAATAAACTAACCTAAGATACTGGGTCTGCTCAACAACAACAACAACAACAACAACAACATCTACTACTACTACTACTGCTACCACTACTACTACTACTACCACTACTACTACTACTAAGACATGAGGGTCGGCCCAGCACTGCCACTCGCTGCATCACGCGTCAGTGCACCACAACACACTCATTTGCAACTTAATATCACACACCATAATGAAAAATTGCAATATACTCTCCCCCATGCATAATTCCAGTTCACCTTCCCAGACTTATGAAGACTTTTGCTGCCCTCTATATAAACGGGAAACTGGTCTTGTGAAGTACCTCAGGCTTCTATGACTATACCCATTTCATCTTAACTTGGCTCAAATTTTCGTCCTTCTGCGGGTTATTTCACGTAGCTCAGTGGCAGAAAAATACAGTACTACGGCTCTAAGTCATTTTCATAGCACTTCTTCGTGACTGGCATCATATTCTAGTGTTAATCTAATGTTACAGCTCGGCGTTCAAGATGGAGAGAGAATTTTAGTCCAAGTTAGAGTGAAATCAGTAAAATTATCAGATCAGTAAAATCATGTAATGTTAGCTGGGAGAGAAAACTAGACATGTTGTTATTATGAATTATTTAATGGTGGTATTATCAGTGTCTGGAAAGCCTGTACAGATATACTCATCGATTAAACTCCCTAACACACATTTCCTCGGCGATTTATTCTTGTTCATTACACTTTATAATCCTCCTCTTTGTTATTTAAAACTCCCTAATATCTCTTCCCAGGCGATTTTGTTTTTTGCTTGTAACACCTTACTATCCTCCTCTGTGTTATTTAAATCATTCCATTATCACCATACCATTTATAAATACATACAAAGTTATTTTACCCGGCCATATCCAAAAATAAATCGCTAAGGAAGAGGTGTTGGGGAGCCTCGTTAAGTGACGATAATACGGACCCAGTAGTCAATATCAACTGAATGAAATCAAATGTACGAACGCATACCAGAATGCATAAGCGTACACGTACACACACACACACACACACACACACACACACACACACACACACACACACACACACACACATAAAAGCAGATGAATAACAACAGATTAACAAATTCCATTAAGAAAAAAAAAATCAGAATACAATAGCAAAAAGGCGTAGAAAGTGCGATGAAAACATAAAGGTGGAGCAAGGAATGAGGAGAAAGTAGAGAAAACTGTGGGAATGGAAGGGAAGGGAAGAAGGAAAGGGGGAGAGAAGGTAAAATGGGGGAGGGAAAAACTAAAAGACGATGGGAAAGAAGAATAGGGAAGGAAGGGGAAGGAAAGGGAAAGAAAAGGAACGCTGTATAGAGGAGAAATTAGGGGAAATGGGAGAAAGAACAGAAGGAAAGCAAATTAAAAACGGAGGAGAGGAGAGAAAAGGACATGGAATGGAAGGGAAGGAAAGGGAACATAGCAAACAGAAAAGGGGAATGGAAGGAAAGAGGGAAACGAAGGGAAAGAATAATGAAAAGGGAAGGGAGGAGATGGATAAAAAACGTGATCAAGGCAAGGAAAGAGGAAAATACAGAAAGGAGAAAGAAACTAGACAAAACAGAGAAAAGGGAAGAGGAAGAAAAGGAGAGGAAAATAGAGTAAAATGCATGGAAGGGAAGGGCCAGGAAAGGAATGGAAGGCAAGGGAAGGGTGAGGGTTCCTTCCACCCACCTGGTCACCTCCCTCATCAATCATCCGGCCCGTGTCCCCCTCTCACCGACACTCTGATCATAGGCTGTCTCAACCCTCACACCGCCTAGCCTCGCCCCTTACGCTGTCTCCACCCTCCCTTCCTCACACTGCCTCACACTGCTCTGTTCCTCCCTCACACTGCTCTCTTCTCTCACCGTCCCTCCCTCACACTGATCATTTACCCATTAGGCTCATTCCCTCATCCTTTTTTCCCTACTCACACTTCCTCATCTCAGTTTGTCTCGTTCCTTAAGTTGTCTTCATCCTCTCTCCCTAACACTTCACACTTCTTCACCCGTTATTCACACTGTCTCACACTGCTTCTCTCATCCCTCACACTTTCCTGTTCACACTTTCACCCACATCTTAACATTATCTCACTCCTCCCTCTTAACATATACCCTCAACTCTAACAGTGCCTCACCCTTCCCTTACCCCTCACACTGCCCCACCCCTTACACTGCCCCACCCCTCACACTGCCTCACCCCTCACCCTTCCCTTACCCCTCACACTGCCTCACCCCTTACACGGCCCCACCCCTCACACTGCCTCACCCCTCACACTGCCCCACCCCTCACACTGCCCCACCTCTCACACTGCCTCACTCCTTACACTGCCTCACCCCTCACACTGCCCCACACCTCACACTGCCTCACTCCTTACACTGCTTCATCCCTCACGCTGCTTCATCCCTCACGCTGCCTCATCCCTCACACTGCCTCATTCCTCACACTGCCTCATCCCTCACACTGCCTCATCCCTCACACTGCCTCATCCCTCACACTGCCTCATCCCTAACACTGCCTCATCTCTCACACTGCCCCACCCCTCACACTGCCTCACCCCTCACACTGTCTCATCCTGCGCTGCCCTCTTAGCAACAGTTGGGCCTACTCTATAATAAGCTGTCTCACACTAGCCTCACCTCACACTACCTCGCCTAGCCTCGTCCCCTACGCTCTCATCCTCCCTCACACTGAGTCATCCTAACCTCACATTCTGTCTCCCGCCTCTCATACTGGCTCACACTCACACTGCCCACACTTATACCGCACCCAACTACCTTTTACCTATACTTCCCTATATATGACTCACACTTCCGTATAACTCACCTTTCTAAACACATACCAGATACTTCCTTATATTGGGTATCCATGGAGGAAAGGGAATAACTTTGGAATCCACAGATGAGAGAATTCTAAGCACAATAATAATAATAATAATAATAAATAATAATAATAATAATAATAAATGCTATATGAACATGTCTTAATCCCAACCATTACGGAGATACTGATGTCCTTGTGGGGATATTACGAGGAAAACCATTTACCCCCATTAGGTCATCAGTAATTTTATCTGCATAAAGGATGAGAATTTGATAAATGTTGATATAGCATTTATTTTCGGTTGGAATTTCCCTCATCTGTCATTACTCAACGTTATGGCCTTTCCTCCCGAGACACCCTGTATTGTAACCCATATTTCCCTGTACATACCCTACACTTCCCTATATACACTTACACTTCACTATATACACCCCACACTTCCCTATATACACCCCACACTTCCCAATATACATACCACACTTCCTTATACAAAACCTACACTTCCTTATACACAGTGGTTCAAAACTCAGACGCCGCAAAAAAACGCCTATATATCCGTTAATAATGAACATATATAAATGAAAGCTCCATATTTACTAGTCTGTTTTGTAGTCAGTGTTGCAATCAATTTAGGAGAGACCCTGAGCCGGAGGGATTAGGTGAGGCCTTCATTAACTGCCTAGGCCTCCCCAAAAGAGTAAAATCGTCTGTGAGCATCAAGAATAAAGTGGAAAAATAAGTAATCGGGTTCAGGGGGTTTAAGGCACTGCTCCAGCGATGATGTACAGTTACGGACATAAATAGCGATCTACTCCATAATAAATAGTGAGACGGTGAAGAGTGGCCTTGAAAATACATTGATGCGATGAACACAAATTTTCCAGGTCACACAATACGAGTTTCTTTATCCCATGGCTATAAAGTGGATCATTATTTTTGTCCGCAGGTGTACATTTCGTTATTTATTACTGAAAATGATCTATTACAACCTCATACATGATAATTTTACTTGAAGATGTGGGTAAAACTATTCACTTCTTTCACTGTTACTCAAAATTCACTTAATCTTTAAACCCCACTTCCGTAATTCATTCTCCTTTATTTCTCAGCATCCATTCATTCAGTCACTTATTACACACACTTTTTCTCACACTCCCTCCATTCATTCTCCCAGTTCAGTAACACACTTATCCTCACAATCCCTCCATTCATTCATTCATTCATTCATTCATTTAACACTTCCTCATTAACTCTCCTTTTCACCCTCTATCCTATCATACCTTTTTCATGCACATTCAAGCATTTTCATCCTCTCAATCCCCTTATTTCTCTGGCTCCATTTCTCACACTTACTCACACTATTTTTCACACTTACACAATCTTAAACTTCAACCTCCACTTCCAGCCTCAGACTCAATGGGAAACCGAAAAAAAAAAATGATACAGAAAATATAGGAGGAAAAGTCAGGAATGCATGACGACCTAAAACATTTTCTCACTTAACTGAAGAAACTCGGTAGGTGTGAAAGGGGCGGTATGAGAGAGAGAGAGAGAGAGAGAGAGAGAGAGAGAGAAAGAGAGAGAAGAATACAACTATAGGACTAGATCACTTTGGGAAGCTGAAAAAAACCGATAGACAAAACCCCAAAAGAATACATCAAAGAATGGATCAGTTAAGGCAAGGGGGTGATCACGAGGGTCCAGGCTAATTACTAAGCCTTTAATTGGATCACAAGTGTAATAGTCACTAATGCTAGGGGAGAGAGAGACATACCCACCATTTTCCTTAAGTGCCCCGTCGACCTTTTCTCTTTTGGGGGAGGAGACAGGCTACCTCCTCTCTCTCTCTCTCTCTCTCTCTCTCTCTCTGCTCTTGGGTTTTGAGTCGCATTTTAGGCATAAGTTTGAAGGGGCGCGTCTAGGAGCTAATTTAGGGGGGAGAGAGAGAGAGAGAGAGAGAGAGAGAGAGAGAGAGAGAGAGAGAGAGAGAGAGGAATCAGGTTAAAAATAATCAAGTACCCCCCAAAATACTTCAATACGGATCGATTCTTATATTCAAAACAAATTCTCATTTTCTAACTTCAAGCTTATATCACAAAGTCTAAGTATATAACCAACTAATTCTGCTCCATCATTTAATTAGATCCCATAAACTGCCTCACGCTGGTAGATGAGAGAGAGAGGTAGACAGAGGCCCAGGCAATATTAATAAGCGTGACATTATGAACAGTTTGTGTATAGAGAGTCGGTGTATCGCAAGGGGCAGTGTTTATGTGGGGTTAGCAGGCTCCCTATTCCCTAACATCTCTTTCTTAGCAGTTTATTTTTATGTTAGGTTGTTTATCTACTGGATGCAGAAGGACGAGGAAAGAATGAAGGAAAGAAAAACGGAAGAGGATAAAAGGAAAGAAGGATGGAGGAGAGGAAAGGGAAGACACCTAACAGCAGCACTACATCGAGCGAGTGGATGGTGAGCGCCCCCACCTATAATAATAATTAAAAATGATAATAAAATGCAATATTCAGATGATTTTTCTCAGCTTTGGAAATCCTGCTGAAAATAAAGGGATTACTATAGGCTGTATCTAATCCACACCATTTCTTTAAGTTTATTCCAAGGTAAATATAATGGTCCAGGATAATCACGAGTGCAATAAAGACGTACTCGAGATGAAGACGTGAACATTGTATCACATTTTTACCTGCATCTCCAGAAACGGCCTCTCAGACCGTCTCTCACTACAGATTTCGGAAACAAGGTACTTCTCTTCATTACTTTTTAGTGACAGACTAAGCCACGCTACACCACATACCGTACCCCACGACGCACTGCACCACACCACACTAGACACCACACCACACTACACACACCATACCACACCACACTACACACACCATACCACACCACACTACACTACACCATACCACACCACACTACACTACACCATACCACAAAACACACCAAGCCACTCTCTCACACCACACCACACAAAATCATCCACCACATCACACCACACCAAGGGCATTCATTAAGCGGAGGGCACTGAAGCTCCCACATTTAGCACTTTTGAACTTACATTTTTCGCTTCCGATTCTGGGCAGTTTATTCCCCGAGTCCCAGCAATTTTAACATTCCCCTTGTAAACAGTAACTCTGGAGGATGAACTGTACACCGTCTTCGCACTAACTTAGCCCAGCTTTTCGTCCTTTTGTAACTTACTTCGCGTATCTCAGTGGCTGAAAGAGACAGTCCTACGGCTCTACACCCTATTCACAGCTCTTCTTCGTGACTAGCATCATATTCTAATGGTAATCTATTGTTACAAATCGGCATTCAAGGTGGAGAGACTGAAACAATCCTACGGCTCTACACCCTATCGACAGCTCTTCTTCGTGACTAGCATCATATTCTAATGTTAATCTGTTGTTAAACTCAACATTCAATGTGGAGAGAGTGCAATTTTAAGCCAAGTTAAAGTAAAAGGAGTGTAGATGAGCCAGGTAATCAATCCCTCAGTGTGGTTTTATGTCAAATTATGCAGTCGTTGCCTTGCCTACCTTAATATCATTAGCAACACGACATCAAATTGAAATTAGTTTGGAAAGTGTGAGACACAGGCTAATGAAAATTTGATTAAAACCGAGAAGAAAATGAATATCTCATATGCAAGTTTTACCCCGCAAGGCCCACACACCTTCACCTGAATTTCATTTCACTTGTATGGTTTCCAAAAATTGCTAGTATCTGATTTTTTGATGTAATGGAGCGAAAATATAAGTTTCTGGGAATAGCTGTGTGAGAGGGACGTTGAATATGCTATCTGGGGGATGAGCAAAATTGAATAACCTCGTGATTCTGGAGAACAAAGTGAACGAAGTGAACAAAACATTAAAAGACGCCTCTCCCAGCCTCGTGCCTTTCCACCCTGCAAGTAATTATAGCATTCTTTAGATGAATTAGTGAGTCGGCGTTTCAAACTTCTGTCGAAAAAGTTTAAACTGTCGCTCTTGAAACGTAAACATATTATTAAAAAGATGGGTTTAAAAGGCCCCAAGTCTTTTATGTGAACTGAGGAACACAAACCCAATTATGAGCCAACCAGGGGAAAACATAGCCATTAATAATTACAGACGGGGGGATTTTTAGCTGGGTGATGAGGCTTCCTTGCTGAGTGAATGTCGTGGTGTGGTGGTGTGTGGTTGTGGTGTGGTGTCGTGAGAGAGGATGTGCGTCTGAGGTGTGCTGTGGTGTGAGAGGAGGTGTGGTTGAGGTGGTTGTGATATGGTGCGGATGTGGTGGTGTGTGGCTGGGGTAGTTGTGATGGTGTGTGGTAGAGGAGGTTGTGGTGTTGTATGGGTCGGGTGGTTGTTGTGTGGTGGGGTGACTGTGTGGTGGGGTGACTGTGTGGTGGGGTGACTGTGTGGTGGGGTGACTGTGTGGTGGGGTGACTGTGTGGTGGCTGTGGTCTGGTAGTGTTCTGATTGTCGGTGGTGTGCTGATAGGTTACGCTGAGTCTGGTGTGAGTTATGAGATTCACAGTCAGTAACTGTCCTGGTGTGGTGGTATAGTGTGGTGTTTTGCAGTTAGCTTTCTGATGCACTGTTACGTGGTGTGTCAGTGTGGTGGTGTGTGTTCCGTGGTATATGTTGTTGTGGGATTATGTATTGTTCTGTTGTAGTGTGGTTGGGCTGTGTGGTACTGCCTTGAGATGTGCTGTTGTGATGATCTGGTATGGAGTGATGAGGCTTCGTATGGAGTAACTGTCCTGGGGTTGTGGTGTGGTGTGGTGTGTTGTGGTGTGTTGTGGTGTGGTGTGTTGTGGTGTGGTGTGGTGTGGTGTGGTGTGGTGTGGTGTGGTGTGGTGAGAAGGTGTGTGGCTATGTTCTGCTGTGATGTGCAGTTGGTGGATCGGAGGTGATGTGGGTCAAGCTTGCGAGGGGTAGTGTGATGTCTGCTAGCGTAGTGGTGTGGTGTGGTGTGGTGTGGTGTGGTTGGGATGTCGGTTGTGTGATGTGGTGTAAGGTGTGATTTGGGGTGACCTGCAGAAAACAGCTGAGGATGTGATATTGTGCGGAATGGGCGTGTGGTGTAATGTACTCTAGTGCGGTATGTGGTATGGTGTGGTGTGATCCGGTGTGGTGTGGTGTGTGATTAAAGGTGTAGGAAGTAGTGGTATGATGTGCTGTGGTGAACTGCCGTGTGGTGTAGCATGCTGTGCTGTGGTTGCGTAGTATGGTATGGTGATGAAATGGTGCTCTATGGTATTGTGTGGATGTGATGTGCAATACCTGGTGGAATGGTGTGTGATTTGCATATGCGTCTCTATGATGATGATATGTAGTTTTTCAGTTGTGAGAGTCTGTAGGTGATACATCTGAAGGAAAGTGGATTATGTCTGTGATGTATGGTATGGTATGGTATGGTATGGTATGGTATGGTATGGTATGGTTTATGCGGTGGTGTGCGGATGGTGTGGTGATGAGTATATGTGCTGAAAAATCTGATGTGGTAATGATATGGTATGGTATGTTATGGTTCATGTTTTTGTTTAGTGGTGTGTGGTTTGTGGTGATGAGATGCGTTGAAGAGGTTGATGTGGTGGTAAGAGGATGTTGTATGTGGATGGTATGGTGTAAGGTGGATGGTGTGGAGACGTTGATAGTTTGCGGATGGTGATTTATGAATGGTGTGGTATGGTGTTGACAGTGCGACGTAGTGGTATGGGAGGTTTGGCGATGTAGTTAAATGTAGTTCTGTAATATTCGCTACACTGGGATGACGTGTTGCAGTGTGATGTGTCCCAGTGTGATGTGTCCCAGTGTGATATGGCAAACAGTTATTAATCTTCGTATGCAATCCTTTCAGATCGAAGAAATCTTGAAATGTTATCTTTTTTACTCCTGCTTCCACCAAACGATACTATCTGCCTCAAGTGCCCTCTCATCTTTAAGTCAAAAACCATCAGTTTTTTCCAGAATGTAAGAAATCTTAAGCTGCTTTATTCGTGCGACTGTCAGACGATTTCATTCGGTCTTGGGGGTGATTTATTTGTCCCTTTAAATCACTCGCGCAACCAAGTCCACCATTACGAGACGATGCTTTATTTTGGTATTGCTACCTCACCTCCGCAAGATCTTATTCACCTAAGAGACTGGAGGTTTAAGGTAGTCTTCTTGATCTTCCTCTCTACTTGCAGTCATTTTAAAGCTTAGAAGAGTCGTCTGGTCGTAGCAAGATTAAAATAATAAAGATGACTCACTCGATGAAGTGCTATTTTCATGTGGTTATACTGGCAAGGTACTCCTATAACCAACGAGACGCCTGGTGGTCTAGTGGAGTAAGGTGCTCCGATTAGATACAGCCCATAAGGATTTAAGCCCATGGGATGGATGGAGTTTAGTGTTCGTATAGTGCCACTCATGGATTAGCGACCAGTCATCTTTGTCTTAAATGTCAGGACTAACGCCCGTATTCTCGCAAGTTAAGGAAGCTCCTTAACACCTTTCCCTAAGCTACTTACTTTGCTTATTACACCTTACTGTCCTACTCTGTTATATAAATCCTTCTAACATTATCACAATCAGCTTGAATAACGTACAAAATTATATAAACCAGCCATATCCAAAAATAAATCGCTAAGAAACACGTGATAGAGAGTGGCCTAGTCCCGGGACCCTACGCTCCTTACGGGACAACAAAGGACTAGGAGATGGATGATGGAAGACATCACAGTATTGAAGGGGTTCAGTATATGTTTAGGTCATTATTACAGGCGATTTCGGTTGTGGTAGTGAAAGAGTATGTAACACCCTAGCCTTTGGTTCCTTCTTCCTTGTGCAAAAAAAAAAAAGGGAGGGGGGGATGGCAGCGGTTTATATTCATTACTTAGTGTGTAAAAATAACCCTTTCAGTTCAATGAGGGGGAGGGGGAGGCCAAGGATGAGACGGGGGGATGGAGTGGAGAGGTATATGAAAGGGGGGGTGGGAGCTGGGAGCAGGACAGTGAAATGGCGGGGGAAAGGGCGACATGGAGGCGATTTGTTTGTGGCCACCCCTTACGGGATTAAGGCGTCTGGCAAAGACAGATAGATAGTTTGATGACAGCATCTAGTATAGCCTTTTAACTTCGAATTATTTAACTAAACTTAGGAGAGTCTGAATAACCCCATACCGCAAGCACCGCCATCTGCGCGGGGCTGGAACCCACCTCTCCACTGCACCATTCAAACTGGGAGGCTAAATTTAAACCTCTATAAAACTCCTTCCAGTACGAGAGGTATGCCCTACGCTGAAGAAAATCGTCTGGTAGTAACAAGACGGAACGGAAAAGACGCCCTCGTGGTGAAGGGGTTAAGAGTATGAGAGAAGTGGGGGTCCGTGAGTTACAAATAATTCTAGACTTTTAAGACTAATGTTATCTTCTTTTTTTTTTCCTGTTTAGAAAGGCATCTCAGGTTTGGGAGATAAGAGGGAAGGGAGAAGTGAGGGAGGCGGAAGTGAGAGAGAGGGGGAGGAAGAGTTGGAAGTGGAAGAGAGGGGAAGTTCAGGGGGAAGGGGGCAAAAAAAAAAAAAAAAAAAAAAGTAGGGAAGAGACAGGAGTGAGAAGAGGCTGTGGGCAGAAGGCAGGAGGGAGAGGTGGGAGGATGAAATGGAAGAGAGAAGGAAGCTGGGGGGAGTAAAGGGGATGAGGAAAAAAAGGTGGGGGACGAAGGGGGAAGAGGGAGAGAGGAGGAATGGGAGAAAGAGGAGGAAGACAGGAGGAGGAAGAGAGAGGGGGAATGGTGACGAGGAGTTACAGGAAAGAGGAGTAGGGGTGTCTGGGGAAGGGGGAGTACTGGTGGGGGGATGGAGGGGTGAGGGAGAAGGGGAGGGGAGGCTGAAGAAGGAGGGGAGGAAGATGCAGTGCGCGGCTCCTCCTCCTCCTCCTCCTCTCTCACCCTTCACCTAGCCTCGCCCCCGACATAATGGTGATTGTTTAAAATACCAAAACTGCATTAGAGCGGGACGGATAAAAATATTTACACTAGTTAGCAAAGCCATTAGAGATACTCGCTTGTGAATATCAACTGATGAGCAAAAATCCAGACCTGTTTTTTGTCAGCGTTTTAGACAAGGTAAGTCGGTTTTTTTATTATTATTTTGGCGGGGGGAGCTAAGGGAAGGGCTTTCGGATTTTTGCAGGAGGGAAATTAATGCAAAGAAAGTATATTGAAAGCTTGTTATAGCTAAATGAAGAAGTTTGTCCATGGGATGAAAGTTCTCTGGGATAATGGTACTTAGATGAGCGACGTTGGAATTTTTTGGAGATTTTAGTGAAAGAGAAGAAACTCCCTTACAGACTCAGGTTGGTTTATAAGGGACGACTTGGCCAGGATGGGAAGGAAGGAACATGTATATTACTAAGGACAGGGATTCATAAAAAGTCTCAATCTTTCTTAATCCAATGAGATAACATGTATATAAGGACAGGTATTCATAAAATTTCTTTAATCTCTTTCTTAATCCACTGAGATACAGAAATAACATGTATATTATTAAGGACAGGTATTCATAAAATGTCTTAATCTCTTTCTTCCGATGTGTTTTGTAATTTCCACCTGCCTCTTGATTTTATACACCTTAGAGACAAGATCAGGGGAATTTAATAAGGTTATATGTGCCGCCTTCGAAAAATCTGTCCTAAATTACTGGAAGGAAAATAAATACAATATGCCCTCGGTGTAAAGGGGTAACGCACAGCATGGATTACGTCTTTATTTTTATTAATTATTCATTTATTTTTTGCTCCTTCTAGGTAAAGAAGGGGTTAAATCAATATTAAACCCTCCAGTTCGAAGTCATTTTTCACTCATACGGGTACCAAACACTTCCTTATCCTCTGATTTTCACTCATACAGGTACCAAACACTTCCTTACCCTTTGATTTTCACTCATACAGGTACCAAACACTTCCTTATCCTTTGATTTTCACTCATACAGGTACCAAACATTTCCTTATCCTTTCATTTTCACTCATACAGGTACCAAACACTTCCTTATCCTCTGATTTTCACTCATACAGGGACAAAACATTTCCTTATCCTTTGATTTTCACTCATACAGGTACCAAACACTTCCTTATCCTCTGATTTTCACTCATACAGGTACCAAACACTTCCTTATCCTCTGATTTTCACTCATACAGGTACCAAACACTTCCTTATCCTCTGATTTTCACTCATACAGGTACCAAACACTTCCTTACCCTTTGATTTTCACTCATACAGGCACCAAACACTTCCTTATCCTCTGATTTTCACTCATACAGGTACCAAACACTTCCTTATCCTTTGATTTTCACTCAAGTACAAAACACTTCCTTATCCTTTGATTTTCACTCATACAGGTACCAAACACTTCCTTATCCTTTGATTTTCACTCATACGTACAAAACACTTCAATATTAAACAAGAGGGAATATTAACCCTTTGTAAAGCAAATTAATTATATATTTTAGCTAATGACAAGCAGCTGAAGGAAACGACAAAAGGTACACACACACACACACACACACACACACACACACACACACACACACACACACACACACACACACACACACACACACACACGCAGCTAGACAGACAGACAGGCAGTTGGATAGATATGATTCAGTCATGCAGACCTATTTTAAAAACTGATTATTTCTACCAAGATAATGACGTTTTTTATATTCTATTTTTCCTATATAACATGAGAGAGAGAGAGAGAGAGAGAGAGAGAGAGAGAGAGAGAGAGAGAGAGAGAGAGAGAATATAAACAAATGTGTGCACGACCTGTTTACAAGATGGACTCGTGTTTATACCCACTCTCCGCCAGCCTCCACCAGGCTAAGTATTTATAAAGCATCTTAACCATTCATTTGTCAATTTATAAAGAATAGGTAGGAGGTTCCGTAATGTCTTCCATTGCGATTTATTTTGCTGTTATTTCTATTGTTTCTTTACTTTACTTTTATTATTAGTAGTAGTAGTAGCAGTAGTAATAGTAGTAGTAGTAGTAATAGTAGCAGTAGTAGCAGCAGTAGTAATAGTAGCAGCAGTAGTAATAGTAGCAGCAGTAGTAATAGTAGCAGCAGTAGTAATAGTAGTAGCAGCAGAAATAGTAGTAGCAGCAGAAATAGTAGTAGCAGCAGTAGTAGTAGTAGCAGCAGTAGTAGTAGTAGCAGCAGTAGTAGTAGTAGCAGCAGTAGTAGTAGTAGCAGTAGTAGTAGTAGTAGTAGTATCATAATTATTATTTCTTATGAATTATTATATTATTATTATTTTACTTTATTGTTTGTATCGGTATTAAAAAAAAAAAAAAAGATTCTCGTGCACAAAATAAATCGCTGAGGAAAAGGTGATACTGATAAGGTACGAAAACTCTAAATCCACGCCGAATACGATCTTTCAACCCAAGAAATTTCATGAATATGGAACCAAGGTAGTTTTGTTGCGAAGTGTTTGGAGGACAAAAATATAAACAGCCAATCATTTACGCAACTTAAGAATCTCTGTGAATACCGCCCATATAAACCACCAACCTTATATGCAACACGAGAATCTTTGTGAATACCACCCTATATAAACAGCCAATCTTATACGCAACTTAAGAATCTTTATAAAATCCCATATAACCAGCCACTTATACGCTTCTTGAGAATCTTTATGAATACCCCCCTTGTAAACAGCCACTTACAAGCAGCTTAGAAATCTTTATGAATACCATCCCATATAAACAGCCATTTGTAGACAACTTAAAAATCTTTGTGAATATGGGCCTTTCGAGAGTGAATATGATCGAAATTTCCTCCTATAATAATTACGCTGAGTCGAAATTCTATTAAATAAGAAGCAACTCCATTACAGGGACAGGTTGGGGGAAGAAGGTCACAAGATCCACTCCCTCCATAAGTGCCAATATCCCTGCTTCCCCGCCAGGATTTTCGCCCCTATGTCCCCCTCCCCCAGAGCCCTTTCTTGACCCAGCCTTGAAGGATTAACTTCTGCAATGATTTAAGGCGATAATTCTGTGACTTAATGTTTTCTGAAGGAGAGACTCTGGGAGGGGAGAGGGGGGAGAAGGGGAGAAAATGGGAGGGGGAGAGAAGGGGGTGAAAATGGGAGGGCGAGAGAAGTGGGAGAAAATGGGAGGGGAGGAGAAGGGGGCGAAAATGGGAGGGGGAGAGAAGGGGGTGAAAATGGGAGGGGGAGAAAAGTGGGAGAAAATGGGAGGGGAGGAGAAGGGGGCGAAAATGGGAGGGGGAGAGAAGGGGGTGAAAATGGGAGGGGGAGAAAATGGGAGGGGGAGAGAAGGGGGAGGAAATGGGAGGGGGAGAGAAGGGGGAGGAAATGGGAGGGGGAGAGAAGGGGGAGGAAATGGGAGGGGGAGAGAAAGGGGAGGAAATGGGAGGGGGAGAGAAGGGGGAGAGGAGGAGGAGGAAAGTGGGAGGGGAAGAGAAAGGAAAGAAGTAAGGAGAGAATAGAAACAATAGGAGAGAGGAAAGGGGAGAAAAGAGGGAGAGAAGGGGAGAGAGAAAAGGCGAGAAATGAGGAGAGAGAAAAAAAGAGATGGGGAGAGAAAGGGGAGAAAAGAGGACATAAGGGAGAGGAAAAGGGGGGGAGACGAGAAAGAGAATCGAGAAGGAAGGAAGGAAGAGGGAAGAGAGGGAGAGAATAAGGGAGGAAGAGAGACAGAAAAAGGTGGGGAGAGGACGAGAAAAGATGGGGGGAGGAAGAAAGGGAGGGAGGATAACAAATGGGAGAAAAGTATGGAGGGAAAAATGGGAGAGGGGAAAGACAAAAGGGGGTGGGATTAAGGGAGAGAGAAGGTGGGGAGAAATAAAGCAGTGGGTGAGAAGGATAGCGACAGGGAGAGGAAGGGAAGGGGAGGAAACGGGGGAGAGAGGGGGGGAGAAGTATGTATTGGAGTGGAGGGGGCAAAGAAAAATAATGAAAGTGATGAAGTGTGAAAGACTTGAAGATGAAGGAGGGAAAGGGCTATATAGTTGAAGTAGTATGTAGGGGGAGAGAGAAAGACTGAGAAAGGGGAGGGGAAGAGAGAAGGGGAGGAGAAGGAGGGGGAGAGAGGGGGAAAGGGGAGGGGAGACTGTGAGGAGGGGAGGGGAGGAATGAGCGTGAGGGAGGGGGGGGGTGAAAGAGGAATAATGGAGAGAGAAATTAGAGAAGAAAAAATATAGTATGAGGAGACGAGAGAGAGAGAGAGAGAGAGAGAGAGAGAGAGAAACAGTGTGGGAGGGGAGAGAAGGAAGAAATGAGTATATATGAGAGGAAGGGAAAAAGTGTGACGGTGGGGAGTAAGTATAAGTGTGACAGGGAGGGGGTGATAGGGTGCATCTAGGGTGAAGAAGTATGAGGGTGAGAGATAAGCGTGAGTGTGAAGGGAGAGCAGAGTAAGCGTGAGTGTGACGAGGGAAAGAGGGGGTGAGAGGGTGCATGTAGGGTGAAGACTTTTAAAAGTGAGAGAAAAAAGTGTGAGAGGAATAAGTCTGAGGGTGAAAGGGAGAGATAAGTGTGAGGGTGACGGGGGGGAGGGGGTGATAGGGTGCATCTAGGGTGAAGGAATTGAGGGGAGGGGCTCGTGGCACACGCTCTGGCACCCAAGTGTAATAATGAAGAGGGGAGAGAGGCGGGGCGGGTACCTAGGAGGGAGAGAGGTGGGGAGGTAAGGGGAGGGAAAGGTGAGAGACGTGAGGGAGGGGTATCGGGGAGGAGGGAGAGACGGGGAGAGAGGTACCAGGGGTGGGGGGTAGAGGGAGAGGTGAGAGAGGATATCGGGGAGGGAGAGCGGTTGGAGAGGAGTAACTGGGAGGGAGAGAGGGAGGTTGAGGAAAAGAAGCTGGGGAATGGTAGAGGTAAGTGGAAAGCACAGGGGAAGGGGGAGAGGGGGAGGATGGGGATAGGAGGAGACTTGGGAGGGAGAGGAGAAGGAATATGGAGGGAACGGACATGGAGAAGTGGTGGAGAAGAGGAGGAAAGAATAGAGGGGAAAGAGAGGGGAAAGAGAAGGAAAGGAGAGAGGAGGAGAGAGGAGGAGACAGGAGGGAGGGGGCAAGGAAGGGGAAAGAGAGGAGGAAAGGGAGAGGGAATGATGTACCAGAGGGAAGATGGGGTAACGGGAGAGGTGAGAGGGGGGAAAGTGGAGGGGGCGGGGATTGGGACAGGGGAAAGAAGAGGGCGGGGGAAGTGGGAGACAGAAGGGGGGGAGGGAAAAAGATACCAGTAGAGGAGAAGGTAGAAGGGGGCGGGAAATATCACACTCAAGGCAAATACGTATACAGTAAAGCATGTCCATTAAATACATACATCAGGAATAATCTAAAATGTGCAAATCTCCCTCAAATGACCCACACAAATCCACCTATGAAAAAAAAAAAATCAAGAAACTGCATAATACATATATATAATTTCCACTGTAATTAAAACTTCTAAAATAATGCAGAACCGAGAATATACAGACCCCCATCTAAAAAAAAAGGGGGGGGGGCTCTCAAATTAAAACACTAAAGCCCCTCAAAACACTCGAACCAAAAATATACACACCTCCATCTCAAACAAAAAAGCTCCCTCAAAACTAAACACAAACTCTCTCAAAACACTCGACATTATACACAAACTCAGTCAAAAAAATCAGCAGGATTAATGAGGACAGCCACCAGCCTCGTTCATTAAGCTAAGGTGTGGCCGCTTACCTGTTGTTTGGCCCACAGGTAAATATTATTGCTGCAACAGATGTATGTTCGGGGAGGGATATTAATAAACCGAGGGCGTAGGGACCTGATTTCCGCTAAGTTCCGTCTCTTGGTGGAATTTCTATACTCGTGCGTTGAAGATGCGGTGGTGAAATTTGTCATGGTTAGTACTGTTGTCATTATCATCGCTATTGTCATCTTCATCATCGCCTTCTTCATCATTATCATTATCATCGTCACTGCTATCTTCACCATCACCATCATGGTCATTATCATCATCACCGTCCTCTTTCTCACTCTTATCATTATCGTTATCATCACAATTTATATTATAATCGTCATAATCATCATCATCATCATCATCATCATCATCATCATCACCGTCCTCGTTTTCATTCTCTTCATCACCATCATCACCATCTATATTGTAAAACATCATCATCATCAGCATCACCACAACCCTAAAACAGATAGCACTTCAAAATACAAACTTGGTATCTCATTACTCACACACTTTGCGATGGAAAAACAAGATAAGATGAAAATAAATGAAAAAGAGAGCAGGAAAACCGAGAACTACGAGATCCCCTTCCCGCTGAGCTGAGGAAAATCGTCTGAAAAAACATATTAACACACTGAGCTCGGTTTTTTTTTTTTTTTTTTTCGCCTTCTAACAATTTTATTCAGCTTTGGATAAACTGTTAGAACCGAAATAGTTAGACAAAGCCTGAGTAATATTTCTTTTCCATGTAAATATTTATCTCTGTTATTCTCCTATAATAACTATCCATCTGTCAATCTATTTGCCTTAATCCTGTATGGGGTGGCCACAAACAAATCACCTCCACGTCGCCCTGTTCCCCGCCATTTCACTGCCCTGCTCCCAATTCACACCCCCTCTCTCATATACCTCTCCACTCCATCCCTGCATCTCACTGCCCTGCTCCCAATTCACACCCCCTCTCTCATATACCTCTCCACTCCATCCCTGCATCTCATCCCCGGCCTCCCCCTCCCTCTCTATAATAACTCTATACTTAAAAAGCCAACCCAGGATAGATTTATATACAGTTTATGGAAGTTAATGTATATTTTTGAGAAGAAAGCCGAATTACTACGAAGACAATTAGTTATTATCTAGAATCAAAACAATCAGAAATTCATCAACCACTACCGTTTCCATTTACCGCTGGAGGCTCTTGTAACTGAGGTGTGCAAAATAAAATAAAAATGAGGCAAAGTAAAATCAAAATTAATACGAGAGGTGTACCCTAAGCTGAAAAAAATCGTCTGGAAGGAGCAAGAATAAAGCATAAAAAAACAGTCACCGGGAGCCAAGGTGTTAATGAGCTGTGACCGAGAGCGACGTCAGCTCCGCGTCACGTCACCTGCGATGTCACCTTCAGGAGGAAATTTTTGGACGCAGGTAAATTTTCTAATGCAGGAGAGGCGTCGACAGTAATTTTGAGTCTCCGGTCACGTCCATTTATTGCTTGGTGAGTGGGGGGGGGGAGGCAACAGGGGTGGGGAGCGTGGGGGGAATGAGGGGTAGAACTAGAAGGGCAGGGGAGGGAAGGAGGAACGGTGATTGAGGAAGGTGGGCTTGAGGATGGTGAGGGGAGGGAACGAGAGGTTGGGAAGGGGAGGTAGAGGCGAAAGAATGGGGAGGGGAGGAAGAGACGAGGAAGTGGGGAGGAGTCGAGGGAGTGGGGGGAGCGGAAACTATGGGTAAGGGTATTTAGGGGAGGGAATATCACTTGGAGGGGGAGGGGTTATCATTTGGAGGGGGAGAGGGAGAGACAGCAACTGGAAGGGGAGAGGGTGTTGTGTCACGTACAACACTAAGTAGGCGCCGGAATAGAGGGCAAGAAACTAGAAAGAGTGATATTGGGGATAAGATAGATGGGAGGGATGTTGGGGGGTAGATCGATGGGAGGGATGTTGGGGGTTAGATCGATGGGAGGGGTGTTGGGGGTGAGAAAGATGGGAGGGGTATTGGAGAAAAAGGGGTGAGACAGGAAACAGGAAAGTTGAGTGAGGGGAAGGAGGCGGATGTCAGAAGAGCGAGTTTGAAGGGTGAAAAAAAGCTTGGAGGATAAGGAAAAGATACTGATGATCCAACTAAGAAAGGGAGAGAAGAAAGATGAGTGAGAGTTGGAGGAAAAGGAATACGTGAATAGAGAAAGAATAAGAAATGAAGGACTGAGAGGCACGGGAGATAAAGGGAAAGGGAGGAATGAACAGGAATGAAGGGATATGGAATGAGAGGCACAGAGAATAAGAGGGATGGAGGAAGGAATAGAGGTAAAAGAAGAGGCGGATGAGGGCAATAGGAAATGAGGGAACAGGATGACTCGACAGGGATATGTAAGGACGAGAGAGGTGAGAGTGAGAGAAAGGGATAGAGGATGAGAGGAAAGGAACAGGGGGTGACAGGAAGGGAAGGGGGGTAAGTGATGGGTGGAGGAGTAGCAACAAGAACTATATATAGGATGGGTAGGAAAACTGCGAGGAAAAGTAAAGGGGTTGTCGGAAGATAATGAAGGGGAGGCAGAATAAGACAGAGCTGCGGAGGTGGGTGCTAAAGAAGTATGGTGGCTGGGAGAAAAATGGCTTTAGTTTTTCAGTCTATATATTTTGACACAGTACACTAAATGTTTTCAAATCTTCTCCAGTAACTTTAAGCGTATGCCTCCTACATTTAACAACGCATCATGAAAGGAGGACATTTTCGGCAGTGTAAGATAGACACTGTCCACTCATAAATAACTACCTTGCGAGGGAAAAATAACGCGATCACCAACCACCGTTCTTGCAAAACCATCAATCACCTAGGTAAACATATTTCTTTAAGTGACTATTATAGAGGTGTGAAAAATTGTGCCTAAAGCTACCTAATTACAGACATATGAATGAAGAGGTGCGATGACCAGAGAATGCACTGTTACTCTTGCTTAGCTTTACATTCTGAAACACAGGACGAAACGTTTGAAGTATCTGTCTCTATGATTAGTTTGTCAGTTTCATACCTATACCTGCTTCGGATTGTCTCACCTACAAAAATAAAATCGGCTGTGAACAGGATGAACATCACACACACACACACACACACACACACACACACACACACACACACACACACACACACACACACACACACACACACACACACACACACACACACATACACCTCTATCGCCGCCCTCTTCTTTATCTTACTATCATCACTCATTTTTCCCCATCACCTTGTAATTGTAAATTCGTATTGTAGTGGCTTTGGAGATGTAACACCTCTTCCTTAGCGATTTACTTTGCACATCACACCTCTGAATCCTGTTGTATGTTATTGGTGCAAAGAAGGATGAAATTAAAAAGATAATAATAAAAATGAAAACAGGTATACTATCCAAAACAAATCGCTAAAGAAGAGGTGCAAGCAACAGCCTCTTTAACCACTTATAATAGGAAACATAGCACCATAACACACCATCACCCACTCGCCCTCTCACTGACCACTTCTGTCGTTCACCATCATCATCTTTAACTCATCACCACAATCACCCTCCAACACCACCCCACCTGCTCCTCCTCTCCCTCCATCACCCATCATCTTCCTTCAGTCTCACCACAACAACTCTCAAAACCTCACTGACACTGCCATTTGTACCTCTTACATCCCCTTCTCACCGTCACCTTTGCTCTTTTTCACTCTTATTTTTCACCACCACCCCAGCGCTCTTTACCTCCTTCTTACTGTCACATTACCCTCACCACCACCACCCCCACCACCTCCTTACCTCCCTGTAACTATCACCACTACTCTCTCACCATCACCAGCACCCCACACACACCAACTTCTACCACTCATCACTCACCATCACCACTAATTTCACCACCACCACCCCTCACCCACCATCACGACAGCTCTCACCAGCACCACTACCCCTCCCACTCACACACCGCCTCCCTCTCTCTCACAGCCACGACACGTCCTCTTGATTAATGGAATATTATGCTAGGGCTGGTAAACTTCCTTCACAGTGCAGCTGAGATCAACTGAGGAGGGGAATCTACTGCTTAACCAGGGCTCCGAACCAGGGGGCCTCAACATCGTCTGGAGTAGCAGATGCCCGCCTATCCTCTTACTGACTAAACTCTTGTGTGTGGGGCTAAAACAAACTTACTCGAAAGAATGAAGGCCTGGGAATTAACCCCCTGACCCCTCCAGTCCAGTGACGTGCTTTCTACGATACTCCTGCTGCTCCAGACGATTTTATTCAGCTCAGGATTGGAGTTCCGAAGTGGGGGTTAGAAGCTATACTGTTATTGACCAAACTCTGAGGTATAATAAGGCCAATACAAACTTGCTTGAAAGAACGAACCGAGAATTACCTCCTTCAGCCCAATGACGTGCCTTCCACAGACGATTTTATTCAGCTCAGGATTGGCGTTACAAACTGAGGGTTAAAGCGCTATCCTGTTACTGGCCAAACTCTGATGTGCAAGACTAAAACAAACTCGCTCAAAAAAAAAAAAAAAAAAAAAAAAAAATGCAGGCAAACTCATTAACCCCTTCAGCCCAACGACGTGCTTTTACGACATCCTTGCTTGCTCCAGACGATTTTACTCAGAGTTGGCGTTACGAACAGGAGAAGTTAAATAAATCCTTCAATAATCCCTTCAATCCGGCGACGCACACTAGTCTGTCCTCGCTACCTTCAGTTTTATTTATTCTGGAGAGGCCTCTTGTGGTGAAGGGATCTGTAAAAGTTATATCCACATTCTCCAGCATGATCACTCTGAAGCTAATTGGACAAGCCAGGTCGTGTCAAGACTAGAATGCAAATTAGATCATCTGATTTAAATAATTGACCTCATTACTGCTAGAGGTCTTTCTCCAGGTCAAAGTCCGCATTCTCGTCACTTAAGGGTCTCCCTGCTAAGCTTGATAAAATCGTCTGGGGTGAGCAACAGTGAAAAAAAATCGTAATCAAGGTTAAGAAACAAAACTCACATCAAAATCACCAAAAGAGCTAAATAATCTCCAATTCACTTAATGGACATCAGCATCCTCTCCACTGACAATTCACTTAGTTATCAGTGTCTGTTTTACTTATACTACACTTTGATGAGGCATTAAACAAGAGAAAAAAAATCCTTACCACCTAAAATACACATAGAAAATATTAGGAGCAACATAACATTCCATCCACTTAAATCCCACAAAGGAAAGCCATAAAAAAATGATAATAGTCCATCCACTTGAGTAACACACCAAAGAGACATTAAAGTGGCAATATTGTGTACTTTCTGCCACACGTCTGATTGCCGTCAATGTTTTATCCACTTCAAAAAGGGAACAACATAAGGCCCTTTCCACTTAAACACACTTATATTACCTGTGAAGAAATACTAGTACACTACCGTCCTCTCCATTTACAACACACTTCGAACAGACGCCAATGTATCTTTCACTTAAACCATACACACACACACACACACACACACACACACACACACACACACAAATATAAAGACCTAAAACAGGAATACGCATCAAAAACCATACTAAAACACACACACACACACACACACACACACACACACACACACACACACAGATCAACGATAGGAATACGCATCAATAACGTTTCCTTAGAGAAGATACGGCGTTAGGAAAACTCTCTAAACGAGCAACGCAAAAGCCAATGTGTGTGTGTGTGTGTGTGTGTGTGTGTGTGTGTGTGTGTGTGTGTGTGTGTGTGTGTGTGTGTGTGTGTGTGTGTGTGTGTGTGTGTGTGTGTGTGTACCAAGACCCAAAGTAAGAGCGAAACAAGTCTAAGAGTGGAGCCAGTGCCGGTGTGTGTGTGTGTGTGTGTGTGTGTGTGTGTGTGTGTGTGTGTGTGTGTGTGTGTGTGTGTGTGTGTGTGTGTGTGTGTGTGTGTGTGTGTGTGTGTGTGTGTGTGTGTGTGTGTGTGTGTGTGTGTGTGTGTGTGTGTGTGTGTGTGTGTGTGTGTGTGTGTGTGTGTGTGTGTGTGTGTGTGTGTGTGTGTGTGTGTGTGTGTGTTTTAAATCTTCAAAAAACTAAACACAAAACAAGTCACCGTCCATACAACTCTTTAACACCAAAAATAAAAGCGAAATAAAAGCCAGTGTGTGTCAAAGCCCCTCCACATTAAAACCAAGAGGCCTCTCCAGATTGAAATTGTTTTGGGTCGCGGTATTAGCGGGTGTGCCATTAGTGGGGCCAGATTATTAAAACGAGCAAAGTTGAGTCCTGTTTTTAATGACTTTTGTATTCCTTAATATTCCAAGTTGAATCAGGAGGACTCCAGTATTCAAATAGATGGGGGCTGCTGTGGGGATGAGGGGGAGAGGGGAGATGATGGTGAGAGGGGAGAGGGAAGATGATGGTGAGAGGGAAGATGATGGTGAGAGGGGAGAGGGAAGATGATGGTGAGAGGGGAGAGGGAAGATGATGGTGAGAGGGGAGAGGGAAGATGATGGTGAGAGGGGAGAGGGAAGATGATGGTGAGAGGGGAGAGGGAAGATGATGGTGAGAGGGGAGAGGGAAGATGATGGTGAGAGGGGAGATGATGGTGAGAGGAGAGATGATGGTGAGAGGGGAGAGAAGGGGAGGGGAGTACGAAAAGAGGGAGACAGGGAAGAAAAGAGTGAAGAATGAAAAGGGAAAATGAAGAATGAAAAGATAGGGGAGAATGAATGGGAGGAGGGAGGCAAGGATGGAAGGACTGACGGAAGGAGGGAAGGACTGAAGGAAGGAAGGAAAGAAGGAAGGAAGAAAGGAAGGTAGGAAGGAAGGAAGAAGGGAGTGAAGGGAGAGAAAGGTGCAAAAACAAGGAGGGGAGGAATCATGAAGACAGACGGAAAGAGGAAGGGAAGAAAGGAGACAAGAAAGAAGGGGAAAGAGGCAATGAAAGGAGAAAATGGTAGAGAAATGAATGAGGGGATGACACTGGGAGAAGGTATTAGCAGGGAGAGAATGAGATAACAGAATGGAGGAAAAGTGGAAAAAGGAATAGGAATGGAGATGGGAGGGGAAGATGAGAAGACGATGACGAGAGGCAAGAAATGGGTGAAGGAATGAATAAGTGAAGGAAGGAAAAAGGAAGGATAAGAAAGGGGAAGGAAGACAGGCAAAAGGAAAAACAGTTAAAAGGCAAGGACAGGGAAGAAAGGGTAAGTAAAAGAGGGGAAATAAATAAGGATAAGGAAAGGATAGTAAGGAGGGCACGGTGAAGGAAGGATGGCAAGTAAAGGATGAGGAAAGAAGGATAGAGGGAGATGAGAGGTAAATGATGTCAGAAGGGTTCGATAAAAGGCAGGGTAAAATCGTCTGGTAGTGACTAAAATAAAAGCCATCCTACTGAAGAGGATGAAGGTGACTGTTAATCCTTTCACCGCAATAAATCCTCCCTAAGCTGAATTAAATCGTCTGGCTGTAGCAAAGATTGAGATACAGAAACGTCATATTACTGAAGAGATTGCCTAGTGAACACTTCCTTAATTTCACTATACAAGGCTGCCCATGAGATCTGTAATAAATAAATAAATAAATAAAAATAAACAGTGATATGACAGTAATTTAGCTAAAACAGAAGCCACCACGTAGGAAAAATCAATACAGAATTTTCCTTCAGTGCAAATTTCTCCGATGATTAATTTTCAGTAGGTAATGAAATTGAAATAAAAAAAACAGCCTCGTACTAAAGAGGTTCTGCTGAAGGGGGAGGTAAGGTGGTGGTGAGAGGGGGGGAGGTAGGGAGGGGGGAATAGGGAGGTGGTGGGAGGGGAGGATGAAGTGGTGGTGAGGCAGTATGAGAATAATGCCTATGAGTGGCAGAGGGGAGTGTGAGAGGTGAAGACATATTAGAAGAAGTGAAAAAGAAATTGAGTCAGGTGAGGGGGGAAGAGGTAAGACAGGGGGAAGAGGAGGAGGAAGAGGAGGAGCAACAGGAGGAAGAGGAAGATGAGGAGGAGGACAGAGGTACAGGTGTGTGGTGTGGGAGGAGGGAAGGGAAATGAGGTGGTGTGAGGGCCGTGATGGGGAGGAGGATGGGAAGGTCAGGAAAGGGAAGAGTGAGGGGAAAGGGGAAGGAAGAGCAAGTGAGGGGAAAGGGGAAGGAAGAGCAAGTGAGGGGAAAGGGGAAGGAAGAGCAAGTGAGGGGAAATGGGAAGGAAGGGCAAGTGAGGGGAAAGGGGAAGGAAGAGCAAGTGAGGGGAAAGGGGAAGGAAGGGCAAGTGAGGGGAAAGGGTAAGGAAGAGCAAGTGAGGGGAAAGGGGAAGGAAAAGCAAGTGAGGGGAAAGGGGAAGGAAGGGCAAGTGAGGGGAAAGGGGAAGGAAGAGCAAGTGAGGGGAAAGGGGAAGGAAGAGCAAGTGAGGGGAAAGGGGAAGGAAGGGCAAGTGAGGGGAATGGGGAAGGAAGAGCAAGTGAGGGGAAAGGGGAAGGAAGGGCAAGTGAGGGGAAAGGGGAAGAAAGTGTAAGGAAGGGGAGAGTCCAGGAGAAAGGGAGGGCAAAGGAAGGGAAGAAAGAATAAAGGAGGAAAAGGGAGAAAGGATACAGTCTCTCAGTGGCTGGAAGGGAGGAAGGGAGGGATGGAGAGAGAAAATGGACGGGGGAGGGGGAAGGGGGTAAAAGAGGGGGGGGTAATGGCAGGGGAGCAGGGAAAATAGAGTTGTGGATAGTGTGTGTGGGAATGAGGCTGAGAGGAAGAAACCGAACAAAGGTGCAAGAAAGAAGAGGAGGGGGAATTAAAAGATAATAGAGCAAGGGTAAGAGAAAGAGGAGTAGACAATGCAAAAAGGAAGGAAAGAGGAGGAAGAAAAAGAGATAAGGAATAGGAGAGAAAGGAAAAGAAACGTGTGGGAGAGAGGGAGAAGTGATAATGGTACCAGGAATCTCTGAGTTGACTAATGAGAAAAGGGAAAGAATATGCAAAAATGATATGGAAGAAAATAGAAAAAGTATTAGGAAAAGGGAGATAGGAAAAAAAGGGTGTAGGAAGAAGGGAGATAGGCAAAAATAATCATATGGAACAGGGGGGATAGAAAATAAAGACAAAAGTATAAGGATATGGGAGATGCAAGAAAGGGCAAGAGTAAAGGGGCAAGGAAAATGAGTGATAGACAAGGTAGGGGACGAACAGACAAAGACAAAAGTATAGGACGAAGGGAGATGGAAAGACAACAGGAGGAGGTGAAAGGAAATACAAACAAGACAATAGTATAGGAAGAAGGGAGACTGAAAACAAGACAAGAGCATGGGGAGAAGGGAAATGAAAAGATGAGATTTTGGCAAAGAAGTGAAATGAGTAAAAATAAAAGGAGAGGTTACAAAGACGCGAGAAAGAAACTGTTTGAATGGAGGAGCAAAATGAGGGAGCAATGGAGGGGAGGATAGAGAGACTAGGGTAAGGGAAAGAGAGAAAAGAGGGGAATGGAAATATAGCAATGGGGAAGAGGGGAAAGGGGAAACAAGGATGAGGGGAGTAGGAGAGACTGGCTGAGGTGTTGAACTGGGCGGGTAGGTGAGGAGAAAGATAAGGGTGACCTGAAAGGGGGAGAGGCTGGAAGACTGAGGGGAGAGTACCTGGAAGAGAGGAGGGGAAATGAAGCAAAAGGGAGAGAGAGGGGAGAGGAAGGATGAGGAAAGAAGGACTCAGATTTTGGAAGAAGTGACCAGAAGAAGGAAAAGGGAGAGAGAGAGAAGAAAATATGCATGAAAAAACGAAAAGATGGGAGAGCATTGAGGAAAAAAAAAAAAAAAAAGGAAAAAGAGAGAAACAAGGATAAAAAGGGCATGGGAAAAAAGATGATGAAGGGAATGAGAGAGAGAGAGAGAGAGAATGAGCATGGAAAAAAAGATAATGAGAGGGACGGAGGGGAGAGGGCGGTCTCAAACCCTCCTCCTCACCCTTCTGTTTGTTATTAAAGCGACTCCCAACCAACACATCAGAATGGAAATGATATGGAAATTTTTACCCACAGTGGTCAGAGCAGGTATGGATTTTTAAAGAAGCTATTTTCCCCTCCAACAATATTCTACGTGCGAGGCGGCCGTAGTGATAGGGAGAGGATAAGTGATCTCCTTGGTTACTAGATTTTTGCCATTAGATTCCATATCCTAAAATAAACAATGACACGAGCAACTTGGGGGATAGGGAGGGAACTGAGGGACGTTTGTATACCTGGGCAGCGTCACCACCTGGATACATCACCACCACCACGTGAAGGCGCCCCTCTCCAGTACCACAGATCCTATGAGGGGTTAACGAGGGCAATTTAACTACCCCTAATAATTCATTTTCCCTAAGCTGAATAAAATCGTCTGAAGGTGGGAAGAGTAAAAATAATATGTCAAGGGAGTGAAGGAGTTAATGACCAAAATTAAGAGCAAGGAGGAAGGCCAACCAAATCATCTTAGTTCCCAGCTCTTCAATAAGTAGCCTTGCTTGGGGATTCCATGCACGTACACACATGCAAACCAACCGCGCACACACACACACACACACACACACACACACACACACACACACACACACACACACACACACACACACACACACACACACACACACACACACACACACACACACACACACACACACACACACACACACACACACACACACACACACACACACACACACACACACACACACACACAAAGAACTCGTCAACCACAAACTTTTCCCGGGGCGGTCGCCGAAAGACAGTCTCAAAATTTAATGAGCCGCGATATAGAGGGACCCTACCACATTCGACAGACCTCCCGACCAGCCCAGCAGACCCGACCAACCACCCCACGTCGGTCGGGAGGGGTGGGGTCGGTCGGGTAGAGTGGGGAGGATCAGGAGGGGTGTGTGTGGATGAGGTGGATGTGGGTTGGTTCGCTTACCCGGGGTTCGACGCGTGGTAAGTTGGATCAGAAAATGGTAGAGGGAGAGAGAGTACAGATTAGTGCCAATCCTTTGTCGAGAAGAGGCGATTACTTATGCAATTTTAATACGCCAGCAATTGCAAGGCGGGGCTCGGGGAGATGTCTTAAGAGGCCAAGGTGAGGGTGGGGGAGGGAGAGAAGGTGCTTAGGAAAATGTGGAGGAGGAGGAGAAGAAAAAAGAAGAGGAAATGAGTATAAAAATGATTGGGGAAGAAATTGTGGGAGAAGAACAGGTTTTTGGGAAGATGTGGAGGAGGACATGAAAAAAAGGAGGAAAAGAAATGAGTATAAAAATGACATGAAAAAAATTGGGGGAGAAGAGCAGGTTTTGAGGAAAATGTGGAGGAGAAAAAAAAAAAAAGAGGAGGAAAAGAAATTAGTTTTAAAATCATATGGAAAAAATTAGGGGAGAAAAGCAAGTTTTTTGGGAAAATGAGGGGGAGGAGGAGAGAGAAAAAGAAGGAAAAGAAATGTGGGCTATAAAAATGATAGGGAAAAAATTATGGGAGAAGAGGAGGTTTTTTGGAAAATGAGGAGGGGGATCAGAAGGAAAAAAAAAAGTGAGATGGAGAAGAAATGAGAATAAAAATGATGATAATTAATAGGGGAGATGAACATGTTTTTAGGAAAATGAGGAGATGAAAAGGAGGAGGAAAAGAGTAAGAGGTGGAAAAAAGTATATAAATGAGAGAAGGGAGAAAAACGAAGAGGGGTGGGGGGGGGAGAGCACGTACGAAGGAAAATGTGAAGGGAGGAGGAGGAGAGAAAAAAAAAAGAAGGAAAATAAATGAGGAACATACATTGGATAGGAAGAAAAAAATAGGGGAGAAGAGCATGTACTTAGGAAAATGAGAGCGAGAGAGAGAGAATGTTAATTAGCAGTACATGAAGGGAAGGAGGTAGAGAGAACTTAATAAATGAAGTGAGAGGAACATAACCAAAAGTTGTAATGGAAAATAAAATAAAGGAAATTAAGAATGGGAAGAACAAAAGGAGGATGCAAAGAACAGAACAGGGAACAAGGAAGGGAAGGATGAACCAGTACTTACGAATATGGGGAAGGAGGGAAGAGGAAAAAGGAAGGAAAGTAGGAGAGGAAGACCGAAGGAAGGAGGAGGTGGTGAAGAAGAGGAAGAAATTAGAGAAAAAATAAATGACGAGGAGGAGGAAAATTGAGAACGCAGGGGAAAACTGGGACAAGAGGAGGAAAGAAAGGAAAATTCCAAGGAGAGTGAAGAATTAGGCCTATGTTAATTTTACTATCTTTTCGTCATTCATTTGTCCTTATTCTTGTCTTCTAAATATTTTCCCTATCCCCTTCTTCCTAATATTACCTCTCCCTCTCTCTCTCTCTCTCTCTCTCTCTCTCTCTCTCTCTCTCTCTCTCTCTCTATTTTTTACAACTATCAAGCGAGTGATATGAACTTTGGAGCACATTCTAGCAGTGATAAAATTGCTGAAGGTCATATCTAACTTTAATTACAAAAATCTCTTCTAAGCTGAAAAAATAACCAATAAAGTGCCAGACTAAAATAACAAGAAGGTCTCGCCTACGAATTACGGCGCTGTGATTCGAATCCAAGATGTGGTTTGTATTCTCTTTCTTTCCTTTTCTTTTTTATTCGTGGAATTATTATTATTCCAAGTTCTATCTGTAATTCTTATACACTTATTGCTCTTCGTGGATACAAAAGGATAATTCTTACCAATAATATCCCTAAAATCAAAATCATCACTATTACTTGCAGCAATGGATCCCAGCAGAGTAGGACAGCAGGAGTAAACAATAGGCAAAGCAGGAACAGCAGGTGCGTAGGTCAGAGAGTAGGCTGGGTAGGGAATATATCACACACATTGAGATTAGGTCCGACGCTAACACCACGCAGTTATAAGCCTGATTTACTGAAAGGGGTAATTAAATTTGAAATAAGGAAACGACTTAATTAAAGAAGTAAGATTAAATCAGCGTAATAATTCCCAAGCCCCCGTATCCCCGGCGCCTTCCCCCAATCTCCATTTTACCCTTTCTCCTCACCCCTGCCGTTCCCCCCTCCCTCCCAAATGGACGGTTCCAGTGTTGTTATTGCTCTCTCCCTCGCTCCCTCACTCTCATTCCCCTCTCCCCCTCGCTCTCACACTCCTATTCCCCTCCCCCCCTCGCTCTCTCATTCCCCTCTCCCCCTTGCTCTCACTCTCATTCCCTTTTCCCTATCATTTCCTCCCCTTTACCTGCTCCACCTCACTTCGCCCCACACCCTTTCCCCTCTCCCCTTTACTTCCTCCCTACTCTCCCTTTCCCCTCCCCCTCACCACCACCTCTTCTACTCATTCCCTTCCCCCCTTGCAATTACTCCCTATCTCCCTACTACTCCCTCCCTCCCTCCCCTTTCCTCACACCCTCAAATCTCACCCTCATTCCCCCTTACTCACTCCCCCTCCCCCTCTCCCCAACCCTCCCCTCGTTACCCTCTCCCCCATACTTCCTCCCCATCTCTCTCTCTCCCCCATAATCCCCTTTTCTTGCATATCCGGTGTTTTTTGTCGCTTTTTTCGTGCGGTTTTTGCCATTAATGGATTATTTGGGGGTCGGGCAGCTGGGAGGGCCGCCACCACAACTACTACTACTACTACCACCACAACAACAACTACTACCATAACAACAACAACAACTACTACTACCATAACAACAACTACTTCTACTACTACTACTACTACTGCAACTACTACTTCTACCACAACAACTACTACCAAAACAACAACAACTACTACTACTATCAACAACAACAACAACAACAACAACAACAACAACTACAACTACTACTACTACTACTACTACACTACTACTACTACTACACTACTACTACTACTACACTACTACTACTACTACACTACTACTACTACTACTACTACTACACTACTACTACTACTACTACTACCACTACTACTACTACTACTGCTACAGCCTCACCCAGCGCCCTCTGCCTGTCTGTTTCTCTTAATTCCATCGGTTCAGACACATAACGAAGAAAAGCAAAAATCAGAGAAGCAAACTCGAAATAAACTTACGAAAAAACTTTGGGAAAAAAGAATGATCGGAATATGACGAAAAAAAAATGCAGGGAATACAAACCAAAACAAAAATCAAAATCGAAATTAACCAAAGAAAAAAAAAAAAAAAAAAGGATGATCAGAAGATGAAGAATAAAAAAAAAATGCAGAGAATAAAAAAAAAGCAAAATCGAAATAGACTAAAAAATAAATTAATAAAAGAATAAACGGAACATGAGAAAAAAAATGCAGGGAATGGACATATGAAAAAAAAAAATGAAATACACTAACGAAAAAACTGAAGGAAACAAGAAAGATCGGAATATGAAGGAAACAAAAATGCAGGGGGTGGAAAAAAGACCTCAAGAACATGAAAGTACAAAAAAAATAGTAAGAGACTCCTATGCAGGGAATCTTGAAAAAGGTCACTGCTACTACACCCTCGTTTATAGCAGCCTCTTACGTGTGTCTGGGCGGCTGTGTTTGTTTCGGACACTTAAAAACAACAAGGCAAGAAGGGAGGCCAGAAAGAGAGAATTTTAAAACGAAAAATGGAAATGAGAACCTGAAGAAGAAATCCCCACCAAAAAATGCGGATTAAAAAAATGGTATGTTATTTATGCAGAGTATGGTGATATTACAATGATTTAATTAGTGAATCGTTGAATTTGTCGAAAAGCTGATAGGAGTTGGTAAAATATTCCTTTCACCGAAATTCACTGAAGGTAAGTTTTCGTTTCCTACAATCTTAGTGACAAGCAGTAAGATTCTCCAAAGCTTTCTCTTGTATTAAAATCAAAAAGAGTCTAGCTGGAGATTAAAGAAACCCCATTTACCCCTCTCACCACGATAACCCCATCAACCCCTCTCACTGTGATGACAATTTTCCCCTTTAACTATTGCTGCCATCAAAGTATTCTTATTCTGATCAGGCCGCCCCTCTTGTGGTAGGGAGGATAGTCAAATAACCAAAAGTACTATTTCTCCAAGTTCCCTCTGGCCGACAAATGTTAGCATCCCAGCCCACCTCTACACCTGCGTCCCAGCCCACCTCTACACCTGCGTCCCAGCCCACCTCTAAACCTGCGTCCCAGCCCACCTCTACACCTGCGTCCCAGCCCACCTCTACACCTGCGTCCCAGCCCACCTCTACACCTGCGTCCCAGCCCACCTCTACACCTGCGTCCCAGCCCACCTCTACACCTGCGTCCCAGCTCACCTCTACACCTGCGTCCCAGCCCACCTCTACACCTGCGTCCCACCTCACCTCTACACCTGCATCCCAGCCCACCTCTACACCTGCATCCCAGCCCATCTTTACACCTGCATTCCAGCCCACCTCTACACCTGCATGTGGCGTCTTCAAAGTACTACATCTTTGTCCACTGGGTTTGGCTTGCTGTTTTTTCTGCCTATTTTTTTCACATGCACTTAAGACTGCTCTACTTCTGAATCATGCATAATGGAACAGGAAATTCTATTCACTGAAGAGGGACGAGAAAAAAAATTACTGCCTAAGAACTGAGGTACTGTGAGGGGCCTTAGCCGTGCTACTGTCGAGCTGTGTGTGGCAAGAAAGTGTATGGACGAGAGTAACATCTTAACCTTTTCAATACGATGCCGTCTTTTTTAGCATTCTTGCTGCCGCCACGTAATGAAGCGGTTAAACATGTCTCTTTCGCCACACTCAGTACGGTGAAGTATGCTGGGTTATTTGTTTATTTATTTATCTTCTGCCGTTCTATGACTCTGTTCCTCTGACGGCCGACCCTATCTCTATAAACTCCTGTACAGTGTCTTTTCTATCTTGCTATCGCCAGACAATTTCATGCAGCTCAGAGGAGAACCTATCGAATGGAAGGCTTACGGGTGTAGGTGCTCAAGCGGTCTAGACAGCAAGGATTAGGGATGTGGGTGTTCAAGGGCTCAAGACAGCAGGGACTGAGGATGTGGGTGCTCATGCAGTCAAGACAGCATGGGTTAGGGATGTGGGTGCTCAAGCGCTCAAGACAGCAAGGGTTAGAGATGTGGGTGCTCAAGCGGTCTAGGGAGCATCATTATGGGCAAAATATGCAAAATAAACACTGGTATCTGACACTGATGCTTCTTCCCTATTTAGATAGTGAATACGCAATGTTGTGTCACGCCACCTTAGGTCCTCAGGCATTCCATTCGCTATTTCTGGAAGTGGGCGTCAGAAATCAGACATCCAGCCGTATTTTCGCTTCTACAGGAGACTTCACAACACTATTTCCGAAAAGACTGATTTTGTACAGCCACGGTCAAAAATATCGTTCCCATTCCTTGACGAAGACTTATGAAACCATTACGCAATATTTTGAGAGGTTTGTTGGGTTCCGTAGATCACTATAGGTTTCAAAAATAATCGCTCACAGTTTCGTTGTTTATCGTTCAGACGTGGCTCGATATTAATGTCCGCTACTGTACATCCTAATATTTTATTGTATACTTTTATCTAGTTAATAGCGCGATAGTTTCCATCACTAGCATACATAATACTGACCCCTGAATTTGGCTCTCTTGTTTTTTTTTTTCTTGGAGGGAACAATTTACAGATTCCTGGCCTTTGGTTCCTTCTTCCTTGCAATAAAAACGATGACGCCATACGATTATTTCAGTGTATTTTGCTACCAATACCTCTAAAAAAGAAAAAAAAAAAAAATCGCCTGGAAAGGGACACTGAGGGATGTACTTAATTAATCCACTTCGAATAATCTCTCGTGAACTGAATAAAATCGCTAGGTGGTAGGAAAACAAATAGGAGTCATCGTACTGAATTAAGGAGTAGACAAAATAAATAACTGAGGAATAAGTGTTACGAATGCTAAAATTACCCAGTCATTGTGCAATCCGAAGTGACTGGAGGTGAGGGTCGACCGGTGCAATGTTCAGTCCTGACGCGTATGGTCGACCTAAAAACACAAAATACAACCCAAATAAGGCCAGATTTTAGCTCCCTCAAGACATTTTGGTATCCGCTCAGAGGTGGCAAAAATAAGTAAATAAAAATACGTAATATCTGCAAGGCGTTTATCAGCAGGACAGGGTAAAAATAAGTTAAATCTGTAAGCCAAAATACCATACACTGACGGGGAAGGGAGGCGGGGTGCTGTCTCTTGCCGGGAGATAAATCACATACCCAGAATAAAATACGAGATAAACCGTATTCTTTTTGCAATTCAATCAGCGAAATACGTGGGGAGGCAATACGTTTTCCACACAGCCAGGTTCCCACGAGACACACACCTCTGCACTTCTCCCCCCAAACCACTCGAGTCGCGCCGTAAAACACTCGTATCGGCATTGGCAGCGCAGAACACACACCTCCTCGAAACAATATCCGGTGGACTCATCCATATATAAATTAATCCCAAACTTTCGTGAATGCCCTACCGAGATCGCCAAAAAAGGGTCACGGTGAATAGAGAGGCTAAGGTGCTTATTTCGGCTGAGGTGATGAGCGCTGGGAAAAATAGGGTGAAAAAATAGAGCGGAAAAGAGCTTGGAAGGAGTCATCAAGGAGCGTCTGTATGTGTCTGATAACGCTAAGGCGGCCACACGGAGCAGCCTGCCTTTGTCACTCGCCACGTCTCTTCTCAACCAAGATCTAAAGACGAGGAGTTCCACCGTGGCTCGCCTTCTCGTCGTTAAGGATGCTCCCTAATACCTCTTCCTTACCGATTTACTTTCGGGATACGGCTGGTTAATATCCTTTTCAACGTTACAGTGTGTGGCGCTGTTTGAAGGATTTATATGACATAGGACGGTAAGGTGTAAATATAAATCACTTAGGAAAAGGTGTTAGGGAGCTTCCTTAACTGACGGGAATATGTGCCTAGGTCTATTAATGCCCAACTCTATCAGTGAATGTGTGTGCAACCGCTTCTGAGCTGAATAAAACCGTCTGGTGATTGCAATAACAGTATAAATCACAAAAGAAGAGGTAAACGTCAGATATGTCCAACCTCTTCAATGCGAGGCCCTTCCTAGGCTGAAGAGAAGATAAAATCGTCTGGTTGTTGCAAGAATAAAGACGAAATTGTAGTAAAGGGATAAAGGGTGATTGCTTAGGGCTTATTACGTCCTTTACTACAAGAAATCCCCCTTTCCATATTAAAATCGTCTGGCGGTAACCAAAATAAAATAAAAAGTAAAGAAATAATGGTGAAAGAGCTCCTTCGTTCCCAAAATGGTCAAAAATAATTAAATACTCTTCTGGACTCTACTTCCCCTGAAATGATTTAAATGTTCTCTCTCACAATTATACTCTTTTTATTCTAACTTGGCCTAAAATTTCCATCCCTCTACCTTGAATACTGAGTTGTACCAAGAGATTAACGCCAGAATATCATGTTAGTCACGAAGAAGCGCAGTGGAAAAGATGGTGTTATAGTACTGCCTTATTCTGCCACTGACCTACATGGTTTAAACTGCAAAATGATAAATACCTGAGCCAAGTTAAGGTGAAATGAGTAAAGTGTATCGCAACAATTTATATGAAGCACAATCGGATATTCTCGGCCTAAAACTAATCATGATGTGTGTTTGTAGTGAGACATTACACCTGTCCACACACTCCACCAGTCCATACTTCAGAGTCACCAGTCCACACACAACCAAACTACACACTCCACCAGTCAGTCACCATCCCAAGTCTCCACAAGCATCCACTTTCCCACCTACCTCCCCCCTCTCCACCAAGTCCTCATCTTCTCCATAGTAGCAAAAGAAGGTGTAAGGAAGCAGCGTCTCATCCTCGCTATTATTCCCTCGATCCTGTTTTCCTTGTATCATCTGAGTGAAATAATGTTTGGGTAAGAAATCTGAGACGTTCTGAGATGGTCTTTTTGCTCTCCACTCCTCCTCCCCTGGCCTCAACCTCTGCCCCTCTCAGTCCCTCTCTCTTTCCCTCCCTCTTTCTTTCTGTCTCCCGTTCATGCTTCTCTTTCTCCTCTTCCTCTTATTTTCCCCTCTTTCCCGTCCTCTTTCTCTCTTTCTGTCTCTCCTTCCTACTTCCCTTTCTCCTCCTCCTTTCTTTTTTCCTTCTTTCCTGTTTTCTCCTACTTCCTTTTCTCTCTCTCTCTCTCTCTCTCTCTCTCTCTCTCTCTCTCTCTCTCTCTCTCTCTAATACTGACAGATAGACAGATAGGTAGACAGACACAGACATACGTATACATGCATGTATACATAATATTAACACATATATACATATATCTCACCGTACATATCCTTCTCTTCCGGCCTTTTCTCCCTCCCTTTCAGTCTTCTTACCCACCCAGACCATCTTTTCCTTCTCTCCATTCCCTGATCCATCATCCTATTCTTCCAATCGTCACTTCCGCTTTCTCTACCTTCCGCCTCTTTTACCTTCCCTCCTCTCTCTCCCACATGGTTCTCCCCACTCTCTCTTCCTTCATTTCTCCCTCCCTCCTCTCTCCTCCAACTCATTCTTTTTCCCTCCCTGTCCCTCATTCTCCCTCTTCATTCCAGCAATCTTGTTACTCTTCCAGCCCATGTTGAACGTAATGAAAAAGACATAATCAGAATGAAGCCTGTCTCAGAACTGCTTATTTCGGTATAATTTTACGTCGACGGTAATTAAATAGTGATACAAGACTCTTAATGTAGATAAAAGAGTAATTTCCCTCACCCTTTCAGTACGATGAGCCAAATCAAAAATCTTAAGGAAGTTGCAAAATTGAAATGCCATCGTGGAAATGGAAATGAATAGTTTCGTTTTTCGTTTAATTTACAAAGACTCCATTATGCTTGCTTGTGTCGGCCTTGGTCACCTAATGGCGGCTCTCCATGCTGCTCGATCTCTGGCAGCCTCCCTAATGGTGCATATTGAAGTCTCTGGTTAAATTTCGTTTCGTTTATAAAGACCAAAAAACATGCTTGCTGGCGTCGGCCTTGGTCACCTGATGGCGGTTTTCCATGCTGCTCGATCTCTGGCAGCCTCCCTAATGGTGCATATTGAAGTCTCTGGTTAAATTTCGTTTCGTTTATAAAGACTCCAAAAAACATGCTTGCTTGCGTCGGCCTTAGTCACCTGATGGCGGTTTTCCATGCTGCTCGATCTCTGGCAGCCTTCCTATTACTGGTGCATATTTAAGTCTCTTGTTATATTTCCCGTAACCTTAATTTTTAGTACGGTATTACCTTTATTCTTGCTCCTGTTAGACGGTTTTATTTTCTTTTATTATATTTAATAATTTATTTATTTTCCTGCTCAAGGGACATCACTCACAGAAAAGATGAATAACACTAAATCCGCGGAGCATTTTTCACTCTGCTTTTTGTTTTTTTGTTTTTGTTACTCTCACATTTCGAAATGGAGGGGTTAGCCAGCCAAAATTAACCCCTTTAGTACAAGATATCCTTCCTAAGATCTGAAAAAAATCCGAAATAAAGAACAAATTTGCCGAAAAGAATGGGTTAAGGGAGAGTGTTTCTGTTATCAATACCAAAGTCCTCTATGATGAGTAAAATCATCTGGTAATAATAATAATAATAATAATAATAATAATAATAATAATACTGTCATGGTACAGAAGGGGTTGAAGTTAATTATATGGAATCCAAATGGTAGTGGCTATATCATGGTAGACAGAGATATATGCCTTCGATACAAATGTGATAATTAGCCTACGCGATGCATAGAAACGATGAAATAAATGAGACTGCTAATCAAAATAATATAAAAGCCTCAGCAAAGACAAGTTATAATGGTAAAAAAGAATAGTAAAGCAAAATTTCATACTTAAATATAAATTCTGATACTTATATTAGCAAAGTCAAATTTTACACAGCCAAAAATAAAAATAAAAACAGGTTACTGTATTAATAAAAAAAATTGTTATAAAAAATTGTTGTAAGGTTAAAGACGCATGAGGATTTTCTAAAGAGCAGCCACTATTTACACATAAACCTTGCCCCCCCCCCACCAACCCCCACGCTCCCCCCCCTCCTTTTACATTGCCCCCCCCCCTCCCCCAACCTAGAAAAAAAAATGTCTTGTGGTAACCTGATACAAAATACCGCCCAGGAGGAGGAGGATGTGGCGATGTGGTAGAGTGGTGGTGTGGTGTGGAGTTATGGTGATGATGTGCAGTGGTGTGGAGTTATGGTGATGATGTGCAATGGTGTGGAGTTATGGTGATGATGTGCAGTGGTGTGGAGTTATGGTGATGATGTGCAGTGGTGTGGAGTTATGGTGATGATGTGCAGTGGTGTGGAGTTATGGTGATGATGTGCAGTGGTGTGGAGTTATGGTGATGATGTGCAGTGGTGGTGTGGTGATGGTGTGGTGGGGTATAGTGTGGTGTGTATGGTGTGGTGGGGTATGGTGTGGTGGGGTATGGTGTGGTGGGGTATGGTGTGGTGTGGTGTGTATGGTGTGGTGAAAGTTATGGTGATGTACAGTGGTGGTGGTGGTGTGGTGTGGTGATACGGTGAGGTGGTGTGTGGTGAAATGTGATGTGTGGTGAGATGTTGTGGTCTGTGGTGTGCTGTGTAAAATGGTGGTTTTGTGTGGCTGGCGTGATGTGGTGATGATTATGTAGCCTAGTTGTGGTGGTGGTGGTGGTGGTGCTGTAGTGGTGATGAGGTGGTGCTGAGAAAGAAAGTACTGTGGTGGTGATGTGGTGGGACTGTGGTTGTGATGTGGAGTTGCTTGCTATCGTCTGCTATGGCCAAACGATTTTATTTGCTTAATTACGCTACTACTACGATTATTGTCTGTGTTAATCCCTCCACTATGCGATGGACTTCCGAAATCTGAATAAAACTTTCTGGGAGTAGCGAAGCATAATAACGAACTATCTACTTCCACCGTACTGCGCTACTAAAGGCACTGGTATTTTCACTGTACTGCGCTACAGGCACTGGTATTTTCACCGTACTGCGCTAAAGGTACTGGTATTTTCACTGTACTGCGTTGCTAAAGGCACTGGTATATTCACGGTACTGCGCTGCTAAAGGCACTGGTATTTTCACCATACTGCGCTACTAAAGGCACTGGTATTTTCACCATACTGCGCTACTAAAGGCACTGGTATTTTCACCATACTGCGCTACTAAAGGCACTGGTATTTTCACCATACTGCGCTACTAAAGGCACTGGTATTTTCACCATACTGCGCTACTAAAGGCACTGGTATTTTCACCGTACTGCGCTACTAAAGGCACTGGTATTTTCACCGTACTGCGCTACTGAAGGCACTGGTATATTCACCGTACTGCGCTACTAAAGGCACTGGTATATTCACCGTACTGCGCTACTGAAGGCACTGGTATTTTCACCATACCGCACTACTAAAGGCACTGGTATTTTCACCGTACTGCGCTACTAAAGGCACTGGTATTTTCACCGTACTGCGATACTAAAGGCACTGGTATATTCACCGTACTGCGCTACTGAAGGCACTGGTATTTTCACCGCTTCATAAAGATAAATAACATCGGTACATTTCTTCTTAGACGAAATAAACGTCTGATTTCCTCCTTTGATCATGATGAAAAGCACAATGCTACACCTATTTTCCTCTTACTTCTCGTCGAATTAGCACATTTTTTCTCTCTTTTTACTGAAACAGCATCAATATCCTATACGCTCGCTCTCGTCTGTAGCTTGCAAGAAACTGGGCCGGGCTGTTCGTTCACTGATCAGCCAAACATCCTCGTTACCTTGACTGTTCAGCAACTGCCTAAAGATGAAGTAATGCACCAGAACTGAGAGCCTTGAGAGTCTTACACAGGTAGACCACGACACAACGGCCTCTACCTGAACTTACACAGGTGAAACAAGAGACCAGGTGGATATGAGAGTGAATTACTGGAAATGTATCCTGATGTTTGTACTTTTCACGAATGTCACAGATCATAGGACGAGCACGAAATATGAGGAAGAACTTATTTTTTTTCATTTTGATTTTACATGGTTAGGTTAGGCTTGTTTTCTTAGGATCAAATTAGGTCTGTTAGTCATGTTAATTTGTTAGGTTAGGCTAGGTTGGATTTGGTTACATTGTTAGGTTAGGTTAAGAAAACTGCAAGAATGATCTACTGCCAAAAGTATGATAAAACCCCAACTGCAAACTCATGAATCATATACTGTATATATAAAAGTTCACAAAAATTTTCCCCTCTCTGCCGATTCTCACCATCAATCACTTGGGTTATTTCTACGACTGGTACAAAGCGATTCATCAGTATTCCCAGCCCAGCCTTTGTGACAGGAAGCCAGCGTGGGAATATTGGCCTTTTTTTCCAGTGCCTTTATATCTGGTAAGGGCTGAGTACCTGAAGGGAGGCTGGATGGAAACAGTGAGAAGGAAGGAAGAGGGGGAGGGTGTGGGAATGGAAGGGAAGGAGACAGGGAGGGAGGAAATGGAGGGGAGGAAGAAGGAAAGACGGGGAAGGGACGAGAAGGAAGGAAGGAAAGACGGGGAAGGGACGAGAAGGAAGGAAGGACAGGAGGGAAGGGACGAGAAGGAAGGAAGGACAGGAGGGAAAGTACGTAAGGAAGAAAAGAAGGATGTAGAGAAAGACAGTGATTAAGGTGATAAGAAGGAAGCAGTGGAAGAAAGGAGGGAGGGAAGATGAAAAGGAAGGAAATATGCACGGAGGAAATTGAGGATGGAAGAAAGTACGGAAGGAAGGACGAATGGAGGAAGGGAGGGAGGGACGGGGGGGGGGGGAGGCGAATGAAAAGAGAGAGATCAGGAGGTGGTGAGGGAGGGAGGGAGGGAAGGAAGGAAATAAAGAACTGCGTGTGAGAAGTAATATAGCCTACCGTACATATCAAATAGCTGCGAGGGGCGACAGAAAAAGAAAAAGAATGTTAGAGGAAGGGAGAGGGAAGGGACAATGGATGGAAGGAAGGAAGGAGAGGAAAAAGAAAATTATGGAAGGCATGATGGAAGGGGGGAAGGGGAGAGCGAGGAAGGAAGGAAGGAGCCTAGATGGAAATCAGTAATAGGGAAGGAAGGAAAGAAAAAAGACAAAGAAAGAAAGAAAGAAAAGCAGGAAGGAGAGAAGGAAGAAATAGGGGTGGAATTAAGAAGGAAAGGAGACAAGATGAAAACTCCTAATAATTATGGAAGAACAAGAGGTCTGCTAAGGCCATACACCATCACGTGGCGTCTTCAAGAAAGAAATCAAGAAACGCCAGCACAGGGACTATTGCAGACCTACCAATCCCTCAGCAGGAAAGGAGAGCCCTAAGGAAGATTAAGACTGACTGGAGGCAATAACAAAATGTGTTCAGTAAAATAAATCGCTATGGTGGTGGTGTTAAGAATATGAGAGAATTTACGTCCTTAGGTTCAAATATGGCTAGTCTCACCTCTCTCTCTCTCTCTCTCTCTCTCTCTCTCTCTCTCTCTGTGCAAAGCTTGACATCCATAGTCCCACCTTATCTTCCCTCACTCAGTCTCCCTCCGTCCCCGGCACACAAAATTCACACACACACACACACACACACACACACACACACACACACACACACACACACACACACACACACACACACACACACACACACACACACACACACACACACACACACACACACACACACACACACACACACACTTTCACTAACATCAAACTACAGCTCCATTTTTAAGACAATAATAGTCGCATTAGCCCAAGTTTTTGCAATTTTCCTAAAACAATTATATATCTAACAAGGCAATTTCCTTGAGCAAGTTTCTGTATATAGGACGCTTTATTAACTATTACTATGTGATAAAGGGGGGACATCAACACTTAAGGTGAGAGAGAGAGAGAGAGAGAGAGAGAGAGAGAGAGAAGGGGGAACAGAAGGTAAAGAGGTGATACCGTAAAAAAGAATGGAAGAAAGGATGTGAACTAAACGAAAAGAGGGAGAAGAAAGCAAAGGAGAAAGAGAAAGGAAAAGAGAGGGAGCAGGAGAGAGTAAGGAAGGGAGGAAAAAGAGAAGAGAAGGAAGGGGAGTTCAGGGAATGGGAGGGAAGAGAGGAGATAAAACGTGAGAGAGTAAGGTAAGGGTGAGAGAATGGAAGAAAGGGAGGTATGATAAGAGAAGAGGAGAGGAAGAGAAGAATGAAATGAAAAGGGGGGAAAAAGAGAAGGGAAGGGAAGGTGAAGGGAGGGGATTGTGTGAGAATGTGGGGGAAGGGAAGAAGGAAAGGGAAGAGAGGAGAAAAAGAAGGGAAGATAATGGAAATGGGAGGGAGAAGAGAAGGAAAGGGAAGGAAAGAGGGTGAGGGATAAGAAGGAAGGGAAGGTGAAGTAAGAGGATAGTGTATGGGAGAAAGGAAGGAACAAGAGGAACAGAAGAGAAAGGAAGGGAGTGAAGGGTAGAAGAAAGAATGAGGATAGTGTGTATGAGAGAAGGGAAGTGTGAGGGAGAGAAGGAAAGGGAGGGTAAAGGGAGGGAATTGTAGAGTTTGAAGAAAGTGAAATGAGGAGAGGGAAGGAATGGGGGAGGGGAAAGAGGAGTGGAGAATATCAACACTTGGACATAAAGTACCTCTTGTTAAGTGGGGGAGGGTAAGGAGGGAAGGGAAGGAAGAAAGAGAAGAGAGAAGAAAAGAGAAAGGAAAAGATGGGAAAGGAGAAGGCAACGGGAGGAAGAGAAGACATCAGCACTTAGGCATAAAGTAACTCACACGTGTTTCTGTGGGTGAGGGGAAGGAAGAGAGAGAAGAGAAGAGTAAAGAAAAGGAAGAAAGAAAAGAAGTAAGAGAAGGGAATACACGAGACGAGAAGAGAGAAGAGGAGTGAAGAAGAGACTCAATGGGAAGGCAAGAGAAGGGAGGAGAAGGAAACAGAAGTGCGAAGGAAAGAAGAGAAGAACGGAGGGAAGAAGAGAGGCGCGGAGGAAAGAAGAGAAGCGCAGAGGAAAGAAGAGAAGACAAAATACGAGAAGTGAGGAAGGAAGGGAATAGTGAGAAAGGTATGTGAGTGCTGTGGAATTTTTTGTGTGTCAGATTTCTACGCATATGAAACAATTAACTATTACATTACAATACAGGGGTGATGAACAATCCTTGAGGGGTGAAAAGATACCTGTCAAGTGGTTAGGTGAGGGAAGGAAGGTGTGAGGGCAGTGTGGGGTGAGGGAATGGGAGGTTAAGGAGAGGAAATGAGGTGACAGAAGAAAGACTGGAGAAAAGAAAAGGTGGGAAGGGAAGGGAAGGGAAGGGAAGGGAAGAGAGAGAAAAAGAGAAGAGAAGAGGAGAAGAGAAGAGAAGAGGAGAAGAGAAGAGAAGAGAGCTTATACTCTGGTCACTTTAACTAGGCGTAAAATTAGTCTCTCCACCATGAATACTGAGTGGTAACAAAAGACTGACACTAGAAATTATGATGCCAGTCACGAAGAAGTGCTACTGAAAGAATGGCGAGCCGCGGTATTATCTTTTTCTGCCACTGAGCTACGGGAAAGGACGAAAATCACCACCCAGTTATAATGAGTGAATTATAACTTGCGCATATCTAAAATAAAACAATCTGGCTGCAGCAAAAAGAAGCTACAAATGAAGTACTCGAGGTGAATAGGTTAAAGTAAGGCAGAGACCTGGGTAGAGACATCCCCCTTACCCCTTCTCCCCCCTTACCTCTTTCCCTACCCCCTCCTTCCCCCCTTCCAGGAATCCAGTGCATCTTGTGTTTACCTAACTTGTGCCTAATATCTTCAGCAATTTCTGAAGTATGCGGCACTGCCATCTGGCGAGGAGGCACTAAAGTTATGACGTGTGGCGCCTCCCTCAGTTCCCGCCTCCCTCACAGCTCACATTCACAAGTTGCGATCAATTCCTGTCGTAAGTAAGATTTTTAAGTCCCGCCTCTAAGATAATTTCACAAGTTACGATCGATCACTGTTGTAAGAAACATTTTTAGTTCCCGCCACACTAAGCTCAATGTCTCAAGTTACGATCAATTCCTAAGATTTGTAACTTTCCTTTCTCCTTTCAGCAAAAACAAAGCTCAGTTACAGGTCTCTCTCTCTCTCTCTCTCTCTCTCTCTCTCTCTCTCTCTCTCTCTCTCTTTCTCTCTCTCTTTCTCTCTCTCTCTCTCTCTCTCTCTCTCTCTCTCTCTCTCTCTCTCTCTCTCTCTCAATTCTACCAATCTAATAAATTCCATCATTAAACAAGGCCTCCTCGGAACTCAATAAAATCTCTAGGCTAAAATAAATAAAATACATAAATAAATAAAGACGCCCTCCCAGTAAAGGAGTTAATTATTTTTTTTAATATCAAGATGAAATAGTTATGTACTTTATTACTGGCGTGCTATAGGAAAAATAAATCGCCATGGAAGAGGCGTTAAGAAGTGTGTACTGACGAAAACAGACTTCGAGAGACCTTATCTTTCGTTACTACTACTACTGTTACTACTACTGTTGCTACTACTACTACCACCACCACTACACGTTAATATATGCCATTCGTATATTTTTAACGACCATAATTTCCATCAAACACACACACACATGTCTTAAGGTGTCTCATGCAAAATAAATCGCTGAAGGACTGGGGTTACGGAAAATCCAAAGTCACGCAAGATACGCCCTTTAACTCAGCGTCCACCGCAAGTTACGAGACACACTCACCTCCACGCGCATTTTACTACCGTGTTAGGATACGATATTGTGAGGGTCTGCGTTGGCTGAGGGAAATTTTTATGCTTTCCTTCCTACCTTCTTTTAGGGGTCAGTAAGAGATATAGGAGAGTATATTGTTTTAAGGTACCAATTTCTATGTGGGATATTAATAAGGGTGGATGATACAAGGAGGGTGTGTGTGTGTGTGTGTGTGTGTGTGTGTGTGTGTGTGTGTGTGTGTGTGTGTGTGTGTGTGTGTGTGTGTGTGTGTGTGTGTGTGTGTGTGTGTGTGTGTGTGTGTGTGTAAGACAAGTTAAAAGATTAACTATAATTCAGGGCACCATTTACTGCATTAAGTTGTGTGGTATCTATATAACCCTAAACAGGCGCCTGGTGGCCTAGTGTGTTAAGGTCCTTCAGGTCTAACGGAAGGCTCCTGCTGCTCGTTATGCTACTCAGGGATGTGACTGGGTACCCTTGCTTTGTATATCAGTTAAATAGCCAAAACCTGGGTCTCTATTTTCCTAAAGGGCTATGTGGAAATTAATGATGACAGGGTAGATATGCATGACTATTACAATGGCACTGTGAGACAAGAGATATATGGCATGCAATTTCCTCACTCCACTGATAATAATAATAATAATAATAATAATAATAATACAGTAATAATGATAATATAACAATAATAATAATAATAATAATAAAATAAAACATATAAATTTCTAAATAATTCAACAAAAACCTCCTCATTCAGCTCATAACCTCAGGACTTCACAACTCCAAGACGCAGGTAGCAGATTTTATCGCTACACTAAGCACAGACGGCCCCTCTTGACTGATCTAATTGAACCACTGCGAAAAGAACCCGATGAACACTGCTAGAGGTGTTTTATCAGCCACTCGCATCGTTTATGAAATTTTTGCGGTGCTCTCAATCACGTCATCTTTGTCAGCGATATTCTTTAAATTCTTATGAAGGGTAAACGGTAAGAAACGCTTGTAAGTTAAAAACTATAACCTCTTGATGTATATGTTTTTTGTCATGGAAAGAAAAAGACAGAACCAAACGCTGACAGCCTGCAAAAACCAGTCCCTTAAAAAAATATAAAAAAAAGGAAAAGAAAAAGAAAGGGAACGAGAGAGCTAAAATAAAGTCCTGTTCATTTCGAGATGGAAGAATGACAAATTGTGAGAAAATTATCTTCAAGCCATAAACTCTACTACTTCTTCCCCCTTCACCCTACACCCCACCCATCCCCTCTCTCTTCCACCTCCCCCTCCACTCTACTCTCTCCACTTCCACCCTTCCCTCCTATATTCCACCTCTTCCTCCATTGCACCCTCTCCTTTTTCCACCCTCCCCACTTTTCCATTCCCCTACCCACTCACTCACCTTCCCAGCCTGTCTCCTTCCCCTTCCCCTACCCACTTTCCTTCCATCATCCACCCCTGGCTTCCACCTTCCCCTGAACTCCACTCTCTTCCTTTCCCAGCCTTCCTTCTATACCCTCCACCCCTCCTCTTCCCATCGCCCTTCCCCTAGTGGCTGTGGTTTCTGTGCCCTGGTCAGAATCTAATATTCCACGGAGGAGTCTGGAAGGTCTGGCTATGTGGGGGCAGGAAATGATGGGTCAACCCCGTGAAAGGACAGGAACAGCGCCTGGAAGCACTCTATGCGGTGGTACACAAATGAGATGCAAAATAAAGATGACACTTTTTAGAGCTCCCTTTTCAGACCCAAATCTTGAGGGACAAAGTTTAGTATGGCAGTTCTTCCGGCCCCCTATTCTGTCTTTCATTTGAGCTACTTCTTTCCTTGGCTTAGAGTCCGTAGCACCACCTCCTCTGCGACTAATTTTTGTGCTCTACTTTCAGACCCAAACCTCGAAGGTCAAAGGCAGAAATGACAGTTCTTCCGGATACCAATTCTATGTTCATTTGAGGTACTAGCTACTTGCTTTCTCTTCGTAGCGCCTCCTCGTCTGCTATTTATTTTAGGGTTGCTTGTACATGTGAAGGCCAAATCTCCAGGGTCAGAGGCTGAGATGACAGTTTTTCCGTCCCCCTATTTTGTCTTTCATTTGAGCCTTTTCTTTCGTTAGCTTAAGATTCCGTAATGCCTCCTCCTCTGCGATTTATTTTAGGGCTGCCTTTTCAGATGCAGGCCTGAAAATTTTATGCAATTCACCAATCGTATGCAACAAAGAATATACGTCAACGAAAAACTGCCCCTCAGTTTCATAATTCGAAAATAATCTTCAATGTTTTTCTCCATCAGCTTAAGTTTTTTGTGTCCTCCTCTAATACGTCTAAGATTTTGCGTCTCGTATTACCGAAAGCTGTACTTTTGCGCTTCCCGCGTTTAAGACTTTCATCTCCCAAACTGTAAGATCGCTGGCAATCATAGACCGTGCACCCGACCGCCGCGAAGATGATACAATGGGGGAGGGGAAGGAGCAGGGGTGAGGAAGGAGGCAAAGGGCGAGGTTGGGTAGGGAAGAGGGGGTATCGGGGGAGGAGAGGGGGAAGCAACGTAGATTGTGGGAGCGAGGGTGGTTAGGAGAGCAGGGATGGTGGGGTACGGAAGGAGAAAGATTGGGGAAGGAGTGAGAAGGAAGACTGGGGAGGGGGAAGGATGAAGATTGGTGAGGGGGAAGGAGGAAGACTGGAGGAAGGGGAAGGAGGAAGATTGGGGGAAGGGGAAGGAGGAAGATTGGGGGAAGGGGAAGGAAGAGGATTGGGGGAGGGGGGGTAGTTGGGGCTGGGGGAGGAGTAAGACAGAGGGAGGGGGAGGAGTAAGACAGAGGGAGGGGGAGGGAAGGAGAGGAGGGTATCAGCTATCATTCTTCGTCTTAGCCATCCCTCCAACTCGCCTTATCGGATGTAACTTCCGGGAGTTTCCTAGGGCACTGGTTGGAACACACGGGAACGATTCATAACAAAGCCAAGATATTCAAACTTACTATCAATTCCCTCTATTAGCGAGATTTGGTGTGGCTGGAGGGACTAGAAGATCAACACTGGATGGTAACAGTCGGGACGTTGATTCAGAGTAATAATTAAATAAAATAGTAAAGTACAATAATAAAAATAAAAACAACATTATTATTATTATTATTATTATTATCATTATTATTTTGTTGAATATATATAAGATTTACGATCAAGTTTCTCTTACATCTACGATTCTTATTTGCAGAGGAGACAAGGCAAGAAAAGTGCACAAAATTCTATGTATCTACTGTCTGTCCCGTAAACACAAATCTATCTAAGGAAAGGGAATGATCCTAAGTTGATGTGTCAGCCTAGTTCATCATTTTGGCTGTAACTTACTTGAGAGAGAGAGAGAGAGAGAGAGAGAGAGAGGAGGGGGAAAAACACACAATAGAACCCCGGTATTTGGGCCGACAAAGGTACAAAACAGCCAAAAATACAAATAAAAAGGCGACCCGGTGGAGTAATAGGAGTATAAAATGGGAAATGGAGACGACTGAGAGCCCACACGTCCCCCTCGCCTCACGCCATCATCCCAAAATACTTTACTTATTTTTCCATTTAATATTTACTCGGTTTGAATCCTTTTCCAAATCTCAGTCGAGCTTCTCAAAATTCGACCATTTATTTAGGTTACTTAGTGATTTATTTTTCATATTGTAACATTCACCAATTTTGGATCCTGTTCAACACACTTTTTTTTTCCCAACCTCAGTCGACCTATCTGAAATACGAACTTCTTTTCCTTCTTCCTGCTCCTACTCCTCCTCCACCTCCTCCTCCCCCTCCTCCTCCACGTCCTCTTCTTCCTTTTTCTCTTTCTTCTTTTTCTTATTCATTTTAAACGCACACTAATTCAGAATCCATTTCCATTTTTTTTTTTTTTTTTGGCAAACCTCAATCGACATTTCTCAAGAGGTGATTTTTTTTTTCTTCAAGAACCAATCACCCATTCTGAATCCTCCTCCATCCACCACTCTTCAAACTTTCAAACATCACTACTCTAAATGCAATCCTTACATAATTATTTATTCATTTGACGTCTAATTATCTTGAAAATTCACTTCCATTATACCTCCTTTCAGCTCTACACCTCAACCAACACTTCCCAAATACACCTACTTTCAGCCACATCTTTTTCGAAACCTCAGTCAACACCCTCTAAGTAGGATACATTAAAAATATATAATCACTCATTCTGGATCCTATTCCATTCACAATTCCTACCAACTCCAATCCAGCTTTGCATATTTCGATCCTTTATCAGAAGTGTGCAGCCATCTTTAATCCTGTCAATACATTCTAGGCCCATATCTTAATCCACCTCCTCGTTTATGATCGTTTTTGGACACACACACACACACACACACACACACACACACACACACACACACACACACACAATCTGAATCCTGTTCCATTCATACCTTATTTTTATAAGTCTCAGCTGGTTATTTTTTTGTGTCGCTTCATGATTTTCTTTTTCAATTTTTGAGTGGCCTTTTGATGTCTAAAAATTAACACAATCTCCACAGTTACTCTAGCGACGACAGGAATCTTAACTACAACTTTACCGGAAGATATGGTGTTTCTCTCTCTCTCTCTCTCTCTCTCTCTCTCTCTCTCTCTCTCTCGTATAAGCCTCCTCACGACGACGATCTGTTTTTCGTTACAATATTGATACTTTCAGACGATTTTATTAATCTTGTGGGCAACGTGTAGGTCTGGAGATATATACTGAATTTTTAATAACCACTTCAGAACGAGATCTTTAAGTAAAAAAAAGAAGAATCGTCTAGTAAGAAAAAAAAATCCATCAGCTGACGAAAGAGGTCAAGGGTTACTAAACAGAAGAGCCATGACGAAAGGAAAGTCGTAAGCTGAATAGGATCGTCTGTCGGTAGAGGAAATATAATGTTTTAATATTTCTAACGTCCTCCAGGTGTAACATGCCCGCACTAAAAGGGGAGACTAAAACGAACGAAGCAATGTGGGAAAGGAGTGCACGCGGGCTCTCACAGGTAGCACAGTTCTTTTTCCTATCACTGCGGCCCCTCCCACACCCACGCTTTCCTAAGAAGTAGTCAGTGAAACCTCGGAGACCAAAAGTAGGGAGATTTTCGTCCTTAGATTATCAGAACATAGAGGCGATATTTCCTACGTTCCCATGAATGTATTTTCGTCCTTAGGTTAGTGGAACATAGAGGTGATATTTCCCGAGTTCCAGTGAGTGTATTTTTGTCCTTACGTTAGTATTACATAGAGACGAAATTTTCTACATTATCATGAGTGTATTTTCCTTAGCTCAGTAGTACATAGACGCGAAATTTCCTGCATTACCATGAGTGTATTTTCGTCCTTAGGTCGATATTTCCTGCGTTCCCAAGGGTTTGTTTATCGCTATGAATGGTGAAAAAAAACCACATTGAGGGAATACCCAAAACGTGGCGATCCCCGGGGAAAAAAGGAAAGCCAAAAAGAAAAGTTATAAAGAGACCGATAATAAAGTGAGATGCGGTAACGGCGGGGACCTGAGGCTTTTGTGTGTGTGTGTGTGTGTGTGTGTGTGTGTGTGTGTGTGTGTGTGTGTGTGTGTGTGTGTGTGTGTGTGTGTGTGTGTGTGTGTGTGTGTGTGTGTGTGTGAAAATTATCCAAACACGTAGAACTTTATATTACTACTACTATTATCTAGTGTGTGTGTGTGTGTGTGTGTGTGTGTGTGTGTGTGTGTGTGTGTGTGTGTGTGTGTGTGTGTGTGTGTGTGTCAGAGGCCCGTATTCGTATCACCTATTCCTTAGTGATTAATTTTCTTGTTAGGCTATTTTATTCTCCTGTACGGTGCTTTAAAGAGACGCCTTCACATGGTGGCACTGATATAACTGGGCGGCTCCACTGCCTGGCTATACTAATGTCCCTCAACAAGGAAAACGCAACTAGGAAAATACAATGAAAATACAACTAGGAAATTACAGAACAAAAATCACACGTCGAAAGGAAAAATAAAAACTTCGAATTAACTTTCCAAGCTTCTCAAAAATCAGTCACATTTCCTTAAACCCCAACCCCCACTTAACATGCAAATATAATTCATCTATAAATCCTTCGTGGCATTACTGATGGTCGAAGAGGAAATGTAGATAAGGTGTTAATGTGACTCGACTGTGCTCCTATATATCACTTTTTTTTTTCTTTTTTATTCAATGTAAATGTGTTAGTAACTATGTATAAAGGTCGGGACACAGTGGGACCCCATCTGGCACTGACGAAAACATTAACCCGTTTACTATATATCAGACAAACTATTAGACAGATAAAGGTAGACTGACAGATAGCTAAAAGATAAAAAGATAAAACGATAGCTAGACAGATACAGACGAATAGAAATATAGATAGATATAAACGCAGTTAGATCGAAAAGTCTCTCTTGAAATAAATAACAATAATCTCGAGGCCGGCCAATGAATAAAGAATATGTCAGCGGACTGAAGTGGTTAAGGTGTCATACGCAAAGATATATCGCAAGGGTTGAGACATTACGGAGACTACCAGGCCCACGAGACCATGGCAGTCCTATTGTAAACCCGGGAACTAAAATATTTAAATGCGTCTGGGAGGCCATAAGCTTACCCCTCCCCCTTCCCCTCCCTCTCCTCATTTCCTCCTCCTTCCCCTCCCTCTCCTCATCTCCTCCTTCCTCTCCCTCTACTCATCCCTTCCTCCCCCCCCCTCCCCCATCTTACCTGGCCACTTTTTACAATTGCGCTTCCATGCGACGGTTAGGCGTGGGACCTTCTGCGATTGTGGATGTGAATGACGAATAATATTTGGACTACAACGGGGAGTACAATGGGGTGCGGATTACAATATTAGATGAATATGTGGGAATTTGGGTCAGGGAAGGCACCGCGGACTCTGAGCCTACTGCATCCCTCGTCTTGGGAACCTAAGCATAAGGCATTGGAATATAGTCATTTTTTATGTTTTTTTTTTTTTTTGCTATTAAAATCATGGCATATAAACATTTAACATAAGCCTCTGCAGTGACTGATATAACGTACCGGGAAGATACTGTATTCAGTTCCCTTTTTCATGATTTTATTTTTTAGTCAAGATCATAGCATACATGGATAATATATCTATCTATTCATCCGTCCATCCCTCAATCTATCTATCTAGCCTATGTGTGTGTACAAACAATTGTGTGTATATATATTAATTATTTAAAGTTCCCACCCCCACTTATTTCTTATGAAGTCTAAAGGATATGTAGAGTAATATGACCTTTACGATGCTATTACTACCTAGCCTATAACGCTACTTCCACATACCACTCTAATTTACAGTAAGCCCTCATTAGCTGCCGCCTTTTTTCACGTCCAAAATACTTAGTCCATTGCAGAATACAGAAAATTATGATGCTAACCTACTGCCTACCGAAAAAGGGCTCTCCCAAACCAAGGAGACTATGGCCTGAAGTGAGGACTGTATAATCCACCTGGCATTGTTAGCGATCTCTTACATTACAAATTATTCCCAGCAGCTGCCCGCCCTACACATGCCCTCAACTGGTAGGTGCGTGTGATGGGCCAGTGTTCGCAGCGGGATATTATAATCACAATTGGATTAGCGGTCTTAGGGAGGGTGGTATTCTCGAAGGCTTGGGATGTGATCTGCCTCGCACATCTCTTCCTTACCAGCTGACTTCTGACTTTACATATTTCCATTTAAACGTTCTCAAATAGTCTAGCGTTTCCTATACTGACGATTCTTACTTGAGTCACACACACACACACACACACACACACACACACACACACACACACACACACACACACACACACACACACACACCATTTACAACACAATACCACCGCCTCATCACAACACGACAACGCATGTTTATAATTAGTAAGCAAATATTTCAATCAACAAGACCTGACTATCTACAAAGTACCTGAGGGTCTGTGTGGTCTGTGTATCTGTGTAACTAACAACGCAACACCATCTCTATCAAAACGCAAAATCTGGCACACAAAAACTTTCATAATTATAGAGGAAATTTTGTTACTAAGACCGGACTGCCTATAAAGAATCTCAGGATCTGTGAGGTCTATGTATCTATATAACTATAACTCACAACACACCACCACTTCCATCGTCATCGTCATCATCATCATCATCATCATCATCTAACCGCCTCCATCAACATCACCTAACTACCTCCATCATCATCACTGCCTAACCACCACCATCATCATCACTGCCTAACCACCTACATCACCATCACCTAACCACATCCACCATCATCATCATAATCATCATCATCACCTAACCACATCATCACCATCACCTAATCACCTCCATCATCACCATCACCTAACCACCTCCATCATCATCATTTTCATCATCATCATCATCATCATCATCATCATCTGCCATAACACTATAGCCAAGTACAAAGTGGATATGATAAACGTAATTTATAACCATGCATTTAGTAAGGAACAATTTATGAGTCTAATGATAAACAACGACCATTACTCATAAAATAATAGATAACGATACGAACAATTTATCAGCGCTTATCTTCCTCGTCGTCTGTACTGCATGCTGAATGACCTTAACCCTTTCATCCTGCGATATATTTTTATCTATTCACTTATTCATTTTATTTATCTATTTACTGCTGTTTTGAGATTATGTAATTTAGATCTGGGGGGAAGTCTTGGATTTTGGGGGCTGCAAATGGCTATATTAAAAAGAATTCAGATATATTTTGCAATCTTATATGCTAGTGGACATGCGTACTTCAATGTCTAGTATTTATTGTATGTGTCCGACTTTGGTTATAGGTTTCTTTGCAATATCGTCAGCATTACCGGTACATAATATTGCTTCATCAGTGTTGCCCTCCTACTGCTGCTTTGTTCCACTGTTTTTATTGTGTTTCCGTATCGTGTTTCATAATTAGGTAGTTACTAATTAGGCTATCATATTAACCGACATCAGCGAGTTGCCAAATAACATGAACCATACCCCACATTTAAATAATCATAAAATACTTCTCTGGTGTAATCTAGAAAAAAAAAAATGGGGCGATGCAAATGAAATCGGAGAGAACTATATGGTTGTGTGTGTGTGTGTGTGTGTGTGTGTGTGTGTGTGTGTGTGTGTGTGTGTGTGTGTGTGTGTGTGTGTGTGTGTGTGTGTGTGTGTGTGTATTGGTAATGTAAAAAAATCCCTCTTGTTTCCCTGATATTAACGAAAGTAGTGTAGGTAACCAAAAATAACAGAGAACGATAAAAAGGACCCGACTTTTGGGGGGACAGACAAACAAGGAAGAGGACCATGACGGGAACCCAGTGTGTGGAGGGCGTGATTGCCAGGACACGAGCCAAAACGATGCGATGTGAAATGGAATGATTATCAGACATGCTACAATATATTAGGGTAACGTGTCCCGCCCTACTTCAAACGCGCATACTTATGAGGTGTAAACAGATGTGGCCGCCCATCGTATTGCGCTGTTTAATTAAGGACACACGTATTCCTCTGCCCCGTGTACGTGTGTGTGTGTGTGTACTGGTTTTGTGTGTGTACGTGTGTGTGTCCTGATGCTCGCTGGAATAATTCACCCATTTGGGCTATTCGGCTCGCACGCACTATCGCTTTCGGCACGGTCCGGGGCTCTGTTGATAGAGTGGGCTAGCTTCCATCAACGCGATCATATGGGTATTAATATCATTTTTACTAAACAACTATAATATATCCTGGTGTATAAATATTACAATATATCTTAGTGCACGACAACTAAAACATGGGAAGGAATGACTAATGGGACCAAAATACTGTAGTTTCCCACGCATCATCATTATCATCACCATCATCATAATTATCATCTCACCCTTATGGATTCGATCACTTATATAACTAAATTAGCTAAATAAAAGTAAATAAACAATACGAGGAGATAATGGTTTACCTCTTGAAGAATATATCGAAGTTCATCATCATCATCATCATCATCATCATCATCGCTGTCAGGTTCCTCCTCCCTCCACTCCTTCTCCTCCACCTCCATCTCCTCATCATCCTCTTCGCCTTCTCCTCCTCCTCCCCATCATCATCATCATCACCACCACCACCACCACCACCATCAACACAGACAGTCAGCAACTACAGTACATTACATCTTAAAGTAAACAGCTAAAACAGAAGAAAGTCTTACATCACACACAGCCTGTAAAACTGCAACTGTATGAGTCGGCTGAGAGTGCAAAATTGCTAAAACAGTGTCGGTTAAATACACAGTTATACACTCTCAAATAGCTACTTATACAGTCAAATAGCCTATTAAACTATCATATATTAAACTACCATATTGAGAGTGCAAGTTACATACAACGTTTAGGCTTGTAAAACTGAAAGTGGGTGAAAATCTAGCCCAAACACAATAGCCTAAATTTATTGAAATATAATAAGTATTCGCTCATACACCCTGCATGATAATAAATAAGTAAATAATGTGCAGGTCGAAATAGTTACCTCTCTAAATCAAAGTGTCAGTCGCGTTACCTGTCAGAATTAAAATAAAAATATAAAGTGTCTATCCAGGTCAGCGCCAGAATCGAAAAGTGTTGGTTTGATAGCTTGTCCGAATCAGTGCAAAGTGCCGGTCAAGTTACCTGTCAATTAAAGTGCCGGTGGATTTACCTGTCAATTAAAGTGTCGGTCAATTTACCTGTCAGTGTCTGTGGAGTTACCTGTCAAAGTATCTGTCGATTTACTTGTCAATTAAAACAGTGCCAGTCGTTACCTGTCAATCAAAACAAAGTGCCAGCCGTTACCTGTCAATCAAAAAGTGCCAGTCATCACCTGTCAATCAAAAAGTGCCAGTCATCACCTGTCAATCAAAAAGTGCCAGTCATCACCTGTCAATCAAAAAGTGCCAGTCGAGTTACCTGTCAATCAAAACACAGTGCCAGTCGTTACCTGTCAATCAAAACAAAGTGCCAGTCGTTACCTGTCAATCAAAACAAAGTGCCAGTCGTTACCTGTCAAAACAAAGTGCCAATCGTTACCTGTCAATCAAAACAAAGTGCCAGTCGTTACCTGTCAATCAAAACAAAGTGCCAGTCATCACCTGTCAATCAAAAAGTGCCAGTCGAGTTACCTGTCAATCAAAACAAAGTGCCAGTCGTTACCTGTCAAAACAAAGTACCAGTCGTTACCTGTCAAAACAAAGTACCAGTCGTTACCTGTCAATCAAAACAAAGTGCCAGTCGTTACCTGTCAATCAAAACAAAGTGCCAGTCGTTACCTGTCAATCAAAACAAAGTGCCAGTCGTTACCTGTCAATCAAAACAAAGTGCCAGTCGTTACCTGTCAATCAAAACAAAGTGCCAGTCGCTACCTGTCAATCAAAACAAAGTGCCAGTCATCATCTGTCAATCAAAACAAAGTGCCAGTCGCTACCTGTCAATCAAAACAAAGTGCCAGTCGTTTACCTGTCAATCAAAAAGTGCCGGTCAAAACAGCCTCTAGACAAAAAAAAAAAAAAAAAAAAAAAAAGACAAAAGACAATAAGACTGCAAAATTGAAGTCTAAATTCGTAACTTCTTCCTAAAAAAAAAACAAAAGGCTTCAACACTCACCCTTTCCCTGAACCCTGGCCAGCTGAGTTGCACGATGGTCCTGTCTCACCCTTTCCTTGAACCCTGGCCAGCTGAGTTGCTAGATGGTCCTGTCTCACCCTTTCCTTGAACCCTGGCCAGCTGAGTTGCTAGATGGTACTGTCTCACCCTTTCCTTGAACCCTGGCCAGCTGAGTTGCTAGATGGTCCTGTCTCACCCTTTCCTTGAACCCTGGCCAGCTGAGTTGCTAGATGGTCCTGTCTCACCCTTTCCTTGAACCCTGGCCAGCTGAGTTGCTAGATGGTCCTGTCTCACCCTTTCCTTGAACCCTGGCCAGCTGAGTTGCTAGATGGTCCTGTCTCACCCTTTCCTTGAACCCTGGCCAGCTGAGTTGCTAGATGGTACTGTCTCACCCTTTCCTTGAACCCTGGCCAGCTGAGTTGCTAGATGGTCCTGTCTCACCCTTTCCTTGAACCCTGGCCAGCTGAGTTGCTAGATGGTACTGTCTCACCCTTTCCTTGAACCCTGGCCAGCTGAGTTGCTAGATGGTACTGTCTCACCCTTTCCTTGAACCCTGGCCAGCTGAGTTGCTAGATGGTACTGTCTCACCCTTTCCTTGAACCCTGGCCAGCTGAGTTGCTAGATGGTACTGTCTCACCCTTTCCCTGAACCCTGGCCAGCTGAGTTGCTAGATGGTACTGTCTCACCCTTTCCTTGAACCCTGGCCAGCTGTGTTGCAAGATGGTAGGCTCACCCTTTCCCTGAACCCTGGCCAGCTGAGTTGCTAGATGGTACTGTCTCACCCTTTCCTTGAACCCTGGCCAGATGAGTTGCTAGATGGTACTGTCTCACCCTTTCCTTGAACCCTGGCCAGCTGAGTTGCTAGATGGTACTGTCTCACCCTTTCCTTGAACCCTGGCCAGCTGTGTTGCAAGATGGTAGGCTCACCCTTTCCTTGAACCCTGGCCAGCTGAGTTGCTAGATGGTACTGTCTCACCCTTTCCTTGAACCCTGGCCAGCTGAGTTGCTAGATGGTACTGTCTCACCCTTTCCTTGAACCCTGGCCAGCTGTGTTGCAAGATGGTAGGCTCACCCTTTCCTTGAACCCTGGCCAGCTGAGTTGCTAGATGGTACTGTCTCACCCTTTCCTTGAATCCTGGCCAGCTGAGTTGCTAGATGGTACTGTCTCACCCTTTCCTTGAACCCTGGCCAGCTGAGTTGCTAGATGGTACTGTCTCACCCTTTCCTTGAATCTTAACCAGCTGAACTGCTAGATGGTCCTGTGGAAAGAGAAAAATATTAGTCTAACTTTCTCACTACTATTATTCGTGTTATGATATACCCTGTTCACTTTAACTTGGCTTAAATTTGCCTTCCCTCCATCCTGAATCTTACGCTATTACCATAAACTCCAGAATACGATGCTAGTCAAGAGGAAGTGCTATGGAATGGATCTAAATTCTTAGCACTGTCTTTTTCTGCCACTGAGCTACGTGAAATAAAATACGTGAGGAAAATGAAGGAACTAAAGATGGCTGAACAGTGTAATGTCCTCTGTACTAGAACACGTACTGGGTGAACTTCTCTGCCTATTATTATTATTATTATTATTATTATTATTATTACTAAGCAATATTTAAAAAGCATAACCATACATCCCAACACAGCGACGACATATACTTCTACTTAATTATTATTATTATTATTATTATTATTATTATTATCATTATTATTAATAGTTATTCTGACTTAAGCAGTATTTAAAAAGTATAACCAAATCATAGCACAGCGAAGATATATATTTCTATTTTATTATTATTATAATAATTATTATTAGTAATAGCCTTATTATTATTCTATCTATCTATCTATATACCTAGGCTGCTTCCCCCAAGGAAAGGGAGGTAGCCGAGACAGGACGACACACTCCCCATTTACTCATCCATTCAAACACATTCATTCGCATCTTAGCCCCAAGATAATAATGAATTATTATTATTATTATTATTATTATTATTATTATTATTATTATTATCATCGTTATCCTGACTAGTAAGCAGTATTTAAAACAGTATAACCCAAATCATAACAGTGAAGTAATATACTTGCTGAAACCATTAACGCCTTCACTCCTAGGGCAAGAGATCAACCAACACAGTAACCACAATAGTTTTTTCCTTCCGTACGGTATAGCATCACGTCTTCATTTTTTTAAGTATTGTATTTACGCACTGTACCGGCAAGCATGCGTTATGTAAATGCAACATATAACTTAAGTTGAACACAACACTTCATGCAGACCACACATCAACTTGCACATTCTAACCACAGTCGCTTGTTTCTCCCGTACTGCATCACATCCTGCTGCTGCAGGTATGTAAAACTACTGTATGTACAGTACGTATGTGTGTATGTACATAGCAGCCCGCAACAAATCACATTTTCTATACGGTAATTTCTGCACACGATCAACCCTCACCTTACTGCAAGCACAAACGTTATATCCTGACGTACAGCTTCGCATCCTGCGTCTGAACACCACACAAATCCCGATTATGGCAGGGAGGGAAACACGTGATGATGGGAGGCTGGATGCAGAGCGACTATATAACTATCGGAGTGCACTTCTCGGTGAGGGGTAAAGCCTCGTTGCTTCGGGTGTTTTGGTTGGACAGATGTGTGATTCGTTCATCCTCGACTAGTTCAAGGTGACAAGATATTGTATTTACGGCCTATTTTATCATCATCATCATCAAACATCATCTTCATTATCATTTTTCACGTGAACATGAGGGGGTAGCTCAAATGAATGTTAACAGGGGTAAGTGAAGCACCACGTGGTGTGTGGTTCCCGAGTCGCCTGGCTCGTCCATCCCTGGCTGGCTTAGGATGTCGAGAGATTAAATTTACGACCTATTCTATCCTACTTACCCTCCTCCTCCCCATCATCATCATCATCATCATCATAATTACCATCATCATCATCATCACCATCATCATCATCCTTTCCCACTGACATAGCACATCTCAACTACACTAGTATAAATAATGGGATTAAGAGAGCATTGTCATCCCAAACGCCGTCTTCCTCCACTCCTTGCCTGTGTGCGCGGAGGGGAGAGGAGAGGCGATGCTTCACGAACCACTATGTACTGTATCAAAGACCGCTTACTAAACAAAGAGATAACAATGAGGTACTGCTAACCTGCACTCAATAATCAATAATTTTCATGTTAAGAAGATTAAGAACTCAACTGGAGAATATAAGAAAAGAATTATTAAACCTACGTGCCGAGTGGGTCACCATGGCGTAAACTGTAGAGAGGACACACACTTGCCACATACACGAGAGCAACGCTGCCACCACCCAAACACTACGTAATTCATTTATACTTCTTTTTTGTGAGAATATCTAGTCATTTTTGCCACTGTCATCAGTACTGCTGTTTCTCTGTTAATCGAGTTTCCAAGTTATCCAAATCTGCCGATGCTATTTCGCACCAAAATTAGGCATCCATGCACTTGTCGCTTCCCTGTCACACGTACGATTATAAACTGTCGGCATGATTTGGCTGCGGCCCTTGGTCATCCACGTGGCATAGAAGGCTCCGTAACACCTTTTCCTTGGTCATTTATTTTCTCCATTATACCTCAAAATCCTCTTATGTTATCAATGACGTAATATCGACATACTGTTTATCTAATAACATAAAAGAGTTTCACTGTGTACTGTAAAGAATAAACCACTAAGGGCGAGGTTTTGAGAAATACATAGCCGCTTTTAAAGCAATAAATAGGATTTCACACAAGTCTGGATGCACAGCAAGGAACAAGGGAGACAAAAGTATATGGGAGGGGGAAGAGTAGGAGAGGAACACAGAGTGGAGAGGGGAGGGGTTGATGGAAGGGGAGAAAGGATAGAAGAGGGGAGGGGAAGGAACAAGACAGGTAAGAGGGAAAGACGGTGATGGTGGATGGGAATGGAGGAGAGGAAGATGGCAGACAAACAGGCCCCTTTCAGTCGGCTCTTACAAGGGGGGGATACTAGGGAAGTATTCTTTCCTTTCCCCTCTCCCCACAGGGGGGGAGAATGAGTGAAAGTAATAGTAAACACAATAAAGTTTTGTTGATATAAAAGCAAAAATAATAGTGCACAGAACAAGAAAAGTACTGTAATGATAATAGTATGGTATATGGGAAAAGTAGTGCACATGGAGACGATGTATGGTGGCCAAGTGGATACAGAAATTATCCGTGATCTAAAGGGACCAGTGTTCGATCCCCGGCTGGAACAAGGTAAAGTGACGAGAGTGAAATTTAGTTTAGTAAGTGTAGCAGAGAGGTGCAGTGTTCCGACAATACAGGTGAAGTAATTAATGTCGGGTTGATAAGTCAGTAAAGAAGCACATACAACTGCCCTGCTTGTCCCGTCTCCAACCCAGGCCGTGTATCACTAACACTGAAGGTCAGATCAAAGGCTAAGTTTTCCCCACAATAGAGTGTTTGTCCCTAAATATCCCGGTATTTCCCCATTATCCAACACCTCTCCACCTGCCGCCATCATCTGTCCACCCACCTGCCACCACCATCTGTCCACCTGCCACCACCACCTCACCACCTGCCACCACCATCTTTATTATCACAAATATCTCCATTATCATCACCGCCTCTATCACCACATTCATTACTCATATCTGCACCATCACCTGCATCACCAAATGTATCACCGCTATTCCCACCACCACGTCCATCACCACATTTACCACCACTGTCATCACCACCACCTCCATCCCCATTACCGCCATCATTTACCTCACCACATCCATCACCACCTACATCACTTGTCACCACCATCTCCATTATCACCTCAACAACATCCACCTCCATCACTTCATGCAGATCATACATCAACTTGCACATTCTAACCACAGTCCCTTGTTTCTCCCGTACAGCGTCACATCCTGCTGCTGCAGGTATGTAAAACTATTGTTCGTACAGTGCGTATGTCTGTATGTAAGCAGCAGCCCGCACCATATCACAGATTTTCTATACAAGTTTCTGCTCATGATCAACACTCACCTTACTGCAAGCACAAACGTTATATCCTGCTGTACAGCATCGCGTCCTGCGTCTGAACACCACACAAAGCCCGATTATGGCAGCGAGGCACACACGTGATGTTGGGAGGCTGGAAGCAGAGTGACGAACTAGCGGCGTGCACTTCTCGGTGGGGGGTAAAGTCTCGTTGCTTCGGGTGTTTTGGTTGGACAGATGCGTGATTCGTTCATCCCCGACTAGTTGAAGGTGACGAGAGATTGTATTTACGGCCTATTTTATCATCATCATCATCAAACATCATCATCATTATCATTTTTCACGTGAACATGAGGGGGTAGCTCAAATGAATGTTAACAGGGGTAAGTGAAGCACCATGGGGTGTGTGGTTCCCGAGTCGCCTGGCTCGTCCATCCATGGCTGACTTAGGATGTCGCGAGATTAAATTTACTACCTCTTCTATCCTACTTACCCTCCTCCTCCTCCTTATCATCATCACCATCCTTTCCCACTGACATAGTACATCTCAACTACATAGTATAAATAACGGGGTTAAGTGAGCATTGTCATCCCAAACGCTTTTTTCCTCCACTCCTTGCCTGTGTGTGTGGAGGGGAGAGGAGAGAAAATGTTTCTCGAACCACTATGTCCTGTATCAAAGACCGATTACTAAGCAAAGAAATAAATGAGGTACGCTAAACTGCACTCAATTATAATAATTTTTAATGTCAAGAAGATAAAGAACTCAACTGGAGAACATAGGAAAAGAATTATTATAGCCAACGTGCAGAGTGGCTGGGTCACCATGGCGTACACTGTAGAGAAGACACCACTTGCCACATACACGAGAGCGACACTGCCCCCATCCAAACACAACGTAATTCATTTATACTTCTTTTTGTGAGAATATCTAGGCATTTTTACCACTATCATCAGTACTGCTGTTCCTCTTTTAATCGTGTTTCGAAGTTGTCCGAATCTGCCGATGCTATTTCGCACCAAAATTAGGCATCCATGCACTCGTCGCTTCCCTGTCACACGTACGATCATAAACAGTCGGCATGATTAGGCTGCGGCCCTTGGTCATCCACGTGGCATAGAAGGCTCCGTAACACCTTTTCCTTGGTGATTTATTTTGTACATTACACGTTAACATTCTCTCGTATGTTATTTACATCGTTATAATATCGGCATACGTTGTATCTGATAATACACAGGAGTTTCACTGTGTATTCTGAAGAGTAAACCATTAAGGGGGAGGTTTTGAGAAATACTGAGCCCGTCTCCGACCAAGGCCGTGTATCACTAACACCGAAGGTCAGATCAAAGGTTAAGTTTTCCCTACAAAAGAGTGTTTGTCCCTAAATATCCCGGTATTTGCTTGTCCCTAAATATCCCGGTATTTCCCCATTGTCCAACACCTCTCCACCTGCCACCACCACCTCTCCACCTGCCACCACCATCCGTCCACCTACCACCACCACCTCACCACCTGCCACCACCATCCGTCCACCTGCCACCACAATCTCTGTTATTACATTTGTCTCTATTATCACCACCGCCTCTATCACCACATTCATTACCCATATCTCCACCATCACCATCACCTGCATCACCAAAAGTATCACCACTATTCCCATCAACCTGTCCATCACCACATTTATTACCATTGTCATCATCATCATCACCTCCATCTCCACTACCTCCATCACCACCACCTCCATCATTTACATCCATCACCACCACTTCCACCATTTACATTCATCACCACCTCCATCACTTGTCACCACTATCTCCATCACCAGCTCCACCACCGCCACCTCCATCACTTCCATCACCATCATCGCCAGATCCATCATCGCCATCACCACATCCATCACCATTACCTCCACAATCACCAAATCCACCACCACCATCACCACATCCCTCACCACCATCTCCACCATTACCACATCGACCACCACCATTTCCACCACCACCGCCATCTCCACTATCACCACATCCACCACCATCATCTCCACCATCACCACATCAGTCACCACCACCATTACCACGATCTCCACCATCAGCAACTTCACCATCACATCCTCCATCATGATATACAGTATACCACCACCACCACTACCAACACCACCACTACCAACACCACCACTACCAACACCACCACCACATTAATCACCACTATCATGGCCACCACCTCCATTATCACGTTCATCTCCATCATCATCACCACATTCACCACCATCACCTTCGCTGCCACCATCTACATTAGCATCATCATCACCACGAACTTCACCACTACATCAATCGTCACCACTACCATCACCTCCAACTTCATATTACTACTATCACCACCAATACTGCTTCATCACAATCATCTCCACCGCCACCACATTCATCACAACCTACATCATCACTACCACCACCTCTATCACCGCATTTATTACCACTATCACTACCACCACCACCACCGGTTTCACTATCACATCATCATCACTGCCACCACCATGACCCATCTATCACCACCATTAAATCCATCACCACCAACTCCATCGCCACATTTGGGCCACTGTCATCACCACTACCACCTCCTCCATCACCACATCTACCACTGCCATATCATTCATTTATTACCACGTCCTCCTCCATCATCATTTCTCTCACCACATTAATCACCACTATCGCCACTTCCAGCACCACAAACATCACCACTATCCACCATCCATCACTACCACCACTATCACCACATTTACGACCACTACCACCATCACAAATAATCTGAGTGTCCCTGCTATACTATAAGAGGGAACTACTGCATTTCCTAATTAAGTACCTATATAACGAACTGACAACCAGTCCTTCCTAAAAGTGCCAGGGTTGCTACAAAAAAATCAACACGGGCGAAGCAACACACAGGCAAGAGTCACGTTAAAAGTTTTGGTTAGTCCTCCATAGTTTCAGGGACTCACAAAATGTCAACAAAGATGACAATGTTTATTGGGGGCCGCATCAGAGTGCCCCAAGGACACCCCTTGCCCTCAAAAGTTCGGGTTTTGCTACGGAACCAGACCTTTCCCGACTGGTTCCCCCGGCTGCTCAAAGAAGAAGAACTTTTCGTGTTCCCAACGCCGACAAAATAGTGGTATCAGTCAGGCATCTCTTAAGGTTATAGGTCATGTCACCTAGACTGGCTGAAAACTGACGCATTCGCTGGTCGACTACAAAAGAAAGACTTAGATTTGCCAGTGAAAATACGTTTGACACGAAAAGGTAGAAAAATGCATAAGACGAAAATGGTCCTGGGTTCTTTCTTAGAAAAACTGATGAAGTATAAAAGAATTGATTATTTCATTGGCAAAAACGAAATATCTCTCCGACTGAAAACCATAAATGAGATTGATGAAGAATATGATAAGGACCAGGAGCAATCGTAGGTGGTGGAGGAGGGGAAGGAGAAAATGTAAAACCAAGAAAATTAGGATGACGGGGAGGAGGACGAGGGCCAGCAAGAACGGGTATAAGAGATGGGGGAAGAGCGGGTGGAGGAGGTAGCGGAGGAGGTAGAAAAGGGGAAGAAAGGGGAAAAAGAAATTATGCAAGTAGATGACGTACAATTAGTAGATGAGGGAAAGGAGGTAAAGGAAGATGAGGAGGAGGATGAAGAGAAGGAAGATGAGGAGGCGGACGACGAGGGGGCGGAAGAAGAGGAGGAGGATAGGGGGGAGGAGGAAGGGGAGGAAGAGAAGGAAAAGAAAGAGGAAGAAGGGAAGGAGGATGGGGGGGAGGAAGAGGAGGAAAAGAAAGAGGAGGAAGGGAAGGAGGATGAGGAGGAGGAAGAGGAAAAGAAAGAAGTGGAAGAGAAGGAGGAAGAGAGGCGAGAAGTGGTGGAGGAGGAGGAAGGGGAAAAGAGAGAAGAGGAAGAGAAGGAGGATGAGGGGACGGCGACGGCGGCGGCGGCGGAGGAGGAGGAAGGGGAAAAGAAAGAAGAGGAAGAGAAGGAGGATGAGGGGACGGCGGCGGCGGCGGCGGCGGCGGCGGAGGAGGAGGAGGAGGAAATATAGGAGGAGGGGACGGCGGCGGCGGCGGCGGCGGCGGCGGAGGAGGAGGAGGAGGAAATATAGGAGGAGGGGACGGGAAAGGAGGAAGAGGAGGAGGAGGAGGAGGAGGAGGAGGAAATATAGGAGGAGGGGACGGGAAAGGAGGAGGAGGAAATATAGGAGGAGGGAACGGGAAAGGAGGAGGAGGAAATATAGGAGGAGGGGACGGGAAAGGAGGAGGAGGAAATATAGGAGGAGGGGACGGGAAAGGAGGAGGAGGAAATATAGGAGGAGGGGACGGGAAAGGAGGAGGAGGAAATATAGGAGGAGGGGACGGGAAAGGAGGAGGAGGAAATATAGGAGGAGGGGACGGGAAAGGAGGAGGAGGAAGAGGAAGAGAAAGAAGCGGAAGAGAGGGACGATGAGAGGACGGTAGAGGAAACGAAAGAGGAGAAGGAGGAGGAGGAGGAGCTTATACCAGACGAACAAGTGTCAAACAAACACGTACTGATAAAACCGCATAATGAAGTCGACATCCCTACCCCAACATTATGTCCAATAGCAAGAATAACATTTACAAGTCAGTCCAGCACAAGGAAAAATGGCAAGACCCAGCTGCGCCTTCACCTCGACCTCACACAGGTACCGGTGACCCCAATGAGACCCACATTAGCTGGAGTCAGTGCTATCAGGTCATGCCAGGTGGCGTGTCGAAGGCCTTCTGCGGTATTTCTGTTCATTGTTCAGGCTGATGCACAGAACGTTGGTTATACAGCCATTATTCAAACAGTTGAAACGACGATAAAAGAGGCACTTATGACTGAACCCAAACCAGGCCTTAAGCCATGCAAAATTGGCCTGAAGCTGTTTACAGAGAAAAACTGTATTACCTATAAAGACGGAGACAGCGTTTTCCACCACCACTCGAAAATACTCCTGCTGTTAAAACAAGAGCTCATCCTAGCACCCAGAATCAATACAAACAGTCTCCTTCATGCGGCGCATAATGGTATCCCTAGAGTACGCTTGTTTTCAAAGGAGGAAAATTTGGAGCTTGCAATCAGACAAAGTGAAAGGGAAATCCGAGCACGAGGAATCGACGGAAAAATTATAGCTATAACAGACGCCATCCCTACTTCAACAGCATTAGAACAACTGGTACAGGGAAACAGAAGGGACACTGGCTGGGAGAAAAAAACACACATCGCCTTAGATGTGATCCAGCTCAAAGACCAACTTCCTCCACGTCCTTTAGCAGAGGAAAAATCTTTGTTTGTCCTTTGTCGTGAAACTGGTGGTTAGTATCACATATCACCCGGTGCCTCAAGTGACAGGTGGAAGGTTAATGTAAGAGAGGGAGTTAAACCCTTATTCTTTGATGGTGTATTTAATATCCGGTTTAGTAAGCACACTGCATGCAGTCATGTGCACACAACGTGGAAAGATGGGAAAAAAGAGGCCTCACAGCAGAAAGACAGTATCTGGAGATAAATAATGGGGATATTTAGGAAAGAACAAAAAGAAATAATGTTAAGAATACCCCTGGTGAATCAGTGTGAAGAGATCTACCAGGCAGAGTTGGATCTAAGCACTGGGTGCCGTGAGGAGGGACAGTTGGAGTGGTGTTGGATCATGGGAAAATACCGGGATATGTGGGGACAAACACTCTGCTGTAGGGAAAACTTACCCTTTGAGTTGATCCCCAGTGTTAGTGATACACGGCCCGGGTCAGTTCCGACGGGACAAGCAGGGTTACAGTGAACAGACAGACGGACTTGAGTTAAAAGGTAACGTTTCAGTAGACAACCATTGGGACTGGCTGGGTCAGACGGGATTCCTATGAGTTAACACAGATGGCTCGGGAGGAGGAATGATTCCATGGTCAACCGGCTGTTGTACAGATAGTCAGAGTTGACTTGTGGGAACAGTCTTGAGGTGTTTCCTGAGTCAATAAGTTATCATACGGATAGTCAGAGTCGACTCCCTAGTATAGTCTGAGCTGGTTCCAGGTTCAACGGTTACTCTCGTGATAGTCACAGCAGAACTTTCGGATAGTCAGTACTGAATGTGTGAAATAGTAAGCGATGACTCCAGGGTCGGCCAGCTACCCACCGCTTTGTCAGCTGATACCTTCAAACACTGAACAGTGACTGAAATAGTAGGTGATGGTTCCAGGGTCGGTCGGCTTCCATTAGGCAGAACAAAACCCAAGCTCAGCCCTTGACCTTGGGTTACCCTTGGGGCATAATGGGCAGCTGTATCTGCTTCTTTGCTAACTTATCAACACGGCATTAATTAATTCACCTTTATTATCACAACCACTGCACTCATCTACTGCAATTTCTAACCTAAACTTTACTCTTTCCACCTTATTTTGTACCAGCCGGGGATTGAAATCTGGTTCTTTCAGATCACAGATATCTTATATATCCACCTGACCACCGTTACATCGTCTCTATGTTCACTACTATTCAATACTTTTTTTTTTCCTCTCATGGTCATCAGAAGTCGTCTTTTCTTCCTTTTCTTATTTACTTTTATGCATTTTCGACCACGCCACTCGTCCCCACCTCCCATATCCTACAACGCCGTATTCTCAGGGTGCGATCACTTTGTATGAGTTTTCTGAAAAGACTTGAATGCACATAACAAGACCTAATTTCATATAACGATCTTTTCCTGAAAATTCTTAGTTATGAGAAGGATTTAATTGTAAGTTTGTTTTTGAGAAGTGAGCAAGAGACACCGAAAACACTCTGACCTCTCCTTGTTCTTCCTGCAAAAAAAAAAGTTAATTACATGAGAAGTACAAAAGGGAACTAATCTTAACTTTACTTCTGAGGAAAGAACAAAAGACGTGGAGAAATTACAGCCTCGTTGCCCCTACTGGAAAAAAAGAAAAAAGTTAGTTCCACTGAGTCAGTGAGAAGTCTGTTTCCTCCTTTACCTGTCCTTGTGAGAAATGAAAATGATAACAAAGGGAAAATATTGGCTACGATAGGGAATTTATCGCATTTATTTTTTTTAGGATGAATTAGAGATTGAAAAATTCTCCACTCTGCTTCCCAAATCCTTCCTTAATTAGAAAAAACAATCCAGCAGCGACAGGGTACTGAGGGAGATTCTGAACTCTCTCTTCCGTATCCCTTTGTAGTAAATAAGTAAATAAATAAATAAATAAATAAATAAATAAATAACTAGCTAAAACAAGGAAGAAAAATATGTAAAAAGATCCTGAACTCTTTTTCTTTCCTTTTTTTTTTTCCTTTCATAAAAAAACAAATCTTACGAGAGGGAACTGAGGGGGACTACACACCCTCCTTCCTAAGTGAGCCTCATCTTACGTCACAGAATCGATCGTAAGTCGCTCTGTGAATCCCACGTCACCGTAACTCCACCACAACCGCATAATACCACGAATAAACACAGCCAGTAAACCACGCAAAGTCTCATGCGAGGCTAATAAAGAGTCTTAATAATAGCCTCCCATTTGTTTCTTTTAAATGTTCTCCGCGCCCTAGGGATATTTTTAAACCGCGTGCATTTTACTCCGTGGCCGCGCTATCTGACGGTCGTAAATCCGCGATAAGGGTGAAATACAGACTGATGCACACACACACACACACACACACACACACACACACACACACACACACACACACACACATACACATACACACAGAATGCCCCCTTTTTTTTTTTTCTTTCATAGCTTCCCTGTGGTGTTACTCTGAATGCTCTGTATATGGCGCGTCTCGCCAACCTAAGTACTGTATATATTCGCGTGTATTAGCACTCGACTTATCATCTTCACCATTACGTCTTATTTCAGTTTATTCTGCTACTTTCACGATGACTGATAATTTAGAAAAAGTCTGGCGCACTCAAGTGGCTACTGAATACTACTACTACTACTACTACTGCTGCTATTGCTATTACTACCACTACTACTGCTGCTGCTAGAGTTCTTTAACTTGGACTAGCATCATCATCATCAACATCATTTTCCACAAATACTGTTCATCATCATAGCCACCTAACCCTTTTACCTACCCATACACGAGGCTGAGCGCTATTAACATCACTCTCATCACAATCATACTGTTCATCATCACCACCTAACCCTTTTAACAACCCATACACAAGGTTGAGCACTAGTATCATCACTCTCATCACCATCAGCATTCGCATTAATTTCGTTACCATCATCAGCATCATCAACCTCACCCCAAACCAGCAACACACGGGCCAAAATATGATCACAACTCTAAGCCAAATAAGGTGTCTACGCCGTAAAACCTCGCGACACAATTCTCCCCCACGATGCAAGTTCCCTGGACCGATTTAGGTGAAAATTACGTCACTCAGAAATTAAAGTTCAATTTCTCTTATGATTTTGATGGTAGTTAGGGTACAGTCAAATCTAAACCTAATCCAAGGCAGATTTTTCTTTTTTCTTTTTTTTCTTTTTCGATATTAACCATGGAACCATGATTAGTCTGACTAGATTCCGTAGTACAGATATTTTTTTCAATCATCATCATCATCAGCAGCAGCAGCGGCATCAACATCCTCAGCATCATTAGCAGCAGCAGCAACACACATAATGTCAGCCATGATTTTTTACAAGAATAAACCACTGAATCATTATTACTTTGACTAGATATCAGGGTACATATATTTTGTAACATCATTATCATCATTATCATCAGCCCGAATCATTCCACTGCAGGATGAATGACTCTCCCGTATTACCAATCTGACCTATTTTTAGCAATTAAATACAACCAAAAACAATTGTCCTTGTATTTTTTAGGGAAGTGTAACCACCATGAAAAAGAGGGCGGGAAGAGAAGAGGGAGTTAGGATGGAGAAGGGACAAGCAGAGGAAGGGGGAAAGAAGAGGAAGGGGAAAAGCAGAGGAAGGGGAAAAGCTGAGGAAGGGGGAAAGAAGAGGAAGGGGAAAAGCAGAGGAAGGGGAAAAGCAGAGGAAAGGGAAAAGCAGAGGAAGGAGAAAAGCAGAGGAAGGGGAAAAGCAGAGGAAGGGGAAAAGCAGAGGAAGGGGAAAAGAAAAGGAAGGGGAAAAGGAAGGGAAGGATGGGAACGGGAGGGAGAAGAGGGGTAGGAAAAGGATACGGGAGGGAGAAGAGGGGTAGGAAAAGGGTGAGGGAAGAGAAAGGGTATGAAAACGAGCAGGAGGAGAAGCAGCAAGCAAGGGAAACAAACGAGGAAAAGGAGGATGAGGTGAAAGAGAGAGGGGATGATGAATGAGAATGGGTAATAAAAAGGGAAAGGAGGAAAAAAAAAAAAGTGGAACGAGAAGGCAAGAAGGGGAAGTGATAGGAAGGAGCTGAAAAAGGGAGAGGGAAAGGAAGAGGGAGAGAACGAATGGAGGCAAGGAGGTATAAGAGACAAAGATCGAGGTAGGAGGTGCGGAAAGAGAGAGAGAGAGAGAGAGAGAGAGAGAGAGAGAGATCAGGAAGAGGGAAAAAAAGGGAGAAAGAAGGGTATGATAAAAGAAAGGACAGCAAACAGACAGGAAAGAAGGGGGACAAGGAGGGCGAGGATGAGCCAAGTAAGGGGACAAGAGAGGAAACGAAAAGGGGAAGGGGAGGGGAAGGAAGGAGGGGAGGCTAGAAATGCAAAGGGGACGATAATGTAGAAATGAAGATGAAAGGGGGAAGAAAGGAGTAGTGGGATTAAAGGGAAGGTGGAAGGAAAGGAGAAAAGGCTAGAAAAGGGGGATCATGAAGGGAGAGGGGGACGAAAAAGGAGGGAGCAAAGAAGGGGGTAAGGGAGGGAAGGTGAAGGAGGGGGAGATGAGGAAGGATGAGCAAGACAATACACCACTCATCACCAATCTTATCGTTTCATCTCCCCTCATAAACACTCCCTTGCCTTTCACCTCTTCGGGATTTATATATGAAGAGGCGCGGCCATGGGATTTACACCTCATTAGAATTATACTAGGTGAGGAGGCTTTATTATTATTATTATTATTATTATTATTATTATTATTATTACTACTACTACTACTACTACTTCTGCTACTACAACATTTATTATTATTACTATTATTATTATTATTACTATTATTATTATTATTCCACAGGTACAATCCAGTCAGGATGTGAAAGATCTTGGCTGTTATAGTATGGGTATTACCAGTCAGTCTGATTCCCGTCCTCTGAGCGCTAAAAGCAGTGTCCACCAAGAAAAGGGGCATTCAGAGAGCATAACACCCTCTTTCTGAAATTTCTTTAAGGCCATATCTATGTCCTGTGTCCTTTACCTTTGACAACTGCACTCAGAATTGAGTTACTTCATCCATACCTGACTCTCAACCCATCCACCAAGTTTGGTTCAAATCGGTTGTGTTGTTACCTTGACCTCTGACCTGTTGTTCTCGAAATAAAATCACTACGTCCTTGGCTGACTTTCAACTCTTCCACGAAGTTGAAACTAAATCGAATCAAAACTTAGATAAGGGGCCTAACTTTTGATCGAGCACTGCGACGTCTGCTTCTAACCAACCAACCACCCTTTCTCACTGCAACCTTACCCTCAGTCATCATCATCATCATCATCATCACCATCATCATCACCACCACCATCATCATCATCATCATCATCACAGTTCCACACTTTTAACCACCACCACCACACTCTCCATCACCACCATCACCACCACCACCACCACCACCACCATTATCATCATCACAGTTCCACACTTTTAACCACATCATAACCACCTCCACCACATTCTCCATCACCACCACCACCACCATCGCAGTTCCACACCTTTAACCACCACCAACACCATCACCACCACCATTATCATCATCACCACAGTTCCACACTTTAACCATCATCACAACCACCTCCACCACATTCTCCACCACCACCACCCCAGTTCCACACTTTTAACCACCACCAACACCATCACCACCATCACTATCATCATCACCACAGTTCCACACCTTTAACCATCATTACAACCACCTCCACCACATTCTCCACCACCACCACTACCGCAGTTCCACACTTTTAACCACCACCACAACCACCACCACCACATTCTCCACCCTCCCTCCCTCCCTCCTGACTCGCCACCGTAATTTCGCGTAAAAATGGGATCAGGCGGATGAGCTTCATTATAAATATAAAAAAGATGGAGGAACACGAGACAATAAATAGACGCTGAGTTCCTACCTGCTGACGGAGAGAGAGAGAGAGAGAGAGAGAGAGAGAGAGAGAGAGAGAGAGAGAGAGAGGATAAGATTCTACCTGTTGACCTACGAAGGGGGGGAAAGACAAGGGAGAAGGGAGGGGAGAGAGATGAAGAGTGAGAATGGGAGAGAGAGGAGAGGAAAGTGAGGCAGCAAAAGATGATTGAGAGAGAGAGAGAGAGAGAGAGAGAGGGAGAGAGTCACTATATCTCACTTTATGTATCACTGAATCTGCTATGAGACGATTTTAAGCAATTAGGGAGAGAACCCTTGAAGTGAAGGGGTAAAGGAGTACTATTTATAACCCTCTAAGATTGCCTCCCCTGAGTTTAAAAAAATAAATAAATAAACAAACAAAACAAGAGGCATGGAGATAACAAGGCATGGGAATTAAAAAGATACAGGTTTGATTAATCGGCAAATGGAAGAAAAATAATGTCAAAAGGGTGGCCTGAATAACACAAGGCTTTCACGGAATTCACCCTCACCCAGCATGCAGGGAATCGAAACCAACCCTCCCCGGCACCACTTATTATTGGATCGGTAATGTGGGGTTTGCAGTCGCCGATATAGCTGTGTGATAGCTTACGGAGAAAGCTAATTATGCAAATTTTTCCCACCTGAGATACCTTGGCTGGCTCTCCTACCTGTCGCACTCCCGCACGTGTGGCTGCTCAGGCGTGTAATTTGTGCTGGTGATGATGATGATGATGATAATGATGATGATTGTGATGGTGGTGGTGGTGGCTGAGGTGATGATGGTGATGATGTTGAATGACGATGGTGGTGGTGGGCGATGATGATGATGTTGAATGATGCTGCTGGTGGTGGTTGCTGGGATGATGATGATGATGATGATGACGGCAGTTGTGGTGGTGGTGATGGTGATGATGAAAATGATGATGGCAGTTGTGGTGGTAATGATGATTTGGAGTTGTGGTGATGAGGTTGGTTCTGATGATGGGCAGAGATGATGGTAATGGTGATGGTGGAAGTGGTGGTGATGACGGCGATGAAAATGATAGTGATTATGATACCACTGGACGACAATGAAAATGGTGATGATGATGATGGCAGCGATGGTGGTAATTGTAGTCTGGAGTGTGGTGATAGTGATGATGGTAATGGTGATTTGGAGGATATGGTGATGGTGATGTAAAAGTGACGACAGTGACAATTATGGTGATGAGGGTTGCGGTGGTGATGGAGGATGTGATGCTGTTAGTGGTGATGAAGGTGATGGAGTTTTAAACTGGGGGAGAGGATCCGACTGCGGCAATAATGGAGAAAGGATGTAAGGATGTGGTGGTGATAGCGATGCAATGTGAGGGAGGGGTGTGGTGGTGGAATGGATGAGGGAGAGTGGTGGAGATGGTAATGGAGAGGGTATGGTGAGGGTGTGGGAATGTGAAGGAGTGGGGGGGGGTTAAGGAGAGGGTGAGGGTTATGATGGGGGTGGGAGGATGTAAGCAAGAGTAGTGGTGGTGATGGAGAGGGCGGGGGATTGGTGGAGATGAGAAAACAGGAGGGAGAGTGGTGGAGATGACGATGGAGAGGAAGGGATGTGATGGAGGTGAAAGAATGCAAGTGTTGATGATGATGATGATGATAGAGAGGGAAGAGGTATGATGCGACAGAGAATGTGAGGGAATGTAGTGGAGATGATAAAGAGGGAGAGGAGTGTGGGATGAGAGAATGTGAGCAACAGTGAAAGTGGTGATGAGTAGAATAAGGAGTGTAGTGGTGGAGACGGTGTGCGGGAAAGTGGTGGAGATGGTGATGGAACATGAGTGAGGGTGTAGTGGTAGGGAAGGGGTGAGAGGAAGAGTGATGAGGATGATAGAGGAAAGAATGAATGAAGGGCGAGAGGATGTAAGGAGAGTGATGAGTGTGGTGATGGAGAGGGGGAAGAGGTATGGTGGGGATGAGGGAATGCGAGAGAGTGTGGTGATGATAGAGAGGGGAAGGATTGTACTGGTGGAGAGAGAATGTGATGGAGAGTAGAGACGGTGATGTGGGGGAAGGGGGGAGCTGAAGTGAGAAAATGTGTCGAGGCTTAGGATTTTCTAACCGAGGGCAAGGGGTATCCTCCTGTTGCTCGTATTACCCTGCCAAAAGAAGAGGAGACCAGACCTCACCGCAAAATCTAAAGAGCTCTGATTTTAAGGGTGAATTTTCGTTTAAGTAGGGGGGAGGCACCAGCATATAATCTCACCAATGAAATGATAGCGTCACCAGGCCCGCATGACAGCTAAATCGTCGGCACTAATCTTTATGACTTCTGATTAGCAGATAACAGGCAGGCAGGCGCTCAGGCAAGGCACAGTCGAGGATAAACGTTCGTCCGATTATTCTACTGCGTCTGCCTTACATTTTCGTCACTTTCTTCTCAGCACAATGAGGGTATAAGTTCGTCCTGTTATTACACTGCATCTAGTACACCATTTGGGTATGTTCGTCACTTTTATGTGCTGAAGAGGGACGCCTTCACGTGGTGGCACCGATAAAACTGGGCGATGGAGATGTCCGGTTACACAAACGTCCCTCAACTCCCTCCATACCCCCCAGAAGGAGGACAGTGATTTGAAGGAGAGGGCAACTTCAGCCTGCAGTCCACTGGGTTCACATTCAGATGAGCCCGGATTATTACTACTACTACTGCTACTATTACTACTACTACCATACCCTCCACTTTCTTTCAGCAACAGTCAGAAGCTAAGGCTCGTTCTAATATTCCGCTTCATCTACTTCACATTTAGGGCATGTTCATTACCTTCCCCCCCTTGACGCATCATATCAGTGAGAATCATCTACGGGCAGAGAAACACACCAAGCTTCTCTCAGCGTTGGAATATTAGCCAGCAGAGGGAAGTGCGAAGAGGCAGTAGGAACAGTAGCCAACAGAGCGAAGTGAGAAGTAGTAGAGGGAATAGTTGTAATAGGAATATTAGCCAGCAGAGGGAAGTATGAAGAAGCAGTAGGAACATTAGCCAGCAGAGTGAAGTGGTAAGTAGTAGAAGGAATATTGGTAACAGGAATATTAGCCAGCAGAGGGAAGTATGAAGAAGCAGTAGGAACACTAGCAACAAGAGGGAAATGAGAAGAAACAATAGCAACATTAGCCAGCACATGGAAGTGAGAAGTAGTAGGAATATTAGCCGGCTGAGGGAAGCCACAGCCTCTGCACGCTGGTAAGACACGAGATCCAAAACATATGGGAGGTCGTCCTGCCCTTAACTGATCTACTTAATATAGGATGGACAGAGGCCAAGGGTGGTGCACGTCCCATCCTTGACCCTTCTTCCTTCCTGGACAAGAAAAATCAAGCCATTTCTTTCACTCCCCGGCTGGAGAGGGATGCCTTCATGTGCTGGCACTGATATTACCTGATGACTCCACTGCCGGGTTATACAAACGTCCCTCAACAATTTCGCTATGCCCTATGTAGAGGATGATGAACTATTGAAAAAGGGCAACTTAAGCCTGTAGTACATTGGGTTCACATTTCAGATGCCACACCACCACCACCACCACCACCACCACCACCTACTACTACTACTACTACTACTACTACTACTTCCATGCTGGGGGAGGGGACAGCCTGATGATTTGAATTTCGTTACAACATATTATTTGATCACCCACAACACCCATCGACATGTCCAAGAAATATCCCTGTTACTACCATAAATCAATCCTGAATGACGAAAAAACTCTAGCTTATTTATTCAGTACGGACGGTGGGTATTAGTGCGAAATGGTGACATGTGAAGGTGTCCAGTAGGCAGAAGGTCTAATGAGCCTCAAGGAACAGGCTGTCAAGTTTATGCCCAGAGTCCGAAGCGCGCGCGCGCGCGCGCGCGCGCGCGCGCGCACGCACACACACACACACACACACACACACACACACACACACACACACACACACACACACACACACACACACACACACACACACACACACACACACACACACACACACGTCACCAGATTCAGAGGGTCAAGAGGTCCCTGTTTTTCTAAGCTTAAATATGCATCCAGAGATTTCTTTCCATTCACGTTGTTTCCTCCATCTCACGACTCCTGCAGGCAAATTAATAGGCCTGTTTTCCTCAGAAGTACGAGAAAAATAGCAAGAAATTTTAAACTCCTATAATAAGGTGTCGTCTGTCTCGTTACATCCTCGTGCGTAGTGAAAGGGGACTGTCTTGTTTGGTTAATCTGTTTGTCCAGTCTGTCTGTTTGTCTATCTGCCAGTGTCTGTTGTCTGTCTGTCTATCTGTCCGTTAAAATTATGGGAAAACTCTAGGATGGAACGACATCAAACTTGGATTAATGACTGAGGATCATCAGAGGAATAAGTGGGATATGTGAAATAATTTTTCCTAAAAAAAAAAATCTTAAATCAAGGAAAGTCAGTTAAAAAAAAAAAAAATTAAAAAGAAAAGAAAAACTATTGATTCGATTTAAGCCAAACCTGGAGGAAGAATTATTCAGCATCAAGATAGGATAAAGTGATTCAATTTTCAGATAAATCAATTAGCGGTAAAGGTAAAGGACAACATCAGAAGTTCTACCCTTTAACTTAGACTTTCTATTCGATTATGACCAAACTTGGAGACATGGTTTATAGTCAGTCAGGAATTAAGTGACTATTTTAAGAACAAACCAGTCAAGGACATATAACAAGGTCTACTTAAACACTGGATTCTATTTGACCCTAGCTTGGTGGAAGTGTTGAGGGTCAGGCGAGAATAGAGTAAATAAATGCTGAGAACAATCCGTTAGAAGTCAAGGTCACAGGTGGGTCGAGGTCGAGTGTGTTGCAATCTCAATACTCCGTGTTCTCTCTCTCTCTCTCTCTCTCTCTCTCTCTCTCTATGTATGTATCCTTGGACGATTTTACTCAGCTTAGTATAGCAAGTTGGTGAAGAAGAGGACGAAGGCTTTATCAAATTCACCTCGTTAAAAAAAAAAAAAAATCTAAGCCGAATAATATCGCTCGTAGATAGCAAAAATAAGTTCAAAAAGATGTCCGCCAGCTAAAAATATATGCATCTAGATAGTGCTTGCTGCTGACATGTTTTCCTCCCTCTCACGACACTAACAGGAAAAAAAGTCAGTAAGCTTCCTTGACTCAAAATAAACACGAAAATAGTAATCATTTTAAGTCCCTGAATACGGTTGCCTGTTATAATTTTCTTGCTATCTCCATACGATTTTCCTCAGCTTGGGATCGCAGCTTATGAGTGAATGTAACAGTGGGTGAAGATTTTTATCCTGCTCATCCACTCCAAAAAGCTTATCCTCAGCTTAATAAAACCGTCTACCGTTAGCATGGGTAAAATAAAGAAAGACATCTTCGCAATTAACCCTCTCATGATGTCCCAGTTCAACTCAGACGATTTCATTCAACTGAGCGGCATGAACCCGATTATTACAGTACCATTAACCCTCCCACGGTCCAGACAGTCTTGGTACTCTGTTCCTGTTAATGTAAAGCGATTTCCTTCAGCTGAGAAAGAGTTATGCAAAGATGGAGTGTTAAGAGATACTGACATATATATGGGTTTTGATTGTGTGGTATGAAGCAGAGTGGTTCCCAAGGTAAACTCCACTCACGTATTTGCATAAGTGTGTGTGTGTGTGTGTGTGTGTGTGTGTGTGTGTGTGTGTGTGTGTGTGTGTGTGTGTGTGTGTGTGTGTGTGTGTGTGTGTGTGTGTGTGTGTGTGTGTGTGTGTGTGTGTGTGTGTGTGTGTGTGTGTGTGTGTGTGTGTGTGTGTGTGTGTGTGTGTGTGTGTGTGTTTGATCCCTTACATTTTCTAACCACCCATCTCAATTTAATTCAGTTTAGTGTAACCTCTCATTGGACAGGGTTTAGTTACAATCCTCATAACCCTTCCTCTTATAGGTATATTTCTTCAGCTGAATAAAATCGTATCATTGGTGAGAACGAAAATGATGACTACGTACTGAAGGGGCTCAGTATTGGTGAAAATGATGGCAGTAGTGGTAGTAGTATCGAAATAATAATAAAAATATCTTCTTTATACAACTTCCTTTAATTTCTTTAATAATAAATGAAAGGATGCGTGGCTGACTTCCCTGGAATTCTGTTAACAGTTCTACTTTTAATTCTTCTTTCTGGCTCTAGATTCTTATTACCCAATTTATCATCAGCATCATCAGCATCACTTTATGTTTCTGAGAGAGACAGAAAAACAGGAACAGACTGATGGTGTCTCAATTATCATCATCATCATCACTGTAACCCTTTCTCCCTGGAAGGAATACAGTAACATTAACAGGACGACTGTCGCTTATTCACCATCATCATCATCATAATCATCATCATTCTCTCCTCCCTACTCAGACACAGCGCGGGAGTGAACCAGAAATAAGAACCTGCCAGTGACTGCTTAGTGGATGCAAATAACTGGGTGCCGGAGACCAAACCGGGAGGCCTCGTTGTCAATTATCACAAAAACAGATTATTGTCCAAAGGTTAGCAGTGTAAACGAAAATACACATTCAATTCGACAGAAGCAAACAATTTTTTTCCTAACTCTCTGCACAAACTAGATGGTCCGTTCCCTGAGGCACAATAATCTTCGTACGTCACACCCTCAAACTGTCACCGCTTCGACGCTAGTACCCACCGTCCGAACACATACTAGGGCTGTCTCATTCAGGATAGATATTAGGATATTAGCAGGGGTGTGTGGAGAGGTGAGAGGTATAAGAGAATGGGAGGAGTAAGTTGGGGGGGGGGGAATCGTAATGGCAGGGGACAGGGTGACGTGGAGGCGACCTGTCTGCGAGCACCCCTTACGGAATTAGGGCGTCTGGTTGTAGACCGACAGATAGATAGGCAGACAGACAGACAGTATTAATCTTGCTTCGATGTGTGTTGTGGAAGATCTGCTAACTCATAACTTCTGGGGTAACCTTATCTATTTCACCATGGTTAATGCAAAACAATTTCACTCTATTTCCAAAATGTTCGATGTTTGAATACGGGAGCGATTCTACGTCTTTTCAACCTAAAACCCAACATTCTACCACTTGTTTTATTTTGCATTATTTATTTATTGCCAAGGTGCGCGTTTCCATTTCTTTGCGCAAACAGACCTATCGAAGTAAGGCCCTGTACTGTACCACTTGCTTTTGTCAAGGTGCGCATTTTTAGCTGTTTGCGCATGAAGACAAACCTACAGATGTGCAGCCCCACACTTTACCATGTCTCTCTCTCTCTCTCTCTCTCTCTCTCTCTCTCCTGCACATAGACCACCACGACTCCCGGCCTTCGTGTCTCCCCCATCCCACCAATCCAGCGATAACCCTCTCACCCACTGCCCTGACCTTCCCCCCTGACTCTTGTCCTATTACAAGCGTCGCGACCACAATCAACACTGGGGTTTACGAGCAAGAAACGTCCACTTATGCAGATGCGATTTAAAGCTTTCATTCCTGTGAGGGGTGCTGGAGACGCCTTCACGTGATGGCACTGATAGGATTGGGTGCCTCTTCGTCCTCTCTCATTTTGTGGACAACTCTACATTTTCCAACTCCCTATACTCAGCCATGTGGACTGGGAAGTATGGGTGCTAGTATTGCTACCATTAACTCTCTCGTGGTCGGGGTAACTCTAGTGTTTTATCTCGACTAAAACTGGACGATTTTATTCAGCCGATAGTGAGTCATAGGAGCCAGAGATTATTAATATGGATAAAGTATAAAACACAACACAGGTGCTAGGCGTAAGGGTTGACTCAGCCTCTGATTTGTAAAACGAAAACAACGGACCTGGGCTGACGTGAGCGACATAACAGATCCACACCAACATTGAACATCAACATTTGGGGATAGCAAGAACAGCACTAGAAAGCACAGCAAAGAGCGCATACCTCCTCCAACGCCATTATTATTCACGATTTACAAACCAACCTCCGTCTAATGTCGTTGGCGGAGGTAATTAATTCAACGATCTTAGTGTGCCCTCGCTGCACAATCTCAGAGAAAGCATACCACCGCAAAGTCAACAAAAACACAATTCATTCCTGCATTTGGATCCAGTTCCACATCAAAATCAAATAAACACTTCCTTGACCCAATGCCCACATATCCGCCAGATTTCACTCAACTCTGATGGCAGATTTTTTAAATATATTGTACACAAACAGAAAAACACGACCACCTCCAATTTCGCTGGCGGAGATAATGAAAAATCCGTACAAGGCTATGGTACATACGATGATTTGGCGCTGGGCGAGGGCGTGGTGACCTGACCTTAATATGCAAAGGGGAAATGGTGGACTTCGGGTGACATGCGTGCCATAAACCCCCTACACTGTAAATTAATAAACTCACCTGTAGACAGCAAGAACAAACGTGAAAAATACGAAGAAAGGTAACGTATAAAAGGTGACACTAATGCTAGGCGTAGGCGTGGTGGACTGAGCTTAATTTGTGAACCAGGAAGATGTGGACTTCGGGTGACGTGAGAGCCGTAATAGCCGTACGCCACAACGACATCATAAAAACACCGGTCGAGCAGAAATATTAGCAGTCCCTTAATCCCCTGCCTCCCGTAAATATAAGAAGGATGTTATTATATCAGCTAAACTCCTCAAACCAGAAAACTCTCCACCATACTTAAGCCCCCGGGAGGTGTGGAGAGAGGAGAAGAGTGGAGAGGAGAGGAGAGAGGAAAGAAGAGAGGAGAGGAACAGAGAGGAGAGGACAAAATAATTAGAGAGAAATGTAATGAATAAAAGAGGTTTATGTGAAGATGGAAGTGAAAGTGGAGGAGGAGGGGGGCGACGACGAGGGGGACGAGGAGGAGGAGGAGGAGGAGAGAAAAGTACTAAAGAGCAACGAAGAGACAAAAGGAGGAGGAGGAGGAGTAAGGAGTAGGAAGAAGAAGAAAAGGAGGAAGAGGAAGAAGAGGAGGAGGAGGAGGAACTTAACACTCTCCTATCTAACACAGGGACACGCCAAGCTAATTAACCCCTTCAGTACGATCACGCATTTTTTTTTCTCGCTCATTCTCGCCCTCTCCAGACGATTTTCTTCAGCTTGGGATATAATTTTCGAACGGGGGGGGGGGAGGAAGTTACATATAGGCTCTATAAAAAAAAAAATCTTCACTACCCGGAGGGGGGGGGGTGACAATCCATTCCACCCGAGGACTTCTCTTAATACAGGGTGGTCTGAAAATAGTACGCCACTGGAAACTTACATGGTGGTATTCGTGCTAAGGGGACGGCACAGTCTGCTGGTGTGGGTGTGGATGTGGCGGTGGAAGTAGGAAATGAATAAATGATGTGAGATTGACACTGATACCACTTGAAGGCGTCCCTCTCTGGCACCCCCTTTAATTTTACAGGCCTATTTTTGAGATGAATAAAATCATCTCGCGGTAGAGATAAAAATAAAGAAAAAAATAGAGAAAAATCGTAGTGGTGAAGAGGCAAATGGCGATTATTTGGCCCCTTCAGCCCAAGTCGTCATCATTTTTAGCTCAATAAAATCGTCTGGCATATAGGACATTTAAGAAAAACTGAAGAAGGTTACGGTCGATTTTTTCTGCATCTCATTTAATCTATTTTATTCTTTGCTGAGGAAAATCGTCTGGCAGTGGCAAAAATAACACAGGAAAGTTCATCGCAGGAAGTGGTGTAGGCTTGTCTCTGGGTTGTGCGATTCAATTTTTTCCCTCTTTTTATATATAATCGTCTGACATCAGCTAAGAATGAAAAATACAATAATTACCCTACCAAAAGGGTAACGACGCAACACTGAGAAGCGGCATGGAGCAGTAGTAGTAGTAGTACTAGTTTTTGTCGTAATAGTAACAGTAGTAGCAACTGCAAACTCAGGCGCATCTAACGGTGAACCCGGTCAAAACTGCCCTTGTTCCAAAGTCCACCATCCTCTCTCCCGGGGATAAGGAGAAGACTGAGGGTCGTTTGTATGACCAGGCAACTCCACCGCCAGTCATATCGGTGCCACCACGTGAAGGCGCCCCTCGCCATCAGCGTGTTCCATGGAGGAAAAACAAAAACACCAGACGTACGCACAGGCAGCAAACATTACCGTAAAACTGGTCTGAAAATTATAAACCATCATCTTTAAGTATTTATTTCTTTTTAACTGGTTTCCTTGCAGACAGGTTTGTGGAATGTAGTACAGAGACTGTTTTTATACATGTCACTTTTTGTTGAAGATAAAGATGCGGTTTAGTCTAACAGGACCTATCAACAACACGGTGAATATCTCCAAGCAAAACACAACAGATTAAACAAAACAAAACAAAAACATGAAAGAGCACTCAAAGAACGCAGCACCCTCGTCCACCACCTGGCCTAAGCGCCGAACATTAACCCATGACCTGTGAACCTGACCTTCGACTGGTCCTCTCAAAAACGAATTACCTCATTCTTGCCTAACCCTTAAACTTTCCGCCAAGTTTGATTTCAGTGAGAGTGAAACTGTTTGAGCAGACTTTGTCTAGTGACTTTTACATTTGAAATTTCGCTCTGATCCTGACCTTTGGCTGAATGTTTTCAAAATCGAACGTCTCCCTGAACCTTTCCACAATGTTTAGTCCACATCGGGTAAAGTCTTGTTAAGCTAACCTTGCAATGTGACACTGACCTTTGACCCACTGCTTTCCAATAGAATAGGTCATCCTGCTAGGCGATCTTCAACTCATCCATCAATTATAATTCAAATTAGACCAAGACTGTTATTTTGTTCACACATAAATCGAACTTTGAAACTGCCTTGTGACCATGACCTTTGACTGGCTGGTCTCAAAACTGCATCACTTTATTCTTGCCTTACTTTCAACCCACATTCCAAGTTTGGTCTAAATTGGATATATGCGGTTTACGGTGATTTAGCTAGGTCAGATTTTGGGCTAGTCCTTTGAATTTGTTACCCTGATCTTTAACCACCTGTTCCCAAAAATATTAGGTCACTCACTGGCTGCCCCTCAACCATATCACCAAGTCTGGTTAAAAGCGGATGAAGCCTGAGTTACTTTGCTAACACACACACACACACACACACACACACACACACACACACACACACACACAGCACGACAACGTATTTATTCCGCTTATTTATGTACGATTTTCTTCAACGAGGGAAAGATCTCTCATATTTACAGGGTTGAAGAAGGCTATATCTACTACTGCTACTACTACTACCACTACCTCTACCATCACCACTACTTCAGAAGACTATTAAAAGGCATCCTCGATCTAAAGAGGTAACACAAAACAGTAATGGTGGCCTTAGCAAGTTAATATTTTACATGACTTTGTATCTAGTAATTATTCAAATGCTGACCTATTTGCATTATAGTCAATTCCTGGACTGACAGTAACATAACCATCAGTAGTGTGTGTGTGTGTGTGTGTGTGTGTGTGTGTGTGTGTGTGTGTGTGTGTGTGTGTGTGTGTGTGTGTGTGTGTGTGTGTGTGTGTGTGTGTGTGTGTGTGTGTGTGTGTGTGTGTGTGTGTGTGTGTGTGTGTGTGTGTGTGTGAGAGAGAGAGAGAGAGAGAGAGAGAGAGAGAGAGAGAGAGAGAGAGAATTATCAACATACATCTTAAAATGAAAACTACATCATTGAGTTGCAGGGGTATAAAATAAAAGGGTCTTGGTCGTAACAGCGCCACTAGATCAGTAAAACACAAGCTTCACACCAGCAAGGCAAGGAGGGGCTCAAATTACAGACTGGGGCTCTCTTAAAGCACCCGAGAGAGAGAGGAGCCTCGTCTAGAACAGCGTTAACACCCTTCTTATTACCAGGCAACAGGGAGGAATATAGGAGTCGTGAACTACGTGATGAGTTCTCGACTGACGTGACATCGACCAGGTAAGAAAAAAAAAGGTAATAATCACAATCCTTCTTCATAAGTAATGGAAATATACAAGGTGTGGGCCAGCTCCCTTAACCTCGTATTTTTTTCTTTTTCCTTGTTTTTATCGGTGAATCTATCCATTGCAGGAAAATTCTGATGCACCTTCCTTCTCACAACCTTCCCTTTGACCGCAAGTATGAGTTCCGTTAGGGTCGCTCCACCTGGCGGTCTCTTAATATTCCTTTCAGATTCCTGGTCATTTTCCTTTAGGGACTTTGGAGAAATCTTTGCTATTATGTGAAAGGCCTTCGTCCGAGTCTGACATATGCTCGTACATTACTTTCCAAACTGCCCTCCTATGTTTCTATCCCCCTTTTATGCCTTATCAAATTTTCTAAATGTCATTCTATTGCTGCGATTTTGGCCACTGTTCTTGAGCTATCAGTAGTGGTGTCCATCTGGTGATCTGTCGTCGGCAACTCTCTTCCTCCTATTCACCGATGACCCTCTAAGCTGTACATGTACCATTATCCACTCACTCACTCACAAATTACTCCACCTACCACTTTTCTTCCTGCTCCTAACAGCAGTCACCACAACAATCACAGGATGAGGCTATGGAGCGCCAGGCATATGATGCGTCTCATTTCTGAAGGACACAAAGGAAATTTATGCTCTTTAACGACTCTAAAACTCAACTGCTCTAATTTTCATGTTCCACCAATCTTCCACGAAACTATTCCTTTATCTCAAACAATACACTACCCAGTCTTTCATCACTCTCGATATCCATGGTATTTCTATCTCGTGATCTATACTAGAGAGCTTACTTTATTTCCTTTGCCAAATCAGCTCAGCAGAGGTTATGTGTGCTAAACAGAATCCATGCTTCCTTTAACCTTGCTCAGTTGCTGACTTTGCACTGGGTCCTATTCGCCGCTGTGTATAGAAGGCTGCACCTCATACGTTTTGGAGGCTCGCCACATACAGCACTTCTAAACAGTGTACACTCTTAAGATTTTTCGTCTCACCACCTACTCAGTGCTTCCCTTCAGCCTCTCTCACTTCGTCGCAATGTTTATCTCCTCTCTTTTCTACCGTTACGACTTTTGTCACTGCACTTTCGGGCTCTCTGTCTGAATCCCTCCCCAGAAATGATGGGTATGCAGCACCAGTCAATTCACAAATCTAACCGTTTTTCTGTTCATGTGTCTTAAACAAGAATTAACACGTTCTCTACGTCTCCCATGTACACAACTAGTCAACCCCAGAACTGCCTTCCTTAGTCTGCTCTTTTTCCACTGCCTAGGAACTCCAGTCTTTAAGACGAAATGTGTCCAGATATTGCAAACTGAATGAGTCTTAATTCTGATTATTCTGTTCAAATGTCCTTCGAATGGGACAAAGTATGAATGTTTTCAGTCTCTGATTTTTTTTTTTCCCCACAAAAAACACCACAATCGCTTCCACCAAAATGTTCACTGGTCCCCAAACCAGCACAAACCCTTTTGCAACCAGTCCCATAACCATGACCACCACTACCACTTGCAACCACTCCCACAACCACCACAACCGCAACATCCACTCTCGCAACCCACTCCTACAAAAACAATCAATCCCACAACCACAACCACTCACAACCAGAACATCCAACCACGACACTAGCTTTCCTGCTTGCCTTATCGGGTCGCCACAAATGTCCAGGACTTGTGATCTTCCCGTAATATATCCAGTAAAATAAAACCGGAAACTGGAATTAAACATAGAGCTTTTGGCAGCGAGGGATGAGGTTATTTCACAGTCCTAAAATAATACACTCTCTGTTCTTCCATTGAGGGCTATAATTATTACTCGTATCGCTGGAAATTATGCTTAACGAAAGGAAGGGATGATGTACTTAATTTACGGCCGGGGCACGAAACTAGATAACATGTGTGTGTGTGTGTGTGTGTGTGTGTGTGTGTGTGTGTGTGTGTGTGTGTGTGTGTGTGTGTGTGTGTGTGTTTTCCTCCACTAGCGCCTGGTGGTTTAGTGGGTTTAGTGGACTTGGATACAGTAAATGCCTACAAATTCACACACACACACACACACACACACACACACACACACACACACACACAAAATGGATTCTTGATCTAGGTATTGAAAAGTTAGAGCTCAAACAGACGGAAAGACGCGGTGAGAGACAGACAAAAGCACAGACCTGACAAAAACGAACTATAATGTAATCGTGAATTAACTGACCTACCATAGTTTTATACAAAGGGGTCTACATCCACACAACGCCTTCAGATACTACCCCTCTCATGATCGCCTCAGCTCTAGTGTTCAATGCCACTCAACACCAGACGATTTTACTCAGCTGAGAGTGAGTCTTAAAAAGCTAGGATGTACTATACTCTTGTCACTTTAACCTGGCCAAGATTTTCGTCCTTTTGCTGGTTGTTTCGCTGATGTCAGTGGGGGAAAAGACAATACTATGGCTCGAAGCACTTTTTCGTGACTAGCATTATATTACAGTGTTAATCTATACACCTCGGCATTCATGATGGAGAGATGGCAGTTTTAGGCCAAGTTAGAGGAAAGGAAGATGATTACAGAGTCACAATTAACCCTCTCACGCTCAGGGCAACTCCAGTACTCTCATCCAGCACACCCCAGACCTATACCCACCTGGAAGTGAGTCATAGGAGCCCAAGATGTAAATGAACTGCTTAGCCTTAGTCTTGTGTTGGGCATCGTGTAGGTAAAATCCCCCGCTGTGCCGGAGTGGTGGGTGGAAATGCCATTATGAGAGTGATAATTGTGAGGAGCCACCACGAGTTATGACCCAAGGATAACCCAAGGCTCCACTTTTACACACCTTCTTCAGCTTAAGTTATGTATTGGATTGCTTGTTCGTTCCTTCGTCTTTACTTAAAAAGTTACATAAATTTCACTACCAACCTTCAGTGACTAGTAATATGAAAAAAAGAAAAACTGTCTGATAATATTTAATGACCTAAGGATGACCCAAGACCGCACATTTACACACATTCTTGAGATTATGTCATGTATTAGATTGCTTGTTCATTCTTTCGTCTTTACTCAGCTATATAAAATTTACTACCAACCTTCAGTGACAGTAATATGAAAAAGAAAAAACTTAAACTGTTTGACAATAATGAACTGATTCCATATGATAATTCTTTTTGAGTATAAGTACAGGATTGCTTGTTCACTCCTTCGTCTTCACTCGTAAAGCCACCAAACACTTCAGAAGTAAACTTGAGTGAATAATAGCATGAAAAAGACCACAAAATTTAATGCTTTTTGATAATAACTGCGGAGACATTTACCTGGGATTGTGGCCAGGAACTTATAAATAAATCCAGACCCATGAGTTAAGAGGCTGGAACCTGGAAAACAACACTGGACTTGGTTTCCTGGAACTGCCTCCCCTTTTTTCCATTTCCGCCTGGCCGGAGAGAGTGTATGCGTATTGTGAAATCCTGATATTTCCTTACACTCAGGTATATGTAGAGACCGGAAATGATGACCTAACCCTTAAACGACGAGGACAGCTCACCTTAAACGACGAGGAAAACTCACCCTAAACGACAAGGACAACACACCTTAAACAATGGGGACAACTCACCTTAAACGACGAGGACAACTCTTAAACCCAATAAAATCGTCTGGTGGGTAGCATGAATGACTAGAAATTTATAACGTCTTGTTGACAAACACACACACACACACACAAAGATCGAGGACCTAAAGTATTAAGGTCTTATCTACGTATTCTCCCCACTCCTTCTCTCCACATTTCCACGTGTTACAGTAATTTCCACGAAGCACCTGCCGTACCGTGAACAAATCCTTAAAAGATACATTATATCCTTATATCCGGTTGTGATGTGGATGGCCAATATTTCCACGATAAAGTAGACAATGTGTGGATTCTCTCTCTCTCTCTCTCTCTCTCTCTCTCTCTCTCTCTCTCTCTCACACACACACACACACACACACACACACACACACACACACACACACACACTTGCCCCCTCTCGACTCCCACATCGTCTCACACACTGCCAACGTGTCATCAGGAAGCACACATTTCAAGCCTCCCTCCCAGACACTCCACAGAGAATAAGCGGCAATAAAATCGCTGGTGTAACGCTCTACTTACCACGGAGGCGGCAAATACTGACAGGAAAATAGTCCATTTGTACGTCAGCGCTGTGAGGGGCCACCGCTAAACAACCCCTTGGACCTGAACCCTAATTTCCTGCTGAGTGCTGACTGCCGCCACAACACTTCTGACGCCATTGTGGATTTATTTATCTTCAGGTTAATGCAACGCTTTCAGGGGTCCCATGATGGGTTCCTAAATTTATTCCTGATATTTACAGATGATTTTATTCAACTTAAGACGGATATACCTTTTTCACCACTTTATTGTTATCCATTCTCTCCACATGACCATACCATCTCAGTACATTCTTTTCGATTCTGGTGTCCACAGACTTCCTCACTCCACATCCTTCACGAATCACATTATTTCGTATCCTATCCACTCTCTCTACTCCACATACATTCCTCAGCAGTCCCATCTCCACCGCTCTCACTCTTGACTTTTCATTTTCATGCCACACCACAGTCACACATCCTTATGTTAAAATTGGCACTACCACTCCTTCATGTAAGCCTCGTGCAGCTGTAATGTTCAAGCCTCTGTTTCTTAACAAGGCTTTCATAGCACCAGCTATCTTCCTTCCTTGTGTCACTCTACTTTCCATTTATTATTATGATTATTGTTTCTATTATTATTATTATTATTATTAGTAGTAGTAGTAGTAGTAGTAGTATTACTATTATTATTAGTGTTATTATTACTATTATTATTATTATTATTATCATTATGCACCTAATCCTTCCTGCCAGAAGGCGATTTCATTCAACTATAACAGCGATAAGGACAGGAAAGGAGCAGCGATTATTTTGCGAATAATCGATAATCATCCATAGCAGCCACTCCTGCGATAATCGGTAATGCCCTTTTTGTCAACTAATAATCGCTAATAACTTGGAGAAATTAGTGAAGTTAATCTGATACTTATTATGGAGAAAAATATGTATTCAAAGTATTATCTGCTTAATAGGGGGTGAGATAAAGAGGGAAGATAAGACTGGGGGAGTGGAGGGGGGAATTGTGAGGTGGAGAGGAGGGGGTGTGGAAGGAAGGGGGAGGGACAGTAAAGGGGAAGGGCTGATTCATGAAGGAGGGAATGGAAAACAAAGAGTCGATGGAAGAGGAGGTAAAAAGGAAAAGAAATGGAGCAGAATGAGGAGGTGGGAGGGAACAGGAAATAGATGGAGAGTGGAGAAAATAAAAGATAAAACTAAAATTAAATAAACAAAAAAGAATTGTCACAAAAAGCAAAGACTTGGAAACTCAAGTCAAATATATATATATATATATATATATATATATATATATATATATATATATATATATATATATATATATATATATATATATATATAAAATCTTTGCACTATGAACTGACGGAATATAACAAAATCCATGCCTCTCTCATGCGCGCCATTTTATATATTTCGTTCCGTGTTCCATAAACGCTCACGGATCAGTCTTGGAGTCTGTACTTAACTTGGTCCTCACTCGATCATGGTACTGACTTGCCCGCCATTCCATCTCATTATCCGGCACAGGCCAACCCAGCCATCAATATTACTCTGCTGGTATCTCCGCATCTGCCCACCGCCATCTCCACATGCTATCTAGATTACCTCCACCGTCTCCCACCAATTCATAACCGTTGTTGTGTTAGGGTCCACATAGTGTCCCACGCAACTCCCCCCTCCTTCCCCTCTCTCTCTCAGAGCCTCTCCCCGAGCCTCTCCCCCCTCCCTAAAACATCCCTCTCCCCCTTCTCCTCCCCAGTGCTCCTCCCCTTCCTGCAACGCCCCTCTCAGAGCCCCTCCCCTACCACCACTACCACAGCAGTTCCTCACACCTCCAAGCAAAAGTGGTAAAGTCATAAGGGGGTTTGAAGGGCAGGACTTGCAAAAGGCAGACTCTCTCTCTCTTTCTCTCTCTCTCTCTTCTCCCTGCATCACTTCTCTTTATTTCCCTTGCACTTACATCACACTCCGTCCTCCACCTCCCACACCCCTAACTCCACCTGTCCTATCCGTTATATTCCACCAAGATCTCTACTTCACACCCAATCTTTCCCTTCTCTCCCTTATTTTCTTCCCCTCTTTCATCCATAACTCCACCCATGTTCTATCCACTACGTTCCACCAAATACTCCTTCACCCCACTGCCTATTCTCCCCACCCTTTATCCATCCTGTCCTCTTTACCCCTTCCTCTACCTACCCATCCCTCTTTACTCCTGCCTACACCTCTCTCTTCCACCAAATTCTACTCCACTCTGTGTCTTACTCTCCATATCCCTCTTCCACCCTGTTCTTTATTATCTCTTCCTCCACCTACCCTCCTTTCTTCATCCCTAATCCCACCTCCCTATTCCACCAAAGTTCTCCACTATCCTATTATACCCTCCCCACCCCTCACTCATCCTGTTCTCTAGCACCCCTCCCACCACCTCATCTAGTAAACATCCCTCCTACCTAGTCCAATCTGTTCCACCTACTCCCCTCCACTTAGCTAGTCCCTCACTCCACCCACTCCACTCTCCCTGGCCCACCCTGCTCTCACTCCACCTTCAACCCTCCTCAACCCCACTCATCTCACTCTTATCTTCATCCAGTCCACCCATCTATCCAAAGTCCTCCTAAACCCTATCCCTCCCCCACCCTTACTCTACACTCGACCCCCCCTCACCACATCTCCTTCTCCCTTACCCACCTGCAGTCAAACTCACCCCTCCCTCACCCTATCCATGCTACCTTTACTCCATTAGGACCTCTCTAACTCTATTCAGTCCACCCTCACTTCATCCTAGATCCTCTTTCACCCTATCCACCCTATCTTCACCCTATCAGCACCTCTCCCACTCTAAACATCTCACTCTCAGCCCAGTTCACTCTTCTCTCACCCTGCCTCAACCCAACCCCTCCATCCCTGACCTCACCCCAGATCCTCCCTCACTCTATTCACCCCACCCTCAACCCAACCCCTCCCACTCTGACCCCACCTAGACCCACCCTCACCTTATCCATCCCACCCTCAGCCAAATCCCTCCCTCCCTGACCCCACCCTAGACCCTCCCTCACTCTATCCACCCCACCCACAACTCAACCCCTCCCTCCCTGACCCCACCCTAGACCCTCCCTCACTCTATCCACCCCACCCTCAAAGCAATCCCTTCCACCCTGGCCTCATCCTACCTCATCAAGCAGGAAGACAGTCGCCCCTAACTGATCGTCCCCCTGCAGCAAATACCACAGCCGCTACAACTGTCCTTCTTCTCCGTAAGTGACCCGTTTGATATGATATTAGTTTAATCAAATACCAGAACTGATTCCCTCGTGGCCTGGGAGAGGCTTACCACGTCCAAGACTTTGTCGGTGTGTCCCCCGCAGTTCTGAGATTGTTCCTCTGGCTTTCACGACTTCCCACTTCACTAAATTACCAAACAGAGAAGCGACGGAGACAGATTTAAGTACTAGAATGATACTGCGGTAGAGGAATGACTAAGTGTATGTAACAGTGATCTCTAACCTGGTGTCCTGCATGCCGAGGGAAGATTTTGGCCTTGAAGAACACAGGGCCGAGCGAAATGAAGTGGGTGTGATGTCCTCTCGTCCCCTCCTTGCCCACTCGCCCCACCAGCATCCAGATTAATTATGAGCCACCTATCGAAATACTGGCGGCGTCTTTCATCTCTAAACATCTTCAGCCGAGGAAAATAAATGCAAATTAATTACCACACACATACACCTCTATCATGACGGTGCAAATTTGGCCTCTAGGGAGCGAGATCGTAAGGGTGAAATTGCGCATCGTTTACCGAGGGCATGGTACTCTTGTGGGAAGGAGAGCATTGTTTACATATTGCTAGTGATCATGGTGGGAAGGGGAGGGGAGGGGAGGAGAGGGGAGGGAATGGGGAGGGGAAGGGGAAGGGGGAAGGGATGGGGAAGGGGAAGGGGGAAGTGATGGGGAAGGAGAAGGGAAGAGGGAGGGTTGGATATTATGTTAGTTCGTGTGTCTTCTGAAAATCACAGTCATCATTATCATCATCATCATCATCATCATCATCTCTCTCTCTCTCTCTCTCTCTCTCTCTCTCTCTCTCTCTCTCTCTCCCTCTCTGTCTTTTTCTCTCTCTCTCAACAACACACCACTTAAGACACACGATGGGGTCCTCACTTCCCAAAGACGGTTTAAGAAGTTCTAAGAAGACCTCGACTCCTTTCCACCACGCGACCCTTCACAGATGTAACAAGGGATAAGAACCTCGATAATTATTACGTGTTACTGTCGGAATCCACGGGAGACAAACGCTATAATTACGGGTTGGATGGTGGTGGCCGGAAAATAACTGGCCTTATGGCTGATTCGCTGTCCTGAGAGGGAGTGAGGAGGTGGAGAATTTGGGGATTGGATGGAAGGGTAATTGTGGTCCCATATCTGACCTGTTAAATAGGCTTGACTCAAAAACATGATGAGTTTTTCATAGGAATACTCTCTGGAATTACTATTTTGAGACCAGTTAACGTACCTAAATCAAAATAATAATATTAATAGTAAATAAAAATATATGACAGGGTTGATTCAAAATTCGCTGTCTTGTCAGTCTCATAAACATAAGTGTATAGCCTATGTATATTCCGTTGAATTCACTTTATCTTAGGGGCATTCGATAAGTCTGATACAAGTCCTCTGTTTAATTTGTTTGTTCCCAAGGGAAACCTACACAAGGTGTGGTTGTGTACCCCGGGTGGAACAGCTGCGGCATCCACCCGGGAGCCAAATTTCTCCATATTCCCCGCATCTAGCAACAGGAACGAGCCTGGTCCGACTCTAATCAGGCGTTGTCTACCATAATGGGGTGAATGATCCTTGTACAGTGCATTTACTGTAGGCTACTATACCTGTAGGACGGCTCCAATGAAGCAGTTGCTTACCTGTGGTCGACGGATCTGCTCGGCCAGACAGCCTACGGTGCAACAACATCTCCCAAGCGAACTACTAGAGTTACAACACACACGTCTCAGTTATATAAGTTTGACAGGTATCGACCAGTAAATTCTCTGTGATTTTATCACGGCTGTTATGCATGCAGTATGTCTCAAAAATATGGAAAGTTTGATAAGAATAATCAGCCAAATTCATATCGTTTCAGGACATTATCAGTTCCGCCAAACATCATTCGTCAGTCATTATTAGCATCAGCATCCCAATCCTTTTTCCTACATCCAGTTATGCATGTCTTAAAAATATGATGAGTGTGATACATATACTCACCTGCAGCCACTATATTCCTAAGGCATAACCAGAACTGACACACTTCCATGTTACAAAAATATCATGAGACACAAAGATTGTACTGCTTTCGTCCTATTTCAAGGGCATTATCAGACCTGCCAAACATAGATGTCTCAAAAAAAAAATATATATATATATATATATATATATATATATATCCGATAGACATACTCCGTTGAATTCACTGTGTCCCAGATGGAAAAATATATATATATATACATTACCACTGTACTATGGTGCAACCTGCTGCTGTAACATGTAACTATGAATAGAGCGATCAAAAAGAAATCGAAAAGAACGAACATATGCATGCTCAGTGGCGGATTCAGGCATGAGGGCTGAGGGGATGAAAAAATATAATAATAATAATAATTAATAATAATAATAATAAATAATAATAATAATAATAATAATAATAATGTGTGTGAGTTGAAAAAATACAAAATAAAGTGAGTGTGTATACCATTAATTAGTTATGTACAGTATGTATTCGTGTTTTCAGAATGCATCTCCAACTACATTTATTTCTATAAATCTGCAGGTGGGAGGGGGGCATGTCCACCCACACAGTACCCTCCCACTCCTGGTTGCACATCTTCACCCAAAACCTCCTCTCTGTACAAAATCCTACACCCGCCACTGTGCAAGCATATGAAGGGACACACCACCAGCACTTACCTTAAATGTCCACACTTCCATGGTTTCGAGCCCTGGACCCGGGACGAACACACTGCCACCGATCCATAGTACCCAACTGGAAGGAAGGATAAATAGACCATGTACTGTATACGTTGGATGAAGAGTAATGGAAAGAAGGTTATCATAATATGGAGGTTGATCTGTTTTGTGAATGAGATGACCGTGTGATGAAAATTCTCGCAGACATGGACGACAAATAAAAGGAAAAAAATCATCATTATCATCATCATCATCATCACGATCACCCCAAACCTGTTCTCCAGTATGTTAAATAAGGAGTGGGAAAGCTAGAGCAAAAAGCTGTTGGACTTGGGGGTGACATGAATCAGAGGAGAAAGAAATAAAGAACTTTCAAATAGCAAATTGGTGGTGGTGGTGGTGGTGGTGGTGGTGGTGGTGGTGGTGGTGGTGGTGGTGGTAGTGGTGGTGATGGTGGTGGTGAAATGGTGGGAGGGATGTGGTGATGTTGGTATGTCTGTGGTTTAGGGTTGGTGGTGGAGCATGTCATGTGGTGGTGGTGGTGATGGTGATTTGTAGGGGTGGTTATAGTGGTGGTGGTGGAGGCGGTGTGTGTGGTAGGAACATGATGTGGTGTGGTAGGAAGGTGGTTTAGTGTTGTAGGTGGGTGGCAGAGAAGTATATGTGTGATATGAGGTGTGCGATAGTGGTGGAAGTGGATACAGTTTGTGGTAGGTGGGTGGTGGTAAAGTAGGCTACACATGTTGGTGGATAGTGGTAGTGTGTTAAGAGGGTGAGTGGAGGTGGCAGTTGTGGTGTGGAGATGCAGCAAGTATTAATCATTTAATGGTAGGTGTGTAGGGTGGGTGATAGGTGGACGGGTGATGGCATGTGTGGTAGGGCGGGTGTGTGGTAATCTGGCGATGGTATGGAGTGCAGCAGGGTAGATGGGTTGTGGAGGTGTGGTAAGGAGGGCTGGTAGGTGAGAGAGAATGGTGTATGTGTGGTAGTGTTGATGTGTGGTGGCGTGAAGGCGTTAAATATACATGTGGTAGATGGGTGTGGCTGGTGTGTAGGGTGGTAATGACGTGGTAGGAAAGGTGTGTAGTGGTAGCGTGGTTGGTGGATGGTGACTGCGTGGTAGGACGGGAGTGTGGTGATGGTGGTGGAGCTGGTGGTGGTGTAGAGTGAGGTGCAGGAGGGCAGGGGACCACCACCACTAACCGACATTCACCATACTTCCTGCTGTCTACCACGTCCGCCCTCACACCTGCACACCCACACTGCACATCACACCAAAAACCATAGCACCACACAACAGCACACCATTTTACACTACACCACACCACACTACATCACACTACCCTACACCGCACCGCACCACATCATACCACACCACAACACAACACACCAAACACACAACACTCTACTTGCGCGCCACACCACACCCTCCCTCACTTGTGGCCATTTTGTCAGCCTTCTGGACTTAGCGGGAAGTCCTGCTTCCTTCCTATGGGATGAATTATACTCGTACTACATTCTTAATCTCTTCTATAATAAACTCCAAAGTACCAGTCTATTTGCAACTGTTTGTTTTTCTTTACAAACTCTGATATACAGCCTATCTTTCATATTCCCGTAGCCTCTACTGAAGGAATACAAAATCTAGGCAAGCTCTTTCCTCTTACGCATATTGGTAAATCATTTCAAATTCTTAACTCGCACTTTCCTCTCGCTTCGTCCTGATACAGTAGTCTATCATATATATATATATATAATCAGAACTTCACGTCTGTATGTCTGTAATGCAAACTCTGTACAAGGAACAGCAAAATTGGTAAGAGAGATCAACAGACTCCAAAGGCAAAAGTTGTTAAGGACCCTTTGGAGTTTGCTCTAAAGGAAATAAATCGGAAACCATCACACGTTACCTTCTAATATTAAATGGCGGTCCCTTACTGGTGGAAAAAAAATGCCAGCGCACCTAAAATTGGAAATTCATCGCCTCAAGAACTGGGAGGAGTGTCACAGCGAAGTCGAGTATACAGTAGGTTACTCATAAAAGTACTTTTATTTTTTTCCGCCACTTTTGAACTACTTTGCTAAGGTTAGGGTTGATGAAGCCAAAGAGAGGAGGAAAGCTTCTCATTCATGTCTATCGATATATCAATACTTATCTATCTACCCATCCATCTATCTACCCATCTATCTACCTATCTATCTATCTGTCTGTCTGTCTATACATACATACATAAATCAGCATTTCGTATATATAAAAGGTGGTACATACCAGGGAACTCAGTAAACCCCGAGTGGTACTAGAGAGGTGCAAGGGGCGGGGAGGTGCAAGGGACGGGGAGGTGGCGGGGCGGGTGTGGGGTTGCATGTCAAGGGGCGGGGTAGTGGTGGGGGGTGAGGGTGAGGGTGTTTACCGAGATGGCCGCTTCCGTAATTAATGACCTATAATTAGTGGCTTCTTGAAATTGTTTAGTTGGCACTGGTAAGCACTCACGGCCGCCTTGGTTTTAGCAGCGGCGTAAATCAAGGAACATGAGAGTCTAGTTGACCTGGTGATGGAGAAAGCGGTGTGGAGGGAGAGGTGAGAGGGGTGTCAGGGATGTGTTAAGGGTGTGGCAGGTAGGTATGAGGTGTGGTAGGGATGTGTCAGGGGCTTGGAGGGCAGGTGTGAGGTGTGGTAGGAATTTCTAAGGTGTATTAAGGGTGTGGTGGGAGCTTGTGAGATGTAATGAAGGTATTGTACGTGTCTGAGAGATGTGGTAAGTCTGAGTGAGGTGTAAAGAGTCTGTAGTGTGTAGGTGTAAGGTGTGCTGAGGGTGTGGAGGATGTGTGTGTGTGTGTGTGTGTGTGTGTGTGTGTGTGTGTGTGTGTGTGTGTGTGTGTGTGTGTGTGTGTGTGTGTGTGTGTGTGTGTGTGTGTGTGTGAAAATACTGATATTCTCTTATCTTAAACTAGAATATAACAACCTGACTCACTGCAATGCCATCAATTCAATCACTACAATGGCGTCTTTCGTATCCTACTCTCCCCTCAGCTAGACAATTTTATGGAGTACAGAAACCTTTTTTGGACTGATAAGGTAAAAAAAAAAAAAATAGGCATTAACCTCTTCAGCACGACGACTGTTTCTAAATCGGTGAAATGCAGTTATCAAAAAATTTTGTACGGATCTGAAATTGTCTCTCGAAGTGAAAAAGAAAGACAGATTCGAATATTAAGCTTCCTCTCAGTACTCGTTTTTAATAATGAATATGATTATGAACAAAGCGATATTTTGAGTGTATTGTGTTTTAATTGCAGCATGTGACGTATTGCACACACACACACACACACACACACACACACACACACACACACACACACACTTACTTCAGAATATTTTTTTTTGTCACCACTCTTACCATCTTAATCAACCCAATATCCACACACACACACACACACACACACACACACACACACACACACTAAATCCACACCCTCATTCACATCACCTCCTACTCACACCCATCCAACGCTAAGCACCCGACCCAAATCACCACCACCTCACCCCACACGACCCCCATCCTCAGGTTCCAAGGAGACACATTTATAAAGCCTTCCAACAATACATTTCCCACGGGGTCTTCTCCCTCCACGACCCGCCCACTAAGCCCCACGACCCTAAGAACCCCTCGTGGGAAAAGGAGGAATATATGGATCCTAAAACATTTTCTCTGTGGCCCCCCGAAACCACTTCAAAGAGACACATCCTCAGAGGAACGTCTTGGTCCTGGCATCTTATTCTTGAACTTTCTTGACCCTGAGTTGTATGTGGCTTCAGTATATTCACTTGAGACCTATGTTATACTGTATATGGTCTATTTAAGTATATTCAAGTCAGACCTATGTTGTAAATGGTCTTAGTTACATCCCATTAAAACATATGATAAATTATACTACTTTACATTAACCAGAGGAACAGCTGTCTAAAATCCTTAAAATCTTTCTCAGTATATCCCACTGAGACTCTTCGTATACTGTCTATCTCAGCATATCCAAGTTAGATCTATGCTGTATAAGGCTTTAGTATATCCAGTTGATACACATGTTACATTATACTCTACTACTTCACATTATCCACAGCCAAAGTTATATCAAGTCTACCTAAGTATACTCTCAAAGTATGCCTCAGTATAGTCTCAGTTACATTACACACAGGAAGAGATGCTACGAAATCTCCAACGCCACTTAACATACAATCTGAAGCCCTAAGATTGCACATAGTCCATGGGCCAAGGAGGGCTGGACAAACGAAAGCCCCCCCCCCACCCTCTCTCTCTCCCCCCCCTCTCTCTCTCTCCCTTACACACACACACACACACACACACACACATCAAAAAGATATCAAAGTTATTCATGGTAATATGGAGAGTGGATATCGTAAAAAAAAAAATAGCTACCCCCTCACGGTCGGGATAATTTTAGTACTCCATTCCAACTTACACCAGACGATTTTATTCAGCTGAGAGTGAGTCATGGAAGCCTTAGTTTTAATATTAATACCAGGAACTCGCTAACTCGAGTGGTTTATTCCAGCAACACCAGACATGAGTGGTATGACTGGTATTCTTGATTGTTACGGAAGTTCCCTAATTCCTCTTCCTTAGCGATTTATTTTTGGATCTGGCTGACTGATACCCTTTTGTATGTTATTCATGAAGAGTATGGCAAATAGTGCAGGGATTTATGTAACACAGATGACAGTAAGGTGTAATAAATAAAATAAATCTCTGAGGAAAAGGTGTCAGGGAGCTTCCTTAACCGATGATAATACCAGCAGAAGAGTCTTTATGAATACGACCCCTGGTATTACGTCTAAGGAAGCGTTTATCCCAGGTTACACCACCACCCTCGCCACACCACCCCAATCTGCTCACCCCAGGACACCTCCCTTTGACCTCTATACCTGTGGGTTAAGCAGACTCCCAAACACCTCTCCCTTAACAGCTTATTTCTGTCACGTTAATATTCTCCTACGTGTTATTTGTGTAATGCGTGGCGAAATTACCAAGATTTAGATACCACATGAGGTGTAGTATTCAAAATAATTCGCTCAGGAAAAAGTGCCACGAAGTTTCCAATGCCAATGAGAATACTGCTCCTTCGTAACCACAATCAATGGAAGTTACTGCAGTTTTTTTTACTATACTCCTTTCATCTTAAGTGGCCTAGATTTTCAACGTTTTGTAGATTATTTCACGTGGCTCAGTGGCAAAAAAAGACAATGCTACGGCTCTGCATCCTTTCTTTTGTACTTCTTCTAACTAGCGCCACATTCTAATATTAATCTATTGTTACAGCTCGGCAGTCAAGATGGAGAGACGGCAATTTTAGGCCAAGTTAAATTAAAAAGAGCATTGACAGGCTGCCTAACATAAGCTACCATGACTTCCAGCTCCATAGTTTCAACCATATAGTCCATAATTTGCATCCAGAGAAAGAAATATTACATATCAAACTATTAAAATTATTCTTTCACCCTAATGTATATCTGTTACCTTCAAGACAATTTTTCACTCACTGGCCACACTCACTGATCCCCCCATTCCTTACATCCACATTCCCATTCATATTCCCACAATAACCATCACAACATATAAAGCAAATCACATCACAACCATTAAATCACACCACACCAGAGCAGACAATCACCACAACCACAAAAACAACCCACATCACAACCACACTCAAACCTTCCACTAAACCACACAGCTACTTTCACATCCACCACCATTACTACCATTACCACACACCTACCATAACAACCACCAATAACCATCACATCCCACCACACAATCCTCCTCCACAATACCCACATCCCATCACACAATCCTCCACACTATCCACGTCACATCCACCCCAGGGCCACATCCCAGCGTTATGCATTCCTCTATAACATGAGAGAATCCGAGAGGCGTGGGGGCGGGTTTTTCATTTACCTCAATTACAGGGTAGGGGATTGGAGGAGGCGGGGGCGAGGGAGTGGATGGGTGGATGGGGATGGTCACAGCCCCTAGAGGACCACCTGGGAACAATAAATGACACTGAAATTCCTTACAAACTTGCAACTCATTTAGAGGATGGAAGGGTGGGCTTGGGTGAAGGTGTGAGATGTAGGCGTGTTTTGATTAATAGACTCTCTCTCTCTCTCTCTCTCTCTCTCTCTCTCTCTCTCTCTCTCTCTCCAGACGATTTTATTTGGGGTACGGGACGGATGGGAAGATTGGGTGGACGTAGGTGGAGAGGATAGATGTATGCGTGTTTTGAATCATTGCCCCCTCCGGACGATGGTGTGTGTGTGTGTGTGTGTGTGTGTGTGTGTGTGTGTGTGTGTGTGTGTGTGTGTGTGTGTGTGTGTGTGTGTGTGTGTGTGTGTGTGTGTGTGTGTGTGTGTGTTAGATACGTTATTGAAATAGTTATGACAATTGTGTGTGCAAGTCTGTCTACATACAGGTATATACTGTATATATATGCATGTACGTGTCACGGGGGCAGGGAGGATGGGTAGGATGAGGGGTAGGGGGGTCAAGCGAGGTCAGGGAGCCGGGAAAGGAAGAGGCTGGAGCTCTACACCTGACACTATCTCCAACCATCATCACGTGCGCCCCTCTCAGACGACCCACACTCTTTGTCTTCACTTGTTCCACGCTGTATTTATTAATCCGGGAAAGCCATCAGCCATACCCACATTTATTAAGCCGGGAAAGCCACCAGCCATAACCACGTTTATTAATCATGGAAAGCCATCAACATACCCACATTTATTAAGCCGGGAAAGCCATCAGCCATACCCACGTTTATTAATCAGGGAAAGCCATCAGCCATACCCACATTTATTAAGCCGGGAAAGCCATCAGCCATACCCACATTTATTGAGCCGGGAAAGCCATCAGATCCCTCAATCCAATGACATCTTTTTCAATCGTATTCCCCCAAACGTTTTATTTTTTCCTCTTCCGTAATTTCCTGGTCTGGCTTACGAGTAATTTTGTGAGGATCTCAGGATAACTATTCAACAAAATTGCCTAGATGTCATTCACCCCTTCAGTTTAAGGATCCACTCCATTTTTTTTTTTTTTTTTCAACACTAACATCGGATTATTTTTTTCGTGTCAAGAGCCACCCCCACGAAATATAAGGATTACAGTCTACAACTAGAAAGCACACCCAGAGCGCATACCTCCACCAACACCAACAGAATTATTTATTGCTGTAATTTCTCTTTCCTACCAGACGAATACTTTACTAAAATGGTTAATTAATTCCAACGCTATAGTCTGCCTTCATACGTAATTGCAGAGAGTGCATACCTCCACCAACGATAATAAAATTTACGATTTAATCTTACATCCGGTTCTGGATCAACCTCAAAGTCTAATTAAATCCTCCTTGACTCACTGCCCACCTGTCCACCATGTCATTAAAATATAATAAAAACTTTCTAAGATACCCTGTACACAAACAGACATATAAACAAACAGACACGGGTGAGTACATAACATCCTCCAATCTCGATGGCAAAGGTAAACATTTATTCAGCCTGAGGACGCATTGTTAATTTCTTTCTGGTTAATCTATCTATCTATTGCCAGAAGCCGTAATCCGGTTAATCTATCTATCTATTGCCAGACGCCGTAATCCCGTACGGGGTGGCCAGTCAGCCCAGGAGAGAGGTTGATTAGGGTGAAGAGATTAACCTGTTCAATCCGATGACCTTTTTTTATTATACAGCTACTATATATAACTTCCTATGCAAATTAAAAAGAGCATAAGATCGCCCAAAGTGATCCGAAATATAACACAAGGTCCCAAAGTCACAACCAGTGCGAAACGGGTTCAAATCGCCCGCCGAATTATGAAACAAGTCCCATAGATTACAGCCACGAAGGATAAATATTGATAACCTGTCGTCACCTCAAATATAATACAAGGTTCATATGACACAGACGACACGAAGCGGGTCTGGGATCGACACTAAATCGTCCTTTAAACACGACGTGGACGAAAAACCAGCCTGGGAATTTTCGAAAGTTTGGGTTATTATTCTTTTTTTCTGTCACTTGTATTATTGTCGTGGATCCGTTCTCTCTCTCTCTCTCTCTCTCTCTCTCTCTCTCTCTGAAAATATAAAGGTATCTGGTCTTTGCTCAGTCAGGTCTGCATACTCACTCCTAGGTCTGGCAATAGGTGCAAAGGTATGAACGTATTTGGAGTGTGTGTGTGTGTGTGTGTGTGTGTGTGTGTGTGTGTGTGTGTGTGTGTGTGTGTGTGTGTGTGTGTGTGTGTGTAAACCAATACCTCCTCGATCTTGCACATAGTCGTAGTAAAAAAATATCTTGCCCTCTTTTAGTAATCTGAATAGAGAGTATGAAAGTGTCTGGCCTCTACTGAGTACCATTAAAGGAAAATATAGAAGTAAGTATTTAACGTTTGCGCAGTAAAAGAATCTAGTCTGTCCTCTGGGTAAAAAAAAAAAAAAAAAAATCCAATGCTACACAGTAAAGGTAACTGATATAAAAGGTACATAGTATAAAATAATTCTGGACAAGAACACTAAGTAAACACTAAAAAAACACTAAACAGACAATAAATAAACACAAACACTATATATAGAAATTAACACTGAAAATCAATAAATAAACACTAAATAAATATCAATAAACACAAAAACATTTAATTCATATAAGTAAACTAAACTCTAAATAAATACATACTAAATAATAATAAATATATAAACACTATAAATAAATAAAATCAATAAATATAAACACTAGATAAAAATAAATTAAAAACTATATAAACACTAAATGAAAATAAACACTAAATAAATACACACTAAATGAAAATTAGTAAATAAACACCAAATAAATTTATAAATAAACACTAAATAAAAAATTAATAAACACTCTAAATACATAAACACCAAAAAATAATTAATTAAAAAATAAGTAATAAATAAATGAACACTAAATAAAAATAAATGAATAACAATATATTAAAGATACTCCACATTCTCTCAGAGTCTATGGTGTAGGTCAACAAACTCATCCCTAAATTTTTTGCAAAGAAAAAAAATTGGTCTTTCCTCAGTAGATATGAAAGTAAAAGAAAAAAGTAATGTTTTCTCTATAATGTTTTTTTTTTCTCTCTCTCTTTAAGGTCTATAATTCTCTCCCAGATCTTCCAAAATGTATATAATAATTTTGCCTTTCCCTAATAAATATAGACTTATTAGTATTCTCAGTAAAGTCTGGAAATATATCTCTTAGGAACGTATTCTCGCCAGTTAAGGAAGCTCCCTAACACCACTTCCTTATCGATTTATTTTTGGATACGACTGGCTAACATCATTTGGTACGTTGTTCAGGCAGTGTTTGGTGGTACTGGAATTATTAAGTAATACAGAAGAGAATGGTAGGGCGCAATAAGCAAAATAAATCGCTTAGGAAGAGGTGTTACGGAGCTTCCACAAAATATGACACTAATTAGGTCTTTCTTACTATGTTCCGCAAACCGACCCTCAATCTTAATGTATCTGGCCATTCAACTCACTCTTCAATGTCGGATAAGAAAGCTCCCTAACACCTCTTCCTTAGCGATTTATTTTGCTTATTACACCTTGCTATCCTCCTCTGTGTAATCTGAGTCGTTCTTGTAGCATCATACTCTTCATAAATAACATAGAAAATTATAATGACTGCCCAAATCCCAAAATAAATCGCCAAGGACAAGCTGCTAGGGAGACTCCTTAAACACGAAAAGACGGTCTTAGATTCACCCTTCAGTCTTGCATAAAGTATAAAAGTATTTGGTCTATTTGGTCTCTGCTCAGTAAGGTATGCAAACTCACGGCCCGGTCATCAGGTCTCTTTCCCACGGACCACACCCAAAATACTTCTCTCTCTCTCTCTCTCTCTCTCTCTCTCTCTCTCTCTCTCTCTCTCTCTCTCTCTCTAAAACACAAACACACACACACACACACACACACTTTACGAACAGACATCAGGCTTTGAACGGGTAAATGGAGACTGTATAACCTCATCACGAAATATGGTCTCCCCAAAAGTTTAAAAAAAAAAAGTCGTCTGTAGGTAGCAAGAATAAACCACCAAATAAATCGCTAAAATCAAGGAGTTAAGTACCGTCATGTTTGTTTGAGTCAGATGCACGGTTTGTTAGCTTTTTAAATTCAATCCAATTAGGTGTTTTTTTGCATTCTTAATTGCTACAGTGAAACGATTTATTTTACTGTAGTTTATCTATCTATCTATCCATCTATCTACCTATCTGTCTATCTATCTATTTATTTATTTATTTATTGGATTTAATGAGACTCTTCAAACCAGAGGATTTGACATACCCTTCACTAACCACTTTTACTACACGTCTAAGCTGAATAAAATCGTCTGGAGGCATATCAGACACTTTATCGCACTGAGGAGGGTTAAGAGGAAGTGTATAATATTAACTACTCTGTAAGGCATAAGTTTTCACGCTACGCAAAATACACCCACTATTTTACACTCCTCCTCCACACCTCACTCTGAATAAAATACAATACACTCACGGCCGTATCATCAAAACTATGTGATGATGTCGGAGAGACGCTGATTGACTGACGACGAACATTTCCTAAAAATAAATATCTAAATAAAAAACGGTAGGGTTAGGAAATAGTTAGACTGCCTTCCCGTTTACATTATGCATCCAGTAATGAATTAAAAGATTATACTCCTTAATTTACCCCACCATTTTTTTAATCTATCTATCTATCTATCTATAGCCAGACACCATAATCCCTTAAGGGGTGGCCATTTGACTTTGAGTTATTTGTTTTAAGGGGAGGGGCACTAACCCTCCACCAACCCACTTGTTCACACGTAGGGAGCACGTATGGTTTGGTTATATGGTTACCACCCAGCGTTGTAAATGGTTTCTTGGCTTACAGGAAACCATTTGGCTTGTCACTCAATGTAAAGCCACCTGTAAAGGAAAGAAAAGCAATAAGAAGTGAAAGGAAAGATGCGAGAAATAGGAAGAGAGGAGGGGAGGCACAGAAAAAGAATGACAAAGGCTAAGAAAGAATTAGGCAGCACTACATCAAGTGAGTGGATGATGGTCACCACCACCTACCACCAAATTTTTTTAATAATGTTATATATAAAAAATCTGGGGTGTAAAAACATAGCTAGTCTCTGCCAAAGGGTGATGGGTAATACTGTATATCTCTTGGGCTATAACTATCTCTCCTTCGTTTTCTCTCTTTTTGCTGAGAATTAGAGCAAGGGGATGATGGGCAATATTTCTTTCGAGCTATAACTATTTCTTCTTCGTTTTCTCTCTTTTTTACTCATAGAATTAAAGCAAGGAGATGATGGGCAATATTTCTCCTGAGCTATAACTATTTCTTCTTGCTTTTCTATCCTTATCTTTCACTCAGAGAATTAGATTTAGTCATATTACTCTCTAAAAAACGGGACCGAATGAACCACTACGTCTGGTGCTCCTTGCTTTCCTTTGTACTCCTTTGTATTTCACCTGTACCTTACAAAATTACATTCGTATATTTTATCACAGAGGGGCCATCCAAAGCTGAATAAAATCGACTTACGCTAAGCAGAAATAGAAAACCGTCTTCCTACTGAACAGATTAACCCTCTGCTTGAGACAAAACCGCCTTCATGTCTTTCTATACTCTATGCCCTCAAAAAAAAAAAAAAAAAAAAAAAAAAAAAAAAAAAAAAAAAAAAAAAGAAGAAAGAAAGGCTGAAGGATAACATCTAGAGACATGAAAAAAAAAAATAAGTCCTCGGGGTGAATGTGTTAAGGATGAAGGACCATGGAAAAAGAGAAAACGAAATGAAAAAAAAAAAAATCCCAGACCTTAAGCCTGGGAACGTCTCTGTCTGCATCTTAGTAATGTTGTGTGTGTGTGTGTGTGTGTGTGTGTGTGTGTGTGTGTGTGTGTGTGTGTGTGTGTGTGTGTGTGTGTGTGTGGCGTAATGAATATTCTGGCAATCAACTGGGACAAAAGATTACCTGGTTTCTTTACTACCATTCAACTTTTAACTCAGAATGCGCTCCATAATCGATCATCTCCCTCTAAATGACGCACGGATGAATCGCCACATTCTCTAAATTAAGCCGCAAGAACAAAGACGGCTCGATCCTGTGGCCGGCTGGACCTAGATCCCCGTGGAAGGGAAGGGGATTGCCAGCCTTCAGCACACGGGGAGTTGTTTTTCCTCAGCACAGCGTCTTAAATCCTGCCAATCGACTGAACCTGGACACAAAAAATCTTAACTGATGACCCCGAAAACGTCCTGCTAATATTTATGGTTCGGTTATGGCCGCTACACACACACACACACACACACACACACACACACACACACACACACTCTCTCTCTCTCTCTCTCTCTCTCTCTCTCAACTAACTCATGGTCGGAACAACTTTAGCATTATCTTCCCGGTAACGCCAGACGATTTTATTCAGCCGAGAGTGAGTCACAGAAGCCCGTGTCTCAATTCTATCCCCATCAACCCTCTCATGGTAGGGGAAATTCTAGCTTCCTCTTGCAGCTATGACGTCAGACGGTTTCATTCAGCTGAGAGTGATTAATAAAGGACTTAGAATGTGACTCCTTTATTGGGCTGCGGTCTTTTGTATGTCTTCGTGGTTACATCAAGATTTTTATTTTCTTCTAGTTAGGATTCTTTTCCTTTGCAGTAGAGGGCTTTAAAGAATCTGGTGACAGGAAAAATAAATAAATAAATAAAGATTGATAGATGGATAGATAGATAGATAGATAGATAGATAGATAGATAAATGAGAGATGTCACGATTTTGGAACACTTTTTATCTTCATTATAGAGGTGTGGAGAGAGAGAGAGAGAGAGAGAGAGAGAGAGAGAGAGAGAGAGAGAGAGAGGACAGTCTACGTATCTAACAACCAGAGAGGGTAAAAAGAAGTGGACGAGGAAAGGGAATTAAGGGAGGGAAAAACTGGGTAGCTGGTGCATAGAGGAAGTGCATTGGAGGCAAAAGACGCGTCATAAAGAGAAAAGAGCAAATATAAACGGAGATGACTTGGGAAATATGATAAGTTATAGAGAAGATGGATGAAAGAATGAGAGAGGAGATGAATGCTGGGGGAAGATGGGTGATAAACAAGGTAAATGACTGACTTGGGAAAGAAGATGAGAAGTTATGGACAGAAGATGGATGAAAGAGAGAAGGAACGAGAGGACGAATGTTGTGGGAAGAGATGTCATGAAGAAGATAAAATGATAGAGAGGATAAAGGAATGAGTAATTATAGAAATGGTTGATAGGTCGCGGGTTCGACTTATTTCAATACTTAATCCACGAACGAAAAAGCCTACACCGTTTGCTCTCATATACCCTGCGTCTCACTCAGCACGCAATTAGGAAAAAGGCAATAGACTGATCGGATAAGTGACGATGAACCAAGGAAGATATTGGATCGGGAAAATAAATGAACGGATCTTGAATTGGGCTCTCTGTTATCCTGTATTTGTTTTTTCTTGGAGGGAACAATCTTGAGGAGCTCCTGGCCTTTGGTTCCTTCTTTCTTCAAAAAAAAAAATAAAATAAAATAAAAAAACTGGGGGAGTTAACAGGGTAGTGAATTCGAACACCCATGATAATACAAAAACCCATAACAGGAAAAACCAATAACACAGGAAAACCCATAACATCGGAAAGCCCATAAGATAACACAAGGAAAACCCATAGATAACAGAAAACCCAAAACACAAGGAAAACCCATTGATAACAGAAAACCCATAACACAAGGAAAATCCATAACACAGGAAAACCCATAACACAGGAAAACCCATAACACAGGAAAACCCACAACACAGGAAAACCCAACACAGGAATACATATAACACAGGAAAACCCATAACACAGGAAAACCCATAACACAGGAAAACCCACAACACAGGAAAACCCACAACACAGGAACACCCACAACAAACGCGAATGAGCCCAAAGGTTACGCCAATAACAAGCCACTGAAAAAATACACATCATTAGCGTAACCATGAACGTACGTAGTCGAAAGGAAGCGTAATTATAGAGGGTTCTAGCAGTGATCTGGGGTGGTTCAAGAGGAAGGTGATGAGTGTTAATTAGGCTCTATTTTAACGCGTATAACAGCATCCTTGAGGTCACACACTTGCGTCATCTCATACCTGTAGTCATTAAGGTGAGAATGGTGAGAGGAGCGTAATTATTCAGGCCAAACCTAATCTAACCTAACCTAACCTAATCTCACCCAGCTTAACCTAACATCACCTTTCCTAACTTTTTTAATTCAAACCAAACTTAACCCAACTTCACCTCACCTCACCTTATCTCACGCATCTTGACCTAACCTAACCTAACCTAACCTAACCCCACATAACCTCACATAACCAAATCTCACTCATCCTGACCTAACCTAACCATCTAACCTTACCTAACCTTACTTAACCAAAGTGGTACCAATTTCAGTCATTAACAACCAATTTCAGTCATTAACGAAAGAAGGGTAAGACTCATAAGTATCCAAAACACACACACACACACACACACACACACACACATACACACACACACACATAACTTGAACCCAGACTTCATTCCAACCCTCTAATCACCAGAGAACCTAAAATACAAAATAAATCGTCTGGCCGTAGCAGAAGCACAATAGAATAGCAGTTGGAGGAGTAAAAATATATATCTACAGACCTCTAATAAGCCCCAAAAAAACGACCATCAATAAAATATACAGGTGTTCTGGTACTAAAGGAGTTAATGAGGACAGGTGTAAATTGGCTTCTTACCTGAGCTCTCTCCTAAGCTTGAGAAAATCGTTTGGGAGCATCGGGAATAGAATACGTCTCTTTATTTAAGGTAACATTAATCGGTAAAACTGGATACGTAGAGAGAGAGAGAGAGAGAGAGAGAGAGAGAGAGAGAGAGAGAAACCATACGTTATTAATTCCCCTTCGAGTAAAAAGAGGAGGAAGGGGAGAGGGAAAGACGAAAGACTATTAAATGGGGAAGAAATGAAGAGGAATAAAGACAGGAAGAGAGGAAAGAAGTGAAATATAGAGGGAAGACAACATACATAACTAATTCAAGGAGGAGTAAAAAGAGTGGAAGGGAAGGGGAATGGTGAGAGAGAGAAGGAGGGAGAGAAGCGAGACTAATAGGGCTGAGAGAGAGAGAGAGAGAGAGAGAGAGAGAGTGTGTGTGTGTGTGTGTGTGTGTGTGTGTGTGTGTGTGTGTGTGTGTGTGTGTGTGTGTGTGTGTGTGTGTGTGTGTGTGTGTGTGTGTGTGTGTGTGTGTGTGTGTGTGTGTGTGTGTGTGTGTGTGTGTGTGTGTGTGTGTGTGTGTGTGTAGTCATCAGTATTCAGGAGGGTGTGTAGTGTGTAGTGGAGTTGCGAGCTGGGCAGAGAGGCATCCGGGATATGAACTTGAAGAAAACAATAAACACATCACCTGAGCTCGCTAATTAGCTCATTATATAATTAGAGGGCAGGTACACCTCGATCATATATTACCTTTTACGATAGAGCCTCACCGCCCTTCCCCACCCCAATATATGTGAACAGCAAATTAAGCCAATCCTCATAAATCATCGTTGTTAGCTGAATCTACATGGCCGGGGGTTTGTATGCAAATGATAGGCACATATAGAGTTGCCTTTCTCATTAGGGCGTTTGTTTGTCACGACCTGGTAATGCAAGAGGGGGTTTGGGAACAAGGGGGAGGGTATATCATCACCCCCTTCGCCATCATCACCGCAGGTACAAAAACACACCTGACTTCCACAACGCACTCCTTGCCTTGCACTACAACGCACCCTTCTCTATCACCACACATCTCTCTCTCTCTCTCTCTCTCTCTCTCTCTCTCTCTCTCTCTCTCTGTCTCTTTGACGCAGTATGAAATGTATATATAGTCTATGACCTGGGTAATGTTTTGGATTTAAAGAATTCAGTACACATGTATACACACCCTCGGTAATAAAGTCTCCTGCGTCCAAACCCTCTTCAGTAATATGCCTTTATTTTTCATTCATTTTTACTACTAAACACGTGCTCTGACTCAGCGTAGGGTAATTTATTGGTAAACACCTAGGCCAGCATTCTCGGTGGTTAAGAAAACTCCCTAACACCTCTTCCTAAGTGATTTAATTTGCTTATTAAATGTTACTATCCTCTTCTCTGTTGCTTAAGTCATTCCAATATCGCCATACCCTGCATAAGTAAGGTGCAGAATTATATGAACCAGCTGGCTACGAAAATAAATCGCTGAGGAAGAGGTGCTAGGGAGTCTCCTTAACCGACGAGAATACGGGCCCTAATTTCGCCTGGTTAACAAAATTCCCTTGACTGGAATGTAATCATCGGGTTGTAACAATAATGTCATCTTTATGAGAATACTGTCGATAACGTGACGGCTTTACCCCTAACCCAATCCTTTTAAAGCTCTCTATTTTAACTCTTGAACTTGCTTGTCCTCAAAATATTACGAGTATTTAATTCTGCTTAGAACTATGTTACTTTGTTACCTTCGTTTCTCTCATACATGTTATATCTTTGATGAAGTCTCCCAGTTCCAAGGCCCAACTTAGTTGCCTGGAGACTCCTCCATTCATTCTGACTGCTAATCAAACTTTCCGCTTACGGATATCTTCACTACTCTCAGTGTGTGTGTGTGTGTGTGTGTGTGTGTGTGTGTGTGTGTGTGTGTGTGTGTGTGTGTGTGTGTGTGTGTGTGTATAAAGGTCGCACGATTATTACATTTGAGAAATAAGCATGTATTCATTATTATCGTGCAGAAAATCAATGTTATCTTATAATATACTTCAAAAGAAAATAAAATCGATTTTCAACGTGCAGGGAAAAGTGAAGAAATCGATGTAAAACTATTGAATGTTGTACGCGAGAACAGAGTAATTGTCAGATATTAAGTACCTTCCTCAACCAAAAGCCCTCCCTCCCTCCTCGCTCCTTCACCCCTGTACCGTCCGCCCCCTTTCCTACCCCCTTCCTCCATCCGTCCCCCTCTCTCCCAACCATCCCCCATCCTCCATCCTTCCACCCTCCATCCCCCGCCTGAGCTTGTTCTCATAGCTGGTGTTCACGTCAGTATGAATCTCAGGCGATATCGCTTTTGAAATTCTTTGGCGCAATGTTGGAATAAAGATAAGCGAGTCTCCCATGGCAGGCGTGTGCTGGCCGCCCGCTACAATACATACATAAGATTATCCTGCCGGCGAGAGATGAGCCATTATCCCTGCAGATCGCCCAGATTAGAAATTACTTATATTCCCAAATTATTCTGTTAAAATTGGCGTACACTCCCCTTCATTCAGGCGATGTTAGGGAAAACCTTACATTTTTATTTTTCCTCTCTCTCTCTCTCTCTCTCTCTCTCTCTCTCTCTCAAAGAACTCACCCCCTTGACGCGCGATTCCATTCCCGCGTACAGAAATGTAACACAACCTAATTTACTACAGCTGAGGAAAAAAACACATCTAACACTATTACCACAATTACAAAACAGAAGCCATTTTTTCTCTGCCAAAAGATCCAGTGAGACGATTTAGAGATTCTTGCATAAACTGGAGAAAAAAAAAAATGATGATGAGATGGGAAGAATTCTTAGTAAATTTTTGAAGTGTGTTTTTGTTTCATTACGACTGATGAAGAGGGAACGCTGGGATGTCTGGGGTTGTGTGTGTGTGTGTGTGTGTGTGTGTGTGTGTGTGTGTGTGTGTGTGTGTGTGTGTGTGTGTGTGAGAGAGAGAGAGAGAGAAATTTTTCCCAAAGTTACATAACTGACGTGGCATACAACACAGCAGTCTCCAAGCATCGCATTTTCCTATTATGGGCAATCTTGGGCTTCACTGACCCAAGACGCTCTGAAAGTACTAAATATATCCTTAAAGATGCACACGAAGGATGAAGAGGACAAGGACGAGGAGGAGGAGAGGAGGAGGAGGACGAGGGGCAGGAAGGAGACGAGGAGGAGGAGGACGAGGGGCAGGAAGGAGACGAGGAGAAGATAATTCAACACTACCATACTAGACATGTCCTCACAAATGCACACATAAAAAAGGGAGAAAAATTAATACCAGGAAATGCCCTAAATATCACATTGCTTACTGGCATTTCCTGATCGAAGCATTTCAGTCACAAGGGCAGCATCAAACACTACCTGCATTCTTTAAGTTTTTTCTTTCTTTCTTACCTACATCCTTCCTCAATTCTTTCTTTCTTCCCTACATCCTCCCTCAAGTTTGTTTTTTTCTTACCTGCATCCTTCCTCAATTTTTTCTTTCTTACCTGCATCCTTCATCATGTTTTTTTTTTTTCTTACCTGCATTCTTCCATTTTTTTTTCTTGTCTCCATCCTTCCTCAAGTTTCTTTTTTTATACTTGCATACTTCCTGAAGTTTATTTTCTCTCCTTTTTTTTTTTTTTTTTTTTAATGCATCTGACTCTGGGTACAGCCTAGCACGTTGTGTATATGAGGGTGTTCTGACCGTGAAGATAAGGATTTCAATTTTATCCCTTTTATGAGTCTTGAGTAAGTTTAGGATAATTTAAAGGAAGCTGAAGGTTTTTAGATCATATACGTGTCCTACCACAGTCATGAGCCCTAATTTTTACAGCCACAGGTAGCCTACATTCGACGTCCTTTAGTTCGATATCTAACTGGCTATTTATCTATCTACAGACATAAATAGATAGAATGACAACTAGGTAGATAGACAGATATAGAACAGGTCTTCTTAGTGCTCAAACAGTTAGCCTTGCTTGCTTTAATCCCTTCACTACGAGGAGATGTGTGTGTGTGTGTGTGTGTGTGTGTGTGTGTGTGTGTGTGTGTGTGTGTGTGTGTGTGTGTGTGTGTGTGTGTGTGTGTGTGTGTGTTACTACTACCCTCAAAAGACGATTTAATACAGGTGTTGAAGGGGTTAATCAAAGACGTATCTTAACATTAACACTTCGGAAAGTCTCCAGCACTGACAGATTGTCAAAATTAAGCGTGAGGAAGGAATGGGGAAAGTCAATCAGTGTGAGGAAGGAATGGGGGAAGTCATTCAGCGTGAGGAAGGAATGGGGGAAGTCATTCAGCGTGAGGAAGGAATGGGGGAAGTCATTCAGCGTGAGGAAGGAATGGGGTAAGTCATTCAGCGTGAGGAAGGAATAGGGTAAGTCATTCAGCGTGAGGAAGGAATGGGGGAAGTCATTCAGCGTGAGGAAGGAATGGGGGAAGTCATTCAGCGTGAGGAAGGAATGGGGGAAGTCAATCAGCGTGAGGAAGGAATGGGGGAAGTCATTCAGCGTGAGGAAGGAATGGGGGAAGTCAATCAGCGTGAGGAAGGAATGGGGTAAGTCATTCAGCGTGAGGAAGGAATGGGTTAAGTCATTCAGCGTGAGGAAGGAATGGGAGATGTCTGCCTGGCACCTCTCACTGTCTTCCAAGGGTCAATGTCATAAGCTTTCTATAAGCTAAGAAGGGTATGAGATGCTAAATTATCCTTTTTTCTCAATTCAGTGTATGTAGACTTTTCACGATTAAATTAATGTGAAGAATAACGTGAAAAATAACGTGAAAAATAAGCCAGAACCACCTTATATGATATTTTTGTCATTGAAGAAGGCCCTCTCTTCCTAACATGCTGCTTTGCTATACGGCTGATTACCTCTTATCCACTGCGTTGATTATAGACCATGGTGATATCAGAATGGCTAGGAATAAAGAAGAGGACAGTAGAGGTTATAAGCAAAAACAAATCGCTTAGGAAGAGGTGTTAAGGAGCTTCTATAAACGAAGAGACCATGGCCTTCGACCGCTACGGAGGCTTGTTAATTCTGAGGGGTTAACATTCTTGAAAAATACTGGCCCACTCACACGGTCCTCCAGGTCGCATTGTAAATTACGAAAAAGTCACATATATTCTGCCATTATTCCACTTCGCTAATAAGGCGTGGAGGCTAGACCAGGTTACAGAGGAAGAGGCAGGAATTATAGGAGAGGAAGAAAATATAGGAGGGGCAGAAGTTAAAGGAGAGGAAGAAATTATAGAAGGAGAGGCAGGAACTACAGGAGAGACAGAATGTTATTGACGAAAAAGCAGAAATTATGGGAGGGGCACTAGTTATAGCCTAGGGGAGAAGAAATTATAGGAGAGGCAGAAATTAATGAAGGAGAGGCAGGAGTTGTAGAAGAGGCAGGAATTATACCGGGAGGGGCAGGATTGAAAGAAGGATAGGCAGACTGTTAGAGATGGAGATGCAGAAATTATAGAAGGAGAGGAAGAAGCTATAGAAACAGTAGAGCTACATATGACAGGAGCAACTCTATTATAATTGGCAACTCCGGGATATAAAAAAGATGACATTTTATCATTATTTCATTCTGTTAATCAGGCGAGGGAAGGGGAGAGCCAGACCAACTTATAGATAGGAAGGCAGGAATTATAGAAAGTAAGGTTGAAGTTATAGACGCACTTGGCGATATATAACAGAAGCGACTCTCGTATAACTGGTCACCTCTGGATAAAAAGAACTTACATATATTTCCCCATTATTCTCTCTTCCTAATAAGGCAAGGAAAGAGGCCAAATTATAAGAAAGAGTTATAGAGGGAGAAGTTATAGAAGCATTAGGGGGATATATGACAGAAGCGACCTCGTATAACTAGTAACCCCTGGATATAGAGAAGAAACATATATATTCCAACTATTCCATCTTCCTAATAAGGCAAGGAAAGAGGCCAAGTTATAAGAAAGGAAGAGTTATAGAGGGAGAAGTTATAGAAGCATTAGGGGGATATATGACAGAAGCGACCCGGCACCTATAATTGGACGCCCCCAGCATATAAACAGCGAGACATACGAGTTGTGGGCATACTTACTCATGGGTCCTCATTATGACCCTTCCGTGGGCTGGACCGCAGACCACCACATCACCACCACGATGGACCGAGAGAGAGAGAGAGAGAGAGAGAGAGAGAGAGAGAGAGAGAGAGAGAGAGAAAGAAAGAGAGAGAGAATTAAATAAAAGTAATTTGCAAGGAACAGCCATAAAAAAAAAAAGCAAAATCGTCAAATAATAAAAAAAAAAATAATTGAGAATAATCACTGAATGAAAAAACTGAAAATACTTAATATATTACAAGAACAGCTGAGGAGAAACGTAATCATTGGAAAAGAAAAGGAAAAGTGAAAGGGAATTGTAAAAAAAAAAAAGGAATGCAGCCATGAAAAACATTAGGCAAAGTTACAAGTCGTCGGAAAAACGAAGAAGATAACTGAGAGAGAGAGAGAGAGAGAGAGGGAGAGAGAGAGAGTAATCAGGGGAATTTATAACTAAAATCGTTCAGAGCAACCATCCAAGAAAAAGCACAAATCGTCAAGATAAAAAAAAAAAAAAAAAAGTTGGATAGAGAAAAAACAGCGAAAAAATCATCGCAGAAAAAAAAAAAGCAGTTGTCAAAAATTAGCTGAATTTAAAGATGCGCAAGGAATCGTAGACGAAAAAAAAAAACGCAAAAATCATGACAAGAAACCGTAAGAATGAAAGACAGAAAGAAAAAAGAAAGAAAGAAAGAAGGAAAGAAAAAGAAAAAGATGTTAACTGAAACTGTCCAAGAAATCTATGAAAAAAAAATATATATATCGTTGGGTGAGAAATGCATTAAAAAAAATAAAAAAAAATAAAAAATATGGCTTCAGATGACTCGTTAGGGTGATACTCCAATTTTAATCGAATAAATTAAACAATCACAGAAGAGTTAAAATCGTCAAGCCAAAAATTAAACTATGCACAAAAGAATTCTCTCGTGGACAAGACAAATTCGCGTGGTAAGCAAAACAAATAAAAACAAAAGCGTGCGACAGAGATGAATTTTTTTCTGTGTCGCATTTCGAGCTAGCACTTCCATCCCTCCGACCCTCTCTCTCTCTCTCCCTCTCTCTCTCTCTCTCTCTCTCTCTCTTACACACACACACATACACACACACACACACACACACACACACACACACACACACACACACACACCTCCACTACTTTCTTCCACCTTCTGAACCACTACACATATATTCCCCTCCATCTTCACCACTACACATATCTCCTCCATCCTTTCCTCAGCTCCACAGATCTCCACCCTCTCCACCAATCCAAACATCTCCACCCTCTCCATCAATCCACATAACTCTTGCTCCACCTCCTCCACCACTTCACATACTTCCTCCTCCATCCTCTCTTCTATCACTTCACATCTCCACCTTCTCCATCACCACATATCTCCACCATCCCCTCCTCTACTTAACTATCTGCTCCATCACTCCCTCCACCCTCTCCACCACTCCACATAACTCCTGCTCCACCTCCTCCACCACTCCACATATCTTCTCTTCCACCATAGGCGTCTTAATGCACAAGCGGCAGAGCATAGTCAAGCCTTGATTTATGGCCCTAATACCTAGGCTTGGTCTCGTTGTTTCTGGCACGACTTGAGAGAGAGAGAGAGAGAGAGAGAGAGAGAGAGAGAGAGATCCATCTTAGCCACTTTGGTACACTTTCACTAATTCCACCACTACACCTCTTCCACTTTCAGACTCACTCTGCATCACTTTCATCCACAGGCGAATTCTCCATCATTTTCAGGGCGATATTCCTCTAACTCCAGGCCCTTCTTCCTCCACTTTCAGGCTTACATTCCACTATCTCCACCTCTACACTTATACTCCACATCCTCCACTTGCACACTGCTGCCCTCCACCATTCTTACTTGCATACTTATCCCTTCACCTTCAGATCACTTCACTTTCAGACCTCCATTCCACTCTTTCCACGCACACTTGTTCTCCATCACCTTCAGACTTCACCTCTTCCATCTCCACCACTTCTGTCTCCACCTCCACCATTTCTCCCTCCACCTGTCGATATATTTTTCATCATCTTCACCTCCAGACATCTGCTCAAAAAAAAAAAAAAAAAATGATCTTCTTGGTTTCTATTATCTCCTCCCTCCGACCTTTTCTCCGCTTTCAGTCTTCCAATCTACCATCTCCACCTCCAGACTTTATCCTCCTCCACTTCCACCTTCAAGTTCTCCACCATCTCCACCTCCAGACTATATCCTCCTCCTCTTCCACCTTCAGGCTCTCCATCATCTCCACCTCCAGACTTTACCCTCCTTCACTTCCACCTTCATGCTCTCCATCATCTCCACCTCCAGACTTTACCCTCCTTCACTTCCACCTTTTGGATTTCCACCATTTCCACCTCCAGACTTTATCCTCCTCCACTTCCACCTTCAAATTCTCCACCATCTCCACCTTCAGACGTATCATCCACCACCCTGTCATTACAGCCCCTTGAATGCAGTGACATCATTGTATTTCATTTTACATTTGCTTTATTTTTGCTACGACCAGACAATTTACTTAGCTACAGAAATAATCACCTCCATATCTTATTCTTCATTTTTAACTCTAGACTTGTCCTTTGTTGATTTCTTCCTCTATACCCCTTTCACTTTAACTTGACCTAAAATTGCCATCTCCACATCTTGAATGCTGAGTTATAACAGTGGATTAATACAAGGATATGGTGCTGATCACGATGAAGTGTCATCAAAGGTAAATAGAGCCGTAGTGTCGTCTTTCTCGGGCACTGAGCTACGTGAAATAAGCAGCAATAGGACGAAAATCTGGGCCAAGTTAAGGTGAAAGTACTACAGAGTTTCAACCACCTCAGCCGTTTGACTCTTAATCCACCTCCACACTCACATCAACTATTTCCCTTCTTAGTAATCGACTGCCTCTATCATGAGTACTTTATCTCCAAATCCACACTTATACCTATACACTTTTAACACTCCACTGCTTCTACCTGCACCATCTCTCCAACCCCAGTACTCCAGGCTCTCCACTTCCACACAAAATATCCCACCCTTTCCATACCCCTTACTTCCACCTCCATATACATATCCTTCTTCTTCACCTTCAAATATTCCACAAATTCCACTTCCACATAAACACCCACCCTTTCCATACCTACTCCTTCCACATACATACCAATCTCCTCAAATATTCTACCACCTCCACCTCCACACCTAGTACCTTCACTCCCACATCCGTACCCACCCCTCCACATCCAGTACTCCACCACCACCTCCACCCCAGACCCGGCACGCATCCAGCCCAGGCCAGATACAATATATGGAACGGCGTCTGCTCGACCGGTTGCTTTTATATCTCCCACTCTCCTCGAAGTGAGTCAAAACGCGGTGGGGGAACTAGAAATATATCTCTTCCTGCACTCCTTAGCATCTAAATTATTCTTGCATCATTAGTGTAATATATTAACCACGCACCATAATATGTGAATGTTTATATTGTTATTAATTTCTCTCTTTGTTTCTGAAGCCTTCGTCACCCAGTCTCTTCGATAATGATGATAAAACATAGTCCCAGTTGGCATGATTACGAAAAAAATCATTCCACATCTCCCGAAATCCTTCAACGAACACGAAAGAATATATACCTACATTACCCTTTCTACCATCCAAATCCTTGCTGCATTATGTATCCTTCCCTTGCAAACTATCTTTCAGAAAGCAAAACACGGAAATGGCTTCATCTCAAGGGGAAAAAATATCATCAGACCACAAAATATGTCTCCCTCCCAACAGGGTACAATTTTCTCATGGTAAACACGCGCTCGGTAAAACACAAATATGGTTTGCATCTCAAAAAGTCTCCATATATAGATTACAAGAAAATTTCACGCCCTAGGGTAAGAACATCTACACATTTTTCCAAAGCACGCAATCTTTTTTGTCTCCAGAACATATTTTGGTTGATATCTCCAAGGAACACACACACACACACACACACACACACACACACACACACACACACACACACACACACACACCACTTTAATATGCAAATTCTTCTACATGACAAGCCTTGCAATTTTTCCCTTGCTAACAACTTTTCAGCCAATAAGTACAAAAATGGATCATATCTCCACAATTATGCCTTCGTCTGAAAACACAACAAAAGGCACGTCTGTCCACCTCTTGCCTGCATCTCTCCAGGAAACCGACACAAAGGGGGTAAAGAAGTGAGCGTGGTGAGCAGAGGAGTGAGCGGGATGGGCTGGCATGTTGATGGGAGGTGGATTTTGGGCAGGAAAGTAAGCCCTGAGAAAACTGGTACTGTAGGATTAATAGTCTGAGTGAAGTGGATTTATTTCAATTATCCTCTACGAGTGATGGTGCTGGGAGAATAAAGAATGGGCGTGTGGGACAAAGAAATTGGTAAAATGGGCTGGAATAAATTGGGAATGAGGAGGGGCCACGAGAGTAAGCCTTGTGAAAATAGGCACCGTAGGATTAAAGGTCAGTGCCTTTTCAAAGTCTCCAAAAGCAACCTCCAGACCATAATAACCACGCGTTGTTCTCATTAACCACGCCTTTTTCAACCCAGGCAAATCTGTATATACTTTCCAACACGATACAACACATATTACTTAGTCTCTCATAAGTACCTGCATCACAAATATAAATATCTTTCCGTGCAATCTGTTACCAAATTACTAGATATCAATAATAATAATAATAATAATAATAATATGGGTAATACATGAGAAAAACATATATTCTTCCCAACGCAACACTCTACATACTGCAATCTGTTAATGAGAAAAACAGAATAATTCGCACCTCCACAAATTTCCATCTGGACAACACAAGAAAAATTACATGCCTACCAACACCACACACAGCCAAGCATATACCATTCCTTTCAATTGTCTATATACAAAATTGGTTCGAATCTCCAAAACGTCATCATACAGAGAACAGAAAAATCTCCTTTATATACTGTAGACTCAAAATACTTCCTTTGTTATGTACCTATGTGTATTGTCCACTTGTAATCTTTATATAAATCAAAACTGGTTCGCCTCTATACAAGCCTTCCTCTGTAAAAGTAAAGCAAATATCTCTTCTCCAGGAATATCTATACTCTTTTTAGTGTACATATTCGCTCCAAAACACGTATATATATATATCTACATTTTTCCTTGCAAACAGAATTTCAGTTTGCAAAGACACAAGTAGCTCGCATCTCAAAAAATCCTTCATCAAAAACGCGACCAAGAGTATACATTCATTTCCCTCTTTAGAATAAAAAAATTTCCTTCATTATAAACAAATGCATTTTTTTCCTGCAAACAATCTTTCAGTTATCAAAATAAAAATCTCACAAAAAAAAAAAAAAAAAAAAAAATGGTCCAGAGAGGCAGCAATATCTCTTCCCAGGAATATTTATAATTTTCAGCATCCAAATTCTCCCGCTAATATCCGTACCTGAATATTTATTTCTCCCTCACGAACAGTACCTCACTAAGTACAAAAATTGCTCGCATCTCAAAATATCCTCCATCAAAACCAAGCAAAAATAAATAAATAAATAAATAAATAAGAAACACATCTTCCTCTTTAGCCCCCAAATTTTTCCTTCACTATAAACTTCGGGTATTTTCCTTCATTGTGAATTTAAGTATATTATTTTGGCTCAGAATAAAAAAATGGGTGGTATTTCCAAAAAGCCGTGGTCCAAAAGTTGCAAAATCGCTTCCTGGCAATATCTATACTCATTTACCACCCAAATCCCCCCAAAAAAAAATCATATATGTATTTCTCCCGTGCAATCTTTCAGCCAGAGGAAAACAAAAACGGCTCGCATCTCCCCCAAAACCGTGGTCCTGAACGCTGCAATAAGTTCTCGACTCTGGCCGGGTTTGAGCACGTCTGGGCCTCTCTTATATCTAGGTGGGGATGTGTACCTGTCACATATTTCACACATGCCTCTCTGATCACCGCCTAAATGATATGGATCAAATCAAAGCCCGTCCAAACCCGAGGCGAAATCATACGTGGGGGTAAGATGAATGCCCTTCGAGTGGATATGTTGATGAATGCTAATCATTAACGTCAGGAGTGTAATTGCGGAGATCCATTGGCTTGGTTATGTAGTGGGCAATAGGGCAATTATCCTGATCGCGGGACGGCTTCATGGGCTGAGGGCACTTGAAGAAGGGCAAGGTTCATGAAGGAGAGAGAGAGAGAGAGAGAGAGAGAGAAATTCATGCTTATCTAAAACATCCTGAACGCCCCTTAGATACTGTACTATATTTTCACACACACACACACACACACACACACACACACACACACACACACACACACAGGTGATGGGGAAGGTGGAGGAATGATGGGAGAGTCTTGGGATAAAATGGTGGGAATAGGAGGATGGGTGTAATGGGGGAGCATAAATGGGAGGTTAATGGTAATGAGGGAAGGGGGAGGAGAATGGGGAGGTGGGGGAGGGACGTGGAGGGGAAGGTAAAGGAATGGATGGAGGGTGGATGAGGATATACCTGAGAGAGAGAGAGAGAGAGAGAGAGAGAGACAGAGACAGACAGACAGACAGACAGACAGACACACACACACACACACACACACACACACACACACACACACACACACCTCGAAAATCAATGCACTTTATAGAAATACACCCTGTTAAATTTTACTACACCATTTATCTGTTTACATGAGAGGGTGGGAGAGGGTGGGTTGTGGGTGGGTGACGGGGGTGGGCTGGCGTGGGTCGGGTGGGGTTCGTTTGGGTGGGATGGTGTTGGTGAGGGTGGGTGTAGTTGATGGGGTGAAGGTAGGGTTGGTGGGGGTTGGGATCGAGTTAGTGGGGTGGAGGTGAGGGTGGGGTGGGGATAGGTTGGTGGGTGTGTGACTCGTGCGGGTGTGGGGGAGGTCGTGGAGTAAGGTTAGAGACTGAAAGGGTGAGAAAAGGGTGACTTATATAGGGTGAGTGAAGTAATGAGTAGGGTGAACGAAAGGGAAAGATGAGAAGAGTTAAGACATAGGTAAGGAAAAGTGAAAATGGTGGGTAAACTGAATGACAGGTATGAAAGGTGTGAAAAAGGATGAGTAAGGTGAGTAACTAGAGAGGAAGGATGAGTAAAAGGTAAAGCAGGGTAAGGTTTGAGTGGGAGAAGGGTGAAGAGGGTAACTGGATGGGTAGGGTGAGTGACAGGGGGTAAGACATGTGAGTGGAAATAGTGGGTAGGATGAGAAATAGGGCGAGGTAGGGTGGATGGAAGGGTAGGCAAGGGTGAGTGAAGGGATGGGTACGGTGAATGAAGGGGGTGGTGAGATACGTGACAGGGTATGAAAATTATGTGAAAAATGGTGGGTAGGGTGGAGGGAGAGGTGGCAGGGTGAGGTTAGGAGCTGTCAGTGTGAGAAAGGTAGGGTGAGCGAAAGGGTGAGTAGAATGAGTGAAGGAGAAGGAAGGGTCAGTGGAAGGTTGGGAAGGGTTTATGTGAGAGCAGGCTGGAAAAGCGAGGGTGTGAGGGAGGGAGTAAACAGGGTGAGAGACTCGGTAGGGTAATTAGAATGAACTAAGGAATGAACAGGATGGGTAGGGTGAGTCAGGGTGAGTTAAGATGAGAAGGGTGAGTCAGGGAGGGGACAGGATGGGTAAGGTGAATCAAAGAGTGATTCACGAGGAGTAAGTGAGTCGGTGAAGGGGGAGGATGAGAAAGGTGAATCAGGGGGTGAATAAGCAATGTGAATTAAGGTGAGTTAAGGTGAAAGTAGGTTGATTAACGTGAACGAAAGAACGGATAGTATGAAGGGAGTAAAGCAAAAAACGAATAGTATGACCAGAGTGAATTAGGGTGTAAAATGGAGCAGGCAGAGTGAGTCGGGGAACAGAGTGAGTCAAGGAAGGGCAAGATGAGTAAGGTGAATAAGGGATAGAGTATGAAGAACAGGAGTAAATAAATAAAACATGCAAGGTGAAACAGTGTGGATAAGATAGATAGATAGATAGGTAGATAGATAGATAGACAGATAGATAGATAGATAGATAGAGAGAGAGAGAGAACGTGCAGGCATCCCCCTCCAGTACCTGACAGAAAAGTAAGCAAGATGAACAGAATGAGTAGACGAATGGATAAGAAAGAAGATGGTAAACATGAGAATGACCATAATAAATAGTGAAGTCACGGAGTAAACAGGATGAGTAACTCTAATCGAGGAGAGTGAGTGAGTATGGCGGGACACAGGATGCATAATAGCGTGAGGAGTAACTAGTGTGAAAAAAACGAACATGAGGTAAATCCTATAGTAAGCAAGAAGGTAAGGTGAGTAAGTGAGTGAGTGAGTGAGTAAAACCAGCGGGTATGCAGGACAGACAGTGTGAATCAAAGTATGAACACACTGTAGTAGTGTGACTGAAAAAAAAAGGCGAAATGAAACAGGCAAAAGTAAATAGGGTAAACTGAATGATGTCGCGGATTAAACAGGATAAGTAAAAGGTGAATGAAGGAGAGTGTTCGTGACGTCACCCCCAAGCCATGCACTCTATATGGTAAATAAATCGTGCACTCAGATAACCCAGCCTCCCTGTCCATCGCCTGGTGGGGGGGGGGAAGGGGGATGAGATTGTCTGGGAGATAATGAATGGTAATTTGGATGGATAAACTATTAGAAATTTCAGCTTTCTTTTTCTCCTTCGTGGTGGTGGTGTTGCGAGGGTATTCTCGTGGACTTAGAAGACCCCCCTTAGCACCTCCACCTTAGCGATTTATTTTGCATAATATACCAAAACCACAGCGCGGTGATGGAACTATATATTTGCCATCACCAGATAATTTGCTTCATTTTTGGATGGACCTATTGTAGTGAAAAACGAGAAAATTAGCAATCCATTCAGGACGTGAAAAAATAATAACTTCTGATACGCAAAAGAAGAAAGAACCGAAGGCTGATCGCTCATTAATTTCGAGATACCTTGCGACATTTGCGCTTAAAAGTCTGGAGATCATAGGCAGTGGGAGAGACAGACTGGGGAAGTGAATTTCAAATGAGTATATCTGTCTATCTAACTATTGCCAGACGCCTTAATTCCGCAAGGGGTGGCCACAAACAAATCTCCTCCAAGTCGCCCTGTCCCCCGCCATTTCACTGCCTTCCTTCCCAGCTCACACATCCCTCTCTCATATACCTCTCCACTCCCTACGAGTACAGAATATAATGGAAGGGACAGGAAGTGTCAGGGAGCCTCCAAGCCCTACGAGTACAGAATATAATGGAAGGGAAAGGGGGTGTCAGGGAGCCTCCTAGCCCTACGAGTACAGAATATAATGGAAGGGAAGAGGGTGTCAGGGAGCCTCCTAACCCTACGCGTGTCCAAGCCTCTTCATGATTGACTTGAGGGGGGATAGATTACCAGCGTGTTGTTCCACTGGGTTCTGTTCCGGAAAATATTCGTGAAAATATCCCAGACGTGAGGGAAAGGTGATTGAAAGCCCGTGGAGGTTAATGAGGATGGTGGTAATGATGAAAGTGGTGATGGTGATGGCTGTGGTGGTGGTGATGGGATGGGAGTAATAGTAACTGTGTGGTGATGGGATGAGAACGGCAGTGGTGTGGTGATGGGGATGGTGGTGGAGATGGTAGGGGTGGTGTTGGTGGAATGGGAATGGTGGTGGTGATGGGGATGGGGATGGAGATGATGGTGGAGATGTAGTGGTGATATTGGTGGAGCTGGAATGGTGATGGTGATGGGAATAATGGTGGAGACGATGATGATGATGGATAATACATGTAGTTAATATGATGAGACAAAGAATACGCAATAAAAAGAAAGATGATGATGATGATGATGATGATGAGGATGAGGATGAAAGTGACGGTAATTTTATATAGCCTCTTCAGTACGATTACACTGTTTACATACTATTCTTGCTCTCCCCAGACGATTTTATTCAGCGTAGAAGAGACCCCTCGAAGTGAAAAGATTAAGGATGATTTTAGTGTGTGTGTGTGTGTGTGTGTGTGTGTGTGTGTGTGTGTGTGTGTGTGTGTGTGTGTGTGTGTGTGTGTGTGTGTGTGTGTGTGTGTGTGTGTGTGGTTATGTTTTGGTCAAGGCTCCACGCTCCTCTCACACGTCAAACAAGACAGGAAGATGGCCGACTGCCCCTCACCCTTCTCATATACCATTCCTCACCTCCCCTCCGGCGCTTCAGAGGGTCGCCTTCCCGTGGTGACGCCGACATGCACGGATGGGAAAGCAGCCAGACACGGACGGGGGAACTACCAGGGCATGCAAACGGCCCTTAACACTCCCTACCCCCCGAAAGGATGATGGTGGGCTGCAGCGTCGGTCCTCAGGGATTGAAGCGGCCGTTTTTCTGTGGTCAGGTTCGCGTCCATATGATTCTGGGATTACAACAACAACAACAACAGCAACAATAGCAACAAACATCATCAAAAACAACAACAACAACAGCAGCAGCAACAGCCTCTCCTCTCCTCTCCTCTCCTCTCCTCCCCTCCCCTCCCCCCTACAATTCTCTCTCGCCTCTCCCCCAACTCCTCCTTATTTTTGGGGGGATGGGAGACTCCGTAAAGCCTTCTCCACAGCGATTTATTTTGCAAATCACGCCTTGAACCCTTGAATTACCTGGCGTATTCTATTACTGTATCCTTGCCACCTCCAGACGATTTTATTCAGCACAGGAAAGCTCTCTTATAATGACGCTAACCCCTCCAGTCTGAAAAGTCCCTCCTCGGCTTTTTTTTTTTATACAAGGAAGAAGGAACCAAAGGCCAGGAGCCCGCAAACCGTTCCTTCAAAAAAATACAAGAGAACCAATATCAAGATGCATTTAATCGTCTGAAAAAAGCATGTATATAAAGTATGTGTTCAGACTGAAGGGGTTAAATCTTACTAAGGAAACGTATATCACTCCTAACGCCATCCGGTGACATAGAGGGAGGCCTTCACGTGGTGGCACTGATATAACTAGGCGGTGAAGCTGCCCGGTTATACAAATGTCCCTTAACTCCCTCCCTATTCCCGAAAGAAGGATGGTGGAGGGCGGGATAAAGGTAACTTCAGCCTGCAGTCCACTGGGTTCACGTCTAAATGAACCTGGGGCCACAGCAACAACAACTACTACTACTACTACTATAACCTCCTGCTAATATTCTACCCTTAAATATTTTCAAACAATTAATACGATTCCTAATGTGCCAACCCCTCTTCCCTCAACCCTCCCTCCCCTCTTCTCAACCCCTCCCGCCACAACCCCCCCTTCAACCCCTCCGAAAACTCCGCCATTCTCCCTGATGCTGGGCCGAAATTTTCCCCACTTAAATCTTCGGAAGTAAATCAGGATGGGAGGCGTAAAAGCAGAAAGAATTACGAAAAGGGAAAATTGGTGAATCTGTTGTTGGGTTGCGATGAGGTTGGCTTTAGATGTGGTTGAGTAAGGGCTGGGCTGGGGTTGGGTTGGGAATGGGTTAGGTTGTGGCCGAGAGGGGGGGCTGGGTTGGGGTTGGCTTTAAATTGTGGCCTAGTGGGGGTTGGGTTGGGGTTGGAGATGTTGTTGTTTTAGGCTGTGATCGAGAGGAGGTTGGGTTGGGTCTGGGTTGGCTTTAAACTGTGGCAGAGAGGGGGTTGGGTTGGGGTTGGCTTTACGTTGTGGGTGACTGGGGGTTGGGGTTGGCTTTAGGTATGACCATGAAGGGGTTGGGGTCCGATTGAAGTGGCTTTAGGTTGCAAAAGAGAAGAGGCTGGGTTGGGGTGGTAGCCGAGAAGGGGATGAGTTGGGGATATGGCCGAGAGGGGTGGGCTGCTTTGGGGTTGAGACTGACTTACGTTGTGGCCAGGAGAAGGCTGGGGTTGGGCTGGGGTTGTGGCCGAGAGGGTGGACGCTAATGTTAGGGAAGCAATTACAACGTGGCGGATGAGATTGGGGCACTTGAATAAATCAGAATAATTGGCGACGTCCCGACCGCCTTTGACAGGTTAAATTCCTCGGGATGTTTGGGTCCGGCCACGTTTTCCACGCCACGTCATAATTAGACAATGATGAAGCTGTGTCGAGACCAAGGAAGGGGCGATATTAAGAAAATGATAAAGGAATGTGCAGGCTAAGACGATACCTCCTTCTCCTCCTTGCAGGGAATCTCGTAAAAATGTCGAGTTTCATTGATGGATGCCGTAGGAACAAGTCTTTTTTGATCTCCATATAAGGTGGGTGAATTATCTCGGTAAGTGTTTTTAAAAAGGGAAATGCGAGGAATGTAAAGTGAGGGAGCGGTGAGGGTGGGATGGGAAGGATGAGAGAGAGAGAGAGAGAGAGAGAGAGAGAGAGAATTTGCTTTCAGTACTTCAGCAAGAGAATGAACACGGCGGAATTTAAAACATCTTATCTACACCTTAAACATCATCTTTTTGAGAGAGAGAGAGAGAGAGAGAGAGAGGAAATAAGTGAGAGCGAGGCAGCGAGACCCCAAATGAGAGACTATACAGAGCGATGGAGGCGAAGGGGTTGAGGCGTCGAGATATATTGAGCGGCTTGACAGTAAGAGATGCATGTAGCTTGTAAATCATGCCGTAATTATTGGGTCGCTTGCCAAGGGAAAAAAGAATTCAGTATAAAGAAGGCTGCGGTAATCATTCAGATCCTGTAGGTATCATCGCTGCCCATCACAGACCCATGGAGCCACGACCCCAAGGAAACGAGGAAAGAGAGGAGGGTTTGGTGAAGGGTAAGGCAGATACATGAAACAGATGGTGGTAGACAGTGGTGTGGTGCTGGACAAATACATTGCACAGATGGTGAAACAGAAGACAGTGATAGTTAAAACTGTTGTGGTGTAGGTTTGGTTATCTGGTTGTTCACACTGGCATTAGTATGTAAGCTTCCACCCCACACACTCAGGGACAACCAGCGGGGCTCGAACCCACGTCCCCCAAACATGACAGCAATACCAAACCGACTGAGCCACAGGGTTACCTAAAATCCCTAAGCTGCCAGAGTCCATGTTACAGATCACCATGAAGATTATTTGAATGAAAATTATCAGGGTATTTTCATGACTCTGCACTACGAGGCAAACCATACGATCTTTTGTACTCCAGGAAACCGTTCAGTCGCATCCGTATAACCAACGAAATAATGCTGATCGAATGGGGTAGTAACAATAGCAACTGCAATCCCAGCCTCACGTGGATGTGAAGCCAGTGGGCTGCATGTTGATGTTACCTTCTTCCTGCAATCCACCACCCTCCATTCGGAGGATATAGAGGAGACAGGAATGTTTGCATAACTGCGCAGCTCCACCGCCCAGTCTTTGCCACCACGTGAAGGCGTCCGTCTCCAGCACCGGTCTAGTGGGGTAACGTCGATAACGTTTCGGGGCCAAAGAATGGGTTGGGATTAATTGCTCACATAAAGTCACTAAAGGAAAAGCGACTGGTCACCTTCCTCGGACTGCAACGCACTTGATGGGGCAAGAAAGGATTGGATGATTGATGGATGGACTTGTGTGCAAGCTCAGCAAGCATTTTTGTAGATAGTGACTAAAGAGCAGTGCAGTGCACATTAAAAAAAAGAAGAAGAAGAAGAAGAAGAAGTAAAATAACGTATGAAAATCAAATAGAAACATTTTTTATATGAGAATGGTGCACAAATGTTTGATGTATAAAAACACATCACATCAGCAAACTGAACAAGCAGCATATTTCAAGTAAACAAATTTATCCCTTAAACGATGTACGCAAACCAGATAACTAACTAAGGAATGAAAGGTCATCATAAAACATATCGCCAAAAACAAACTCCGGCACCAAGCCTGTGTATTTCTTGCGTGGCCACAGTGGGTGAGGATTGAGATTAACGAGACCCCCAACACCACGACCAAAGGCACTAATCAAATGGGCGTCCAGTCATTGAGTGTGATTATTCCTTGCTCTCTCAATATGTACTCAGGGGTTGTTAGTCTCCGTCTTGCACAATGTCTGATTAGCGTTGGGGTCGCGTTAACAAGGAGCCCAATTTAGAACTTAATGTGAAATGATGAAATAATAATACCCAATGTTGTTAGGACACAGTAAGACTTTTTTCCTTGTAACGTGACATCATGAAAATAAAAGATAATGAATGGTGCTGAAGCAATATCGTTTTTTTCCTTTCGCAATATGATATGACGATATAAAAAATTACCGAGTGATGAAACAATTGCAGATTTTTTCCTAGCAATGTGATATGATGAAAAAGAAAAGTGCTGAGCGATACTGGGACAACAGGAGCCCTTTACCATGTAGAATGCAGTACCTACGACTAATCTACTGAACGGCAGAACCTCTCCACAAGGAGGGAGAAAACCACACCCCAATATATATCCTTAGGACAGGGTATGGCATTTGCACGAATGAACCATTACGCTTGTCTTAATTATTCACAGTAGCGTCAATTATGCAGATCGACTTTTTCATATGTGGTGGGGTTAATTTTTCCAATTGATCTGAACATATATCCACCCCTACACTGACAACTCCATCCTTAATTATCCCATCCGCTTCACAGCCTCCATCACAGTACACTTCTTCTACAGCCCTTAATAGTGGAGGTCCTCAGGCTTCTGTCTTTTCACTAACTCCCTTCCGCCTATTTATCACTGACTTTCTGAGCTGTATATCTAACCCTATCCACTCATCGCTCCATCCTTCACTTTCCCATCCACTTCTCACAGCGTTCATCACATCAGTCACTACAATAATCATGCGGTGAGGCTCTGGCACACCTGGCATCTGGCTTCTGTTATCTGACTGGGGTAAAAGAAACCTTGCTGTCTTGAGTGCTCAAAAACTCAATTCCCCATCTTCCATCTCGCCTTTATCTCCCACATAAACATCCCTTACCTTACAGCAATACGACACTCAACCCTTCATCATCTCTCAATGCCTTCGATGCCTTATTCTCTCGCGATCTGCCTTGGAGCGGTCACATTACTTCTCTTGCAAAATGGGCCTCTCAAAGACTGGGTGTAATGAAGAGGTTCCGTGCTCTCTAACTCTCTGTGTAGGCTTTTATTTGTGTTTCAAGTACAGCTCTCCCCTGTCTCTTACTAACTTTGATTAGACTTTGGCACAGTAAGGTTCAAGGCATCTGGAAGGGAATCTATAGACTGAACAAGTTTTCGCAAGGCCAGGGCTTTTTTCATCATCACCATCATCATCATCATCTTGACCCTCCTCATCCCTCTCCTCCTCCTCCTCCTCATCATCATCATCATCATCATCATCATCCTGACCCTCCTCACCCCTCTCCTCCTCCCTCTCCTCCTCCTCATCATCATCATCGTCATCATCATTATCATTAGCATCCTGAGCCTTCTCCTCCATCTCCTCCTCCTCATCATCATCATCATCAACATCAGTATCCTTTTCCAGCGTAAAGATAAAAGAAAAAATCTAAATACTGTGAGCCAAAAGAGGTAAGTGTAAGTTCACACAGAATAAAATCTAAAACAACACAGTGGAGCATATCTAAAAACCCCTGAAAGAGTGAGTGAGCTTTGCCATTTGGTGTAATCTGCGGTAATGACAAGAGGCGAACATTTGGACAGCTGATCCCATAATGGCATGACGGCTGCAGGTTCTCTCAGTTGCCGATTCTTCCTCGTAAATAATCCTCTTAGAATCCGACACACTGCGACGTTCTGATGATTCTAATAATAATTCTAATAATTCTCTACTGTTGACCGCACCTAAACTGGATTCTATTTAGGATTATCTGTCCCCTAACACGAGAAACAAACTCACCAAGCTTCAAGAGAGACAAGTTGTAATTATTCTCTAGTTCTTATCATAATTATCTTTCCCTATGCTGACTATAATTATCTCTAACCAGATTTTGTTTAGAGTTATCTGTCCCTTAACACGATAGCAAGAGACCAAATTCTAATAATTTCCTGGTTATCCGATCTATAGTTAATTTATTTTCATCTGACAGAACCGGGTCACTCTCCCAACACAAGTACTACGTCGCGGTTGTATGAAATTCGATGGACCTGAGTTTTGACGTAGCAGTGAGTCTCCTTGGTTGCTTGTCAAATCAATACTCCAGTCTGACTACACCTGGCCATCAACCAAGCTGGAATGAGTTAAGAATCTTTGCCAAATGAAAACGAAAAGACCATAGTGATGAGTACAATTACCTCCTCGGTCAGTATTTTCTTCCCAACAATAAGACCGAAACAAAGCAACTTCAGAGAGACATAAGTTCTAATGTCTCTAACGTTGATTGCAATTAGTCCTGCAATTGGATATGTTTCGGTGTATCTCCCTTGCAACATGAGACCAGAACAGACAGCAACGTTTATGAAAGACAAAGATCTAATATGTATCTAACGTTGATTGCCATTGACTCTGCAACTGGATTATGTTTCAGATTATCTCCCCTGCAACACGAGGCCAAAACAGACAGCAACCTTCACGAGAGACACAGCTCTAATAAGTCTTTAGTCCACAATTATCCCCGCAACTGGATTATGTTCCGGATAATCTGCCCCCCAAACACGAGACCCAAACACAAAGCAACCTTCCTAAGAGAGACACTATTTCTCCCACAACGATGGCATCAGAATCTAAAATAACACCTGGGAGTCGAAAAGCGCTGGGATATTGAGCCAGTTTAGGCCACAGCTGGATGCCACAATTCCCAGGATGCAAAACAAAACAGTGGGGGAAATCACCTCCTGCCAATTTTGTGGTCACGCAATGGTACGTAATTAGAAGTCTGGCTGGAGTAATTCAGGCGTGTGTCTTTGATCAGTGTGGGTAATCAGGACCCCCCGGCGATATTTTGGCCAAGTTGCATTTGTGGATCGATGCTGATCTGACAGGGATAACACACAAGGTGTTAGTCTGGCACTCAACCACACCAATCACACAGCTTCAACCTTGCCTTGGACTGCAGTGCACCTGTGCACGCAGACTAAGTCAACATAATTACATTTTGCAGTAAGGTATGGACGCAATAATTACCGCAGTAACGTGAAACACAACAGGCTAGTAAATATCCACTATCAGCAGACTTGAGAAATATCTGGGACATTTGTAAAGCGACTGCCTTCCTACTAAGCAGTACTGAAAACTTTTAAAAATCTATGTAATTTCCTGATAAAGATGAAGACACCTGCTTTCGAAATGTCCTGAAAAATCGTTTGTCTGCAGTGGGTTTTTACCAACACGGGAAGTTTTCATAGTATGACTGTGAGCCATTCGTCATCGCTCAAGGAGTTGCTGAAATTATAAGGATGCTTTGGTAAATCCCACGTACTTATGCAATGGCCATGAATATTACCATAAAATACAGCTCATGATGTTTGGGAAATAATTTGGATGCCTTACTAGACACTCATTTAGTAAGAACAACCCAAGAAATGTGTTTCGTATACCAACATATATATTCACAGTTCGAGGACATTTTTGTATGTATGTATGTATGTATATTTCTGTGTGTGTGTGTGTGTGTGTGTGTGTGTGTGTGTGTGTGTGTGTGTGTGTGTGTGTGTGTGTGTGTGTGTGTGTGTGTGTGTGTGTGCGTCGCTGAGAGCTGTGTCGAAGAAGGCGGGATGCTTCTGCTTGCAATACACCCAGAAAATGTGTACAACATAGCATTCATATTAAACGTGCAAGGACATTTAAGAAGTGTGTGTGTGTGTGTGTGTGTGTGTGTGTGTGTGTGTGTGTGTGTGTGTGTGTGTGTGTGTGTGTGTGTGTGTGTGTGTGTGTGTGTGTGTGTGTGTGTGTGTGTGTGTGTGTGTGTGTGTGTGTGTGTGTGTGTGTGTGTGTGTGTGTGTGTGTGTGTGTGTGCGAGCGCTATTCTCCGCCTGTGTCGTCACACTACGGGCTGCCTGTGCCTGCTACACCAATCTGAGATAATCTTGTCAACATGAAAGTCGCCATGGCACAGCTAACGTACTTATGAGCCAGGTAAATATCCAGTGAGATTCTCAGTACACATCCTTAAAGAAAATTCCCTGTGAGTCTTAGATCTTCTTTGTGAGGCTCTACACTACACTACTCTCACCTTAACCTGGCCCAGATTATCGTCCTTTTGGAGCTTATTTCACGCAGCTCGGTGACAGAAAAAGTGCTAAGGCTCCACATCTTTATCACAGCACTTCATCGTGACTAGCATCATATTCTAGTGTTAATCAATGAAAAAAACACAAGCCCCTACCCACTAACGGGAAACATTCACATGTAAACATCCACAAGAACCCTTACATACAATCAACAGTACACACATATACAACACACAAATACACACACACACACACACACACACACACACACACACACACACACACACACACACACACACACACACACACACACACACACACACACACACTAACAACGCCTTGAGGACAAATTACTCCGTTTCGCTGACACGCCGCTCCCCAATTGGTCTTCGCTGACGCCCTAACGACCAATCATCTCGCGGGACTCAACCACCCAATTACCTAACCAACCACCCCAGTTAACGGGGGGCACGTGACAACCTTCCCTTGGGCTCACGTGTTAGTGGATTTGGGGATCCGTAACACCTCTTCCTTAGCGATTTATTCTGCATGTTATACCTCAGTGTCCCCTTAGACTTTATTGACGCAAATCATGTCGACAGTAAAAAAAATAAAAAATAAAAATAATAACAATAATAATAATAATAATAAAAGAAAAAGTCATCTTACAATTGCTCTCAAATGCTCTCCCACATGTTCAATTGGCACCTGAGTTTGGGGACAGGGTAATGAAATGAGTGTTGGTAAATGACTGTGAAGACATGATGAAATGAAGAAAAAAATGCTACTGATCTAGTGTTTATAGCGTGATTCGTAAGTGCTTCGAAAGTGATGATAATAATAATAATAATAATAATAATAATAGTAAAATTAATAACATTAGTAGTAGTAGTAGTAGTAGTAGTAGTAGTAGTAGTAGTAATAATAATAATAATAATAATAATAATAACAATAATAATAATAATAACAATAATAATACATCTTTTATTCTTGCCGGCCTAAAATTATATGCAACAGGAGAGACCCCTCGCAGTGAAGGGATTAGACCTATTAAACCAACCATTCAGAGGGAATTTTTGAAGCTTCACTATCATCTTTGTCTGAGTCCATCGCCACCATCATTTTAGCCCGAGCTGACACTAATTCCGCAAAACTATTTCTTCATTTCCTTCGTCTCCCTCTCTCCACCTACGCTTCATCACGCCAGGTAAATAAAAGGAGAGGAAGGACAGTAAAGGGTGCTGATGGTGAAACAGGGGATTGTGGTAGACAGTGGTATGATGTAGGTATGGAGGAGGGAAGGACACATGCAAGGTACAGATGGTGAAGCAGAAGGTAATGGTGGTAGGCAGAGGGTAGGAGGAGGTTAGGACAGACATACAGCACAGATGGTGACAACAGAAGATAATGATAAGCAGTGGTAATGTGAATCGATATATGGCACAAACACTGAAAACACAGTGATAAAAATACGGGCTGAACCAATACAAGACATACAAGGTCAAACAGAAGACGGTGATGTTAGGCAGTGGTATGAAGTAGGTCTTGTTACTAGACTTATGGAATTGGACTAGCTTGTGGGGTTAGGTGTAGGGTAGGGCTGACTCAAGGCACAGATAGTGAGACAGATATAAAATCCAGACTCTGATGCATACAGAGACGGTAAAACAGAAGATTGACAGACAGTGGCAAGGCGAAGTTTCGTTATTAAGTTATCTATCTATCTATCTATCTATCTATCTACCGATCGATCGATCGATCTATCTACCTACCCACAGCCCGACACATTAATCTCAGAACGGGTGGCCACAAATGAATCGCCTCTTCACTCTGCCCACTGCCATCAGGGCGGGCTATCCCCAACTCACATTCCCTCTCTCACATGCCCAAATAAAAAAACAAACACATAACGTCACCGTAGGGCAAGACATAATCGCCACTGTTATTATGGCTGCGGTGGTCAGTCCCGGGAAGTAACTAAGCCAAGAAGTAATCCTATAAAACCCGTCATTCTGGCCACAACCACCCCTGATTCTGAGGTCATTACCAAGATGCGGCGGCTTTTCCTGGCTTTACCAAATCACCCTCTGCGTTTTTGTCTGTTTTACCTCAACGATGAAATGTCTCTCCCTCTTTACCTTTCAGCGCTCAGGTTAATCTTTTGAGTGAGAAGGTTGTCTGTCTGCTGCATAGAATTTACAAAAGTCACCTAGAATATAATCGTTCAGTTCTACCATCGATGTGAAGAAAAGCAGAGATATTTTCTGTGACCCTTTTACTGCTTATAGACTCTCCCTGCTATATAAATCATCCAGAACTAGTGAAAATAAATATATATCAGCGTTCAAGCACTGCAGTTAATGAGTTAATATCCGGAAATCTACAACACCCAGTTAGTCAAGCTCTCCTCTTGGTTCTCCATAATGTAAAACTGCAAGATGACGAAAGAGATACAGTGGGTGGAGGGTATTTTATAAACGAATACTTCATACAAACACTGGTTAATTTTCTGGCTGCGAATTTATACAGAGTAATTAAAATGGGATATTCATAGTACGATCGTCTACTGTCAAGTCGTCTTTATAGTTTCAACACTATGGTGATTATATTGTACTTGCACAATTTTCTTTCATCACCACCACTATCATCATCATCATCACCATTAGAGAGAGAGAGAGAGAGAGAGAGAGAGAGAGAGAGAGAGAGTGTGTGTGTGTGTGTGTGTGTGTGTGTGTGTGTGTGTGTGTGTGTGTGTGTGTGTGTGTGTATTCATCTGCGTGTGCTTGAAGCGAGGTAGGATTCAAGAGGGCGTGTGTACGTTCATTTAGACCAAAGGCGTGTGTGCGTGGATTCGTGTGCGTGTGTGCGTGGGGCGAGGCAGGGAGTTGCAGAGTTAATGACGTTTCATGACAATAGGACCATCAGAAGGCCTCACTTTGGGGGGATTGGCTGATTTACCTAATGGGGATTTAACCAAGCAGGAGCAAGTCGCCTATTAATCCACATCTGCCTGACCTGGGGAGATTAAACTTGATGAAAATTACCAGTGAAAGGGTCGTGTCCTCTTGATGACTGTCCTGCCTCTGAATTTTGGCTTCGGTGCTCTCTCTCTCTCTCTCTCTCTCTCTCTCTCTCTCTCTCTCTCTCTTACTGTATTCTGTATCTTTCTTGATTACTCTTTTTGTTTGTTTTTTATTCAATGTTCTGTTCATCATTAACATACCGAACACACTGCCCTACATCAGTTTTTTTTTTTTTTTTTTTTTACTTTTCCTCACTGCATTCTCCCTCTCTTTTCTGCTTTATTTTTTACCTTGCTTTACTATAGTCTGTATCTGTTCTGCTGTTCTGTATTTGTTCCTGTTTTACGTTCTGTTGGTCACTGACTATTGTGTTCGTCCCGTTGTATTTTTGTCCCAGGTCAATTATAGTCTGTAACAGTTCTTCTCTATTCGTCTACATATGTAAAGAAACATATGAGGGGACATGCTACTATCACTCCTTAATGCTGGCCAAGGTTTACGATAACCTTACACTTGGAGCACAGGCGGACTGCAAGACGAACACGTTAACACCGTCCCACCGTGGCTCCACTTCTATAATAATAATAATAATATTATTATTATTATTGTTGTTGTTATTATTATTTGTAATATTATTATTATTATTAATAGGTTGAGACGAGTGAAATCGACCAACAACGGCAGAAAGACATAATGACACAAATAAGCAGAGAGCAAGAAGCAAGACAAAAGAATCAGAGACAGCACATACCGGTAACTGAACATTTTACATCAGCCCTGTGCACATGAGCTGAAATGGCACAGGTTGGAGCATCGAACTGCCTGACAACCCTGCCTCTCAAGGCAAAAGGCTTCCACTTCAACAAATAGTAATTTATTGATGTCATAGCCTTGCGATATACGAATCTAAAACCTACCTCAACAGTGTGTCTGTGGTACTGTCTTTGAACTAAACCATGCGATGATTTGCATGAAGGGAGGCTTTGTGTGCATTCGACATGATGAAGTACGCGACCTCACTGCGAAAATGCTGCAGGAAATATGCTGTCACCACAGAGCCAGCTCTCCTCCCTCTAGTCTAGACACTCTGGACGGTGAGCATTTTATCCACAGAACAGCACACACATCAATGATGAAAGAGTGCATGTCAGCGCTCGAGATTTCTGGACACGAGGGCAGAAGGCTTTCATCGACACCAGGATATCTGATCCTATGGCTGCACCATGACCAAACGATCAGTCGTTTGGCTAAGGGCAGCAAGTCACCGCAAAGTGTCTCTCGTGGCTGCACACAAGATGTATGAACAGTAAAAAACAGAAAATCATGGAGAATCCAACATGTGGACCACGGTCGATTCACTCCCCTTATGTTCACAACATCAGATGGGATGAGTCCAGAGGTGGGGAGATTCTACTCGAGACTGGTGAAGGTGCTGTCAGAGATGAAGCATCACTATCAGAGGTCTGAAGCATAGGAGTGCACACCTCGTGAGGTGTGCACTCCTATGCTTCAGGGGAACAAGATCATCAGGCCTAAGGCCTGTCTCTCCGGCGGGGATGCACTGCGAGGCTATTGTGGTCGACAGCCACACTGACCAGCGTCCCCAATAAGTTAATGTCTTTATCAGAACTGTAATATTAATATAAAAATAAAGTATTAATAAAAGTAATTGCATATGGTTGGTAAGCATAGTCGTTGGTGTGTTTGGGGCCAACATACTGTATTATGAAGGTTAGTGTAAACCTTCACATTACAACTCCAAGTGGTGAACTGTATTGTGGAAGCTGGTGCTGATCTTCACAATATGATTTCCAAATGGATGGAGGTGACTTAAAAAAAAAAAAAAAAAAAAAAGCAGCAGCAGCAAAATCCATAATGATGTCCTGGTCGTGAAGGCATTAACGTAGCCTGCAGCAAGCCGGACCTTGGAGCTTTATGGTAAGCACAATTAGCGCCAGTGTAATACCGCAGCATAATGATTTAAGTCCATAATAGACACATTTTTATCGCATCATTATTATGTTATAAAAATGATTACTCTGCAGGGATGGATGGCGGGCGTGTAATTTGACGGATATAAAATCATACTCTGGAAAGGAAGATTATAAGTGGCTGTAAAAGGCGATGCATTAATGAAATTGCACCGCCATGAACAGAACCACGGGAAAAAAAAAAAAAAAAAAAAAAAAAAAAAAAGGAGGCATCGGTTATCGCGTTATGCACATCCTCTCCTTACTCATCCGTGGCATTATGTACAGTTGGCACCATATATACCTGGCAGAGCATCAAAGTGTAGCACAGGTGTAGCATTTGGTACACTTGACAGCCTTGACAGCATCATGTGTTTGTTGGTGGCACTGACTTGAATGAGCGGCGGTGTCATGTATCAGTCGAAATGGCCAGGTAACAATGAAGCATGGACGTTGGAAGTCGTACCTAGACCTCCATTGAACACAGATACACAGTGTCCCAGATTCACGTGTGGCCAATTGCACATCCTCGTTATGGCATCCTATTCTCCTTCAATACTAAATACAAAAAATTCCCTCCTTCCTTTATCCTTTCCAACATGACATACTTTTGGCGAGGGGTATGAAGCGTGAGGGAGTGTGTTTGTTAGCTAATGTTGGACTTTTATTCACTAGTGAATTTATTGATGAAACATAGACAAGTAGACAAAAATATGTTGCTGTGAGTGAGAACCTGCGGCGAGAAAGGTGTTTGTATGTGGAGGGAAAGGGGTGAATAGGAGACGTAGAAGAGAGAACACTAGAGAAAACGGCTGAGGCGAAAGGAAAAAGGGAAGACGAGAGAAACACAGAGGAGGCATAGATGTGAGAGAGAGAGAGAGAGAGAGAGAGAGAGAGAGAGAGAGAATCAGAAACAGCAACATAAACAAAACGAAAGACGAAACCAAGGCAGAGCAACACGAAACGAAACGAAACGAGAATTAAATCGAAAAAAATTATGAAGAGAGAAAGCATATAAGATGATACAAAGGGGTGGAGGATGAAGACGAAAATGAACGAAACAATACGACAAAGAAAAAAATAAAACTCAGTAAAGAGAAAAGGAGGGGATGATATTGAGGGAAGAGGAATAGTACAGAGAGGGAGTGGGGTCAAGGAGAGACGTGGAGGGGGGAGAGGAGGGGGGAAGGAGGAGGAATGGAGGAAAGAAAGAGGGAGAAAAGGGAGAGACAAGTGGAGGAGGGGAGATGAAGAAGTGAAAGCGGGCTGGTGATGTGGAGGAGGTGATGTTGGAGAGAAGTGAAGGGGGGAGGGGGAGAAGATAGGTGGAGAGGAGAGGGGAATGAAGGAGAGATGAAGGGTGGAGATAAGAGGGGAGATAAGTAGAGTGGAGGGAGAGGAAAGGGGAGAGGGGGGGGAAGTAAAGTGGAGGAGGGAATGAAGGAAAGAAGCGAAGGGGGAAGAGAGGGAGGGAGGGAGGTAAATGGAGAAGAGAGGGATGAAGAAATAATACAGAGCAGGGAGGGGGGCAGATAAGTGGAATGGAGGGGGGATGAAGGAGAGAACTGAAGGGGAGAAGGGAGGGGGGATGATGAGGGAGACAAGTGAAGGGGGGAGAGGAGAGGAAGGGGAGGGGAAGGGGAAGGTAGACAGGGGTTCACATGCCACACACTCAGCACCAATTACCTGGTTTTTTTACTTGATTATCAGGCCACAGAAAATTTATCCTGGGCGAATTTTAGAATAAGGAGAGCAGGATCAATTAACCTGTTTTGTTCCACCGCCTGCCCTGAACATCACCCTCCTCCCCCCTTGTGATGTGAGGGAAGGGAAGGAGAGGAGTGGAGATGGAGAAGGAGGAGGTGAAGAAAGATGATGGAGAAGAAAAGGATTTAGAAGAGGAGGAGAAGGAGGAGGAGGGGGATGAGAAAGGGGAGTTTTCAGGACAAAGCTGATAAGTTAAGAGAAACCAGGGGAAGGGGAAGAGATGATCAGGGAGAGGGGAGGTACAAGGAGAGAGGGAAGGGGAAAGTGAAAGGATAGAGAGAAAGAAGAGGGAAGAAAGTGAAAGACGAGAGAAGGGGAAGGATAAATAAAAAGAGGAAGGCTGTGGATTACGTAGAAGAGAGGAGCAAAGAAAAAGGAGGCTGGAAAAGGGGAAAGGGGGAGAGGAAGACAGAAAGATGAGAGGAAGGAAAGTAAGGGAGAGGAGGAAATACATGAGGAGGGCGAGAAAAGGAAACTAGGGGAAATGAGAAAAGAGGAAGATGAGGGAGAAGGAGGCAGGGGAGAGAAGAACACAGAATAATTAGAAGGAGGGAAAGAGGGGAGAGGAAAACATAGGAAGATGAGGGGGAGAAAAGTAGGAGAGAGGAAGAAACAGGAAAATGAGGGAGGGGGGAGGAAGGGGAAAGAAATAATAGGGAGATGAGAGGGAAGGCAGAGAGAGGAAGAAATGGAAAGATAAGATGGAAGGGAGGGAAGTTGGGGAGAGGAAGAAATAAGAAGGGGACGGAGAGGTAGGGGAGAGGAAGAAAAAGGAAGAGGAAGGGAAGGGGGATGATACATGGGAGACAAAGAGGTGGGGGGAAGAGAGAAGGGGGTGAAACGCCCTTATTATAAATTTCGAGAATGCGGATTGGGAAAGTACACGAAAACTGAGAGAGAGAGAGAGAGAGAGAGAGAGAGAGAGAGAGAGAGAGAGAGAGAGAGAGAGAGAGAGAGAGCAGCAGCTTAGGATGAAATTCAAGGATTATTCGTCTCTAAGTTCGTTAACTCACGCAGCAGCCTGTGAGGAGTTACCACGACATAATGACGTTAAGGGCACACAGCTGCCACTTATAAACCTATCTATCTATCTATCCATCTATCTATCAATTTATCTTTCTATCTATCTGTCAATCTGTTGAAGAATCACACACGAACATCCCATTCACATCGAGTAATTTACAATACTCCCATGAACTTGGCTTACAACATGACACTATCTATATATCTACCTATCCATTTATCTATCAATGCAGCACTTCTACATATCTATTTATCTGTCTGTCCTCTACCTGACTCTTCATCCTGTAAGAGCTTTCCTAAAATGACCACCAAACACTTCTTTCCCTACTCATTAACGACCCTTCCTTCCAAGACTCCTTCATCTCACGCGGTCTACATAAACTGAATAAAGAATGTGGAGTTAGGCAAAATAAGACATCATGGTAAATATACATCTATAACCACGCTAAAATAATGTAACTACAATATCCGCTTTCTTAATACATACAGTCTGTCAGCCCTCTCCCAGTACCTTTCAGTCTGTCAGCCCTCTCCCATTACCTGTCAGTCTGTCAGCCTTCTACTTTACCTTTCTTCTGTCAGCCCTCTCCTAAAACCTGTCAGTCTGTCAGCCCTCTCCCATTACCTGTCAGTCTTTCAGCCGTCTACTTTACCTTTCTTCTGTCAGCCCTCTCCCATTACCTGTCAGTCTGTCAGCCCTCTCCCATTACCTGTCAGTCCGTCAGCCCTCTCCCATTACCTGTCAGTCTGTCGGCCCTCTCCCTTACCTCTCAGTCGATCATTCTGTGGCCCTTACCCCTTACTTTTCAGTCTCGCAGCCTTTGACTTTCAGGTTTTCATCCCTTGCCCTTATCACTTCACCAGTCCTCAGCCCTCTCCCCTCATCAGTCGTTCAGTCCATGCCCTCATCCCTCAGACCCAGCCCTCACTCCTGTTACCCTCATTCCTCTCCCCTCATCCCTCAGTCGTTCAACCCCTCACATCCCTCACTCCCCTCTCTCTCAACCCCATCTCGCCTGGACACACTCGAAGTCCTTTTTAACATTTGGACAAGTGTAATTATCCCGGGATGGCGGGTGGCGGCGGCGGCAGACCACAAGCGGCAGAGAAACAATAAAACTCACATACGAAGGCCACCTGCGGGTATACATAACATAGAGCCGTATCCTCGTTGACTTAGGAGGCTCTGTATCATATTTGCAGCGCCTGGGGGTATACACAGGGTCGTATCCTCGTTGACTTGGCAGACTCTGTATCATATTTTCATTGCCAGTGCACCATCATTATCACCACCACCACCACCATCATCACCACCACCACCACCACCACCATGCATACTGAGCTAAAACAAGAGATTGACAATAGAATACCGCACTAGTCACGAAGAACTAATAAGGAAGGAATACAACCATACTATTTTCTTTGCCACTCAGCTACGGAAAATAAGATGCAAAGGAACAGGACGAATCTCTAAATATCGATAAACATACCACACACGAAAATAATGATGTGCCCGTACAATACCTTAAATAAATCGCTAAGGAAAAGGTGTTAGGGGACCCTCCGAGGCCATCCAGAATACGAACCACACAGTTACGCTCTCCTAAATCACTGTGTTCATTTTCACTGTGACACATGAATTAGGCAATTATTCGGTGTGATAATTCTTGAGGGCAGTAAAGTTAAGTAGATTCATAACACCGACCCTAACCAGACAATAGGAATGTTGGTGTATGGCTTTTAGTGCAATACCATACGTAGAGAGATTGCAGGGGCTTTGTGTGTGTGTGTGTGTGTGTGTGTGTGTGTGTGTGTGTGTGTGTGTGTGTGTGTGTGTGTGTGTGTGTGTGTGTGTGTGTGTGTGTGTGTGAATTATATATCATTATTATTATTATTATTATTAATATTATATGTTCTTACCTGAATTTCACTCCATTAAGGTGTGCAACGCTTGCCAGGTGCATCGCCATACTTAATAATAAACAAAAAAATTGTTGTAGGTGGTGGCGACCATCATCCACTCACTTGATGTTGTGCTGCCTACTTCTTCCTTAGCCTTTATCATTCTTTTTCTGTGCCTGCCCTCCTCTCTTCCTATTTCTCCCATCTTTCCTGTCACTTCTTATTGCCTTTCTTTCCATTACAGGTGGCTTTACATTGAGTGATAAGCCAAATGGTTTCGTGTAAGCCATGAAACCATTTACAACACTGGGTGGTAACCATATAACCAAACCATACGTGCTCCCTACGTGTCAGCAAGTGGTGGTTGGTGGAGGGTTAGTGCCCCTCCCTGTAAAACAAATAACTCAAAGTCAAATGGCCATCCCTTACGGGATTATGGCGTCTGGTAATAGCCAGATAGATAGATAGAAAAAAATATTCGTCAAACTTACTTGAGTACAGAATTCCATGTGTCTTTACTAGCATGATATCACACCGACGCAATCTCACAGATGGCCAAGGCTGTCACAACCTTATAACGGACATCATCAGCGCCTTTCTGCAATTAAAGCACAAGAGAACACGAAATTAGTGGAAGAATTATATGCATACACAGATATGGGATGTAGTGTTTATTGTGAGGACAGAACAGCATCCTCCTTAGGTAATGAGTCACAGTTTTTGCAGAATACGAGAAAATGGACAAAAATCACTGAAGTACCATATAGCAGAGGGATGGAAGTGAGAATGGTTCAGCCAAGAGATGAAGTAAGAGGATGAGGTAATGAGAGGTTGAGTGATTCACATTTTGCATGGAACAGGAGTATATGGACAATGAATAAAAATATGCTAGGCGGAAGAGGAATCAGAGAATTATTCGAGTCACACCCACCGCTGCACCCCACCACCCACATCAAACATTTCACCCCAGCCTCACTCACCAAATCAACATCAGTAACCACTACATCATCACCAATCACCACCTACATTACCAGCAACTTCTCGCAACATCCCACACATCACAAGCACCCCCACATCACATCACCACCCATGTCACCATCACTTCCCTTACCAAACCCTTCTCATCTACAAGAAATCCCTGACCTTCCCATCCCCTCACCACATCACATACAATACCACATATCACCACATACATCTCCAACACATCACTCACTATATCACATAACACATCAGCACTACACCATTCCCTCCTCTCCCCAGTATTCACATCACACGCACTCATACAACACCACACAATACCACACACCAACACCACCCCCTCTCACAGCACAATACACACACTCAAACAACATCCAAAATATTAACATCGTTCATCTCCCATCACCACCCTCACCTCCACTACGTCACACAGCACCACACAACACCACAATCCAAAGCCACCCCCTCTCACACCACAACACACACCCTCACCCCTCCATATCCACCCTAACAGCACCGTTCACCACCCCATCACCACCCTCACCTCCACTACATCACACAGCGCCACACAACACCACAATCCAACGCCACCCCCTCTCACACCACAACACACACCCTCACCCTTCCAATATCCACCCTAACAGCACCGCTCACCACCCCATCACCACCCTCACCTCCACTACATCACACAGCGCCACACACCAACCACAGAGCCCCGTGGGTGGTGGAATAGGCACACGTTTAACCCCTATAATTATCTTTGACTTTACAGGCTATAAAATATTTGGCTAAGTACAGTCCAGAAAGGAGGTCAGGGTGTGTGATCTGCAAGGACTCTTTGTTGAGGTCATGCTGGATGGAGTCAGAGGAATGACTGGCTATAAAACTTACTATAAACGGTACTTTTGCTAATAATAATAATAATAATAATAATAATAACAATAACAATTTATATTTATTTTTGTTATTATTATTATTATTACTATTATTACTATTATTATCACTCTTCTTATATCAAGACTATATTAAGTATTACTGTCGTCGCGATTCCAGTCTCTCATTGGCTATTTGTTGTGTGATTGTTAAGGATGATAAGCATGACTTCTGTGTGTGTGTGTGTGTGTGTGTGTGTGTGTGTGTGTGTGTGTGTGTGTGTGTGTGTGTGTGTGTGTGTGTGTGTGTGTGTGTGTGTGTGTGTGTGTGTGTGTGAGGAATCATGGACCGTGAATTCTTAACCATTTTATGAGCAGGAGAGGCCGAGTGAGGACATCAGAATCAGGAAATAAAACAAAAAATTAAATTTAAAAAAAGCAAGACATCATTAGCCTCTTCATTACGACAGGTCTTAAGCTTGAATAAGTAAATAAAAAAAAGGTATAATATTTCCTCGTACAGGGTGTTAATGGATATTGTTTTTTAATTCTGCCGCTGCGACAGATTTGCCCAAGTGGAAAAAAAAAAATGTTTGGAGGAGCCTGAACGTGATATAAAAACACTGAACAATAGCGTCTGGAAGTAAAATGAGAGAGAGAGAGAGAGAGAGAGAGAGAGAGAGAGAGAGAGCAAACTACTAAACGAAGGAGGAGGAGACATATGGTAGCAAATGGACTTAGTGTTGTAAATTAAAGATATAAATACCCAAATAAAAGCTAAAACGTCAGACAGAATAATTTAGCATAAGTGGTGGGGAATTATCACGTGAGGTAAACCAACACTATGGGGTTGAGAGGAGAGTGTGTGGTTTTATCTAGGCAACAAGGTGACAACAGTGCTCTGGTTGGCAATGTGGTAACGCTCCCAACACCCGCACCTGCACATGGCTTACGTTCTCACTATCACACACACACACACACACACACACACACACACACACACACACACACTGCTCCTTCTTGACTTCCCGGGACCTCGCACCCCCAAAAGAATGAAGTCAATCGTTGGGGTATTGCAAAAACATAAACGTAAGCAGATAGCCTAGAAATCTGAGAGAGAGAGAGAGAGAGTATCCCCGTTCATATGTGTGTATTTAATTCTTCCTTCTTTTTCCTTCCACCTTTGGGGTAGAGGGAGCCGTGATGGTCAAGACTGGAGCTGAGGGGCCACAAATCATGGACGCCACGGACAGTTACGAGCCCTCCAACCCGCCACAGCCCTCTCCTC
>NC_136965.1:2960000-2972500 GCF_032717465.1 Coenobita brevimanus | reverse complement strand
ATAACCCTTGCCTCTACTTCGTGTATTCTTCATTCACCCTTGGCTCTACCTCGTGTATTTTTCTATAACCCTTGCCTCTACTTCGTGTATTCTTCATTCACTCTTGGCTCTACCTCGTGTAATCTTCATTCACCCTTGGCTCTACCTCGTGTGTTCTTCATTCACCCTTGGCTCTACCTCGTGTATTCTTCATTCACCCTTGGCTCTACCTCGTGTGTTCTTCATTCACCCTTGGCTCTACCTCGTGTGTTCTTCATTCACCCTTGGCTCTACCTCGTATATTCATTACCTCTTCACCAATCTGTCACCACATCACATAAATAGTTTGATCCATTTTTTACCAAGCTTGGAGGAAGGACTGAGGATTATCCAAGAGGGTTTACTTATTGTTTTTTTTTTCTTTTTGAGAAAAATTGTTCACAGATAAAGGTTACTTGATCAACTTACAATTTTAATCCAAATTACCTGACTCTTGGAAGTGTTCAGGGTAAGGCAAGACAGAAGATATTTGATTTCAAGAAGACTGGCAAAGGTCAAGGTAACAGGGAATGGTCAAATGGCAAGGTCACGTTAAATAGCTTTGTTCAGAATTAGACCAGACTTGGTGGATGGACTGAGGGCAAGGCAGGGACGAGGGGATTCGATTTTGAAACCGCTCATCCAACGCTCAGGGTCATAGGTCAAGGTCAAAGTTCAAACTCATGTGTGTCTGTGTGCACACAATATCTCAAGCAGTTTGGGTTTTATTTTTATGAAACCTGGTGGAAATGTTGAGGGTCAGTTAAGAAGTTGCCCCGTATTTTTTTTTTTTTTTTTTGAACAAAAGGTCGAAGGTGAAGGTCACATGGTAAGGTCAATTTATATATTTTTATCTGCATTCGATCAAAGTTTCCGGAAGGGTTCACGGTAAAGCAAGACTGATGGGTTTTATCGAAGGAGTTTATTGAATGGGTAAGCGTAACACGTGTAGGCTACTCCTCGATAAAATATGCAACTCAGCACTCAGCGGCAACCACAGATCATTATGTGGTGGTGTGGTGTGATGGTGGTAGTGCTGTGGTGTTGTGTGGTAGTGCTGTGGTGTGGTGTGTAGGGTGGTGGCTGTAGTACCGTGGTGTGGTGATAGATGGTGATACTGCTGTGGTGTGACAGGTGGTGATATTACTGCGGTGTGATAGGTGGTGATACTACTCTCGTGTGGCAGGTGGTGTGATGGCGATCATACAGTGGTGTGGTGTGACAGATGGTGCTACTCCTGTGGTATGGTAGTAGTGTGCCGGTGGTAATACATCGATGTGGTGTGATGTAGTTTGGCTTTGTGTAACATAATGTAATGCCAGTGTACAGCAGTTTACCATAGTGTAGTGTAGTGTAGTGTAGTGTAGTGTTGTGTAGTGTAATGCAGAGTAGTGCAGCGTAGTCTAGTGTAGTCCAGAGCAGTGTATTAAGGCGCAGTAGTGTACGTGAGGTGTGTCGACAAACTCAGCCCTTCAACAAAGCCACACATCATTGCAAATACCAAAAAAAATGGGAGGAAAGAAAACACTCCCGGGCCGCTAGTGGCAGCAACAGATCCGGCAAACACAGCCCAACAACACAAACGCTTAAAAAAAGAAAAAAAAAAGTCCAATCAACAGCAGGAACGGAAAAAATATCTAATCAATCGACCAAACCATTAATGACGTTACGACTGCCTCAAGAGTACCCCTTCCCCTTCCCCCTCACCCTCGCCCTTCCCCTCACCCCTCTCCCCTACCTCAGATCGAGACAATGGCCTGGGGCGTTGTGGACTTAGGAGGCTCTACAGAACAACTCTAAGCGATTTTTTTCGTGTTTGCCAGCCCTGTTCTTTCCTTACGTGTTATTTATGAGAACTTTTTTTTATGCCAGTGTTATTTCCTTGGATGTTATTTATGAGAATGCTTGTATACTCTTGCATGTTATTTAGGTCTATGATAATTTTCGTATCCAAGAACTTGTTATTATTCTCTACCGATTAATTTTTGTGTGCCAATCTCTGTAATTTTCTTGCAAGTTATTTATGATGATTTCTACAGCCAGACCCTGCCATTCCCTTACACGTTATTATTGATGGCTATATATTAACACCTTCAGGACAATTACCTTTTAATATTTCATTTTTGCTATCAGCGTGCATTTAATTTAGCTTCAGAGAGATTTACTGTAAGAACTGAAAGCATACAAACACAAAAGACATTAAACCCTTCCATACGATTACATGCATCAATACTTCACTCTTTCCACCATCAGATTTACTTATTTAAAACTCTGAGCTCGAAGGGTTAGGCGCGTCCATACCAAATGCATGCTGACGTGGGAGGGAGCTCTGCATCACTGTAACCCATGAAAGTTCTCGCCCGCACCCGCCCGCGTCCAGTAGGGCCACTTGTTTGGATTGCTGTGAGGCAAAACTCCCGCCACCACTCGCCCACACCCACCCAGAACCCACCCACACACCGTCTACACCCGCCCGCAACCGCAAGCACTTGGTGAGGACGTGACCTTACGTATATCCTTCATCTACCCCCTCCACTACAACACGTCTCCCCATCGCCAAATAAAACTGCCTGGCGGTAGAAAGAATTAAATACAGAACGTGTCAGGGTAATAAACCAAAGAATGAATTAAATATGAAGGTGTCAATGTAATAAAGCAAAGAATGAATTAAACACACAAGCTTTCTAAGTAATAAAGGACAGAATAAATTAAAGAAGCCTTCAAAGTAATAAAGCAAATAAAGAATAACATACAATACAGTAATAATCCCCTCAATACCATGACGCCTATTACATTAACCTTATTTTTTTACTTCCTTTAGACTATTTTTTTCAGCTTAACCCCTTGAATACGGGGACGTCCTTTATTTTTCTTATATGCCTTTATTCTTAACACCGCCAGGCTATGCTCCTTAGATTTAGAGATTTCTTACACTGGAGAGCTAAGATATGGCCTTAATAATCCTTTCACTGTTGGTGATCTTTGTTGAATCGCTTGGAGAGAGAGAGAGAGAGAGAGAGAGAGAGAGAGAGAGAGAGAGGAGAAAACAATAACCACAACAATAATGACTGGTCGAAGTGCGTTATCTGGAACTGACATCAAGCTGGACCCCCAAGCAATTAGAAGACCTGATGCTGATGACGTCACCCCCATCAGCCAAACAAACAAGGGCGTCGTTATGAAATGATTACCGGGTGTGTTTGTTACTCGTTACCCGCCGTTATTTGGTCAGAAGGGAAGAGGGTTGGAGGGGGAGAGGAGGCGGTACGGCGGATTGATGTAGCTTCGACAGGTAATCACAGTTCACCCTTTCACTACGAGGGCGTTTACTCTCAGGTAAGGATAACGGAGGGTAAATTATTGTCATCGACTGTGAGAGATCCACCTATCCCTTCAACCCAGGATGTCTTAGAGCTTTCTTCTTTCCTGTCTTCAAGGGATTTCATTCATCTAAGGCTTTTTTTCTTTTTCCGAACAGGTGTTAGATATAGCCATCATTAGTCCACTCACTACTATACTCTGTTCACTCTCGGCATAATGCTAGTCACGAAGAAGTGCTACATTATCCCACTCACTACTATTCTCTATTCACTCTCTTGGCATAATGCTAGTCACGAAGAAGTGCTACATTATCCCACTCACTACTATTCTCTATTCACTCTCTTTGCCTAATGCTAGTCACGAAGAAGTGCTACATTATCCCAAACACTACTATATTCACTCTCGCTTGGTCTAAAACTGCCATTCATCATCTTTAAAGAATAGATTAACACTAGAAGATTATGCTAGTCACGAATAAGTGCTGCATTAACCCACTTACTACTATACTCTGTTCACTCTCTCTTGGCCTAAAATTCTCATCTCTCATCTTGAAAGACATTAACACTAGAAAAGGATGCTAGTCACGAAGAAGTGCTACATTAACCCAATTATTACTATACTCTCTTCACTCTCTCTTGGCTTAAAACTGACATCCCTCCATCTTCAACGCTGAGTTATAATACTAGATTAACACTAGATGATGCTAGTCACGAAGAAGTGCTACAGACAAGATGTAGAGCCACAGTATTGTCTTTTTCTGCCACTGAGCAACGTGAAATAAGCTGCAAAGGGTGAAAAATTTGGACCAAGTTAAGGTGAACTGAAAATAAGGTGTTTTAAATAAGCTGAATAAATCTGTCCAATAAAATCAGGCAATAATACAAAATACGTCATCGCTGTGAAAAGGTTATTACAGTTTTAATTACAGGGCGTTTTTGTGACTTGCTATGAGAGAGAGAGAGAGAGAGAGAGAGAATTTTAACCTTTCCCATGCCTACAGTAGTTTCAAATACAATACATAACAAAATTCAGATTCGTGGAGGGGGTCAGTTAATCTCCTACAGCACAGGGATTGACTGAGTGATTGACTGATTCGTTTTTACCTTTCCTATATACAGACGATTTTATGCATGTCTGTAAGTCTATACGTGGCACCTCAACCCTATCAGCACTAGGATATCTTTAATTAATATATTCTTGCTCCCACCAGACAATTTTATTCAGTTTAAGAAAAGGAATATCACACTGAGGGAATAAAAACACGATCACTATACTCTTTGTACTCTAACGTGGCCTAAACCTGACATCCTTCCATCTTGTATGCTGAGTTGTATGGATAAATTGACACTAGAATATGATGCTAATAACGAAGAAGTGCTATGGAGAGGATGTAGAGCCGTAGTATTGTCTTGCGTGAAATAAGCTGCAAAAGGACGAAAAATTGGGCCAAATAAAATAGTGTGATGTCATTGGAAATAAAATAAAAAACTCAAGGGATTGATACAGGGTCATTTCAAACACACACACACACACACACACACACACACACACACACACAGTCTTAATTCTTGTTACATTCAGACGGTTTTGCGCTTATCTAAATACATCCAGGCGAAGTACGGTACATTTTCCCCTTGCTACATCAGGACGAAAGCTCTCTCTCTCTCTCTCTCTCTCTCTCTCTCACACACACACACACACACACACACACACACACACGCACGCACACACAGGGGCCTCGCATCAGGTAGACAAACAAGGTGTCAGCACTTCACTATCCTTCCCCTCCCCTCGTATTTAACTTTTTTCCCCTCCCCTCCCCTCACCGCCTCTCCATCAACCATCCATCCTCCCCTTAACTCCACCATCCATCCACCTCTCCCCCCACCATCCATCCACCTCTCACCCTCACCCACGACCAAATTTCCGAACCAAAGTCTATTTCATTACTTTTTCTTTTTTTTCTTTTCTTTTTCTTTTTTTCTTTATTTTCCACGAATGTCTAGTTCAGGTTTGAAGAGGTTAGGATAGTTTGATTTGTCAGGTTAGGCAGGGTCTGTTAAGGTCAGGGTAGGTTAAGTCAATCACGGTTAGGTTAGGTTAGGTTAGGTTTGGAAAGGAAAAGAAAGGAATGGAGAGGAAAAGAAGGGAAAGGAAAGGAAAGGTTTGGAAAGGAAAGGAAAGGAAAGGTTAGGTTAGGTTAGGTTAGGTTACGTAAGGTTAGGTTAGGTAAGGTTAGGTTAGGTTAGGTTAGGCTGGGTTTGGTTAGGTTAGGTAAGGTTAGGTTAGGGTGGGTTGGGTTAGGTTAGGTTAGGTTAGGTTAGGTTAGTTTAGGTTAGGTTTGGTTAGGTCAGGTTAGGTTAGGTTAGGTTAGGTTAGGTTAGGTTAGGTTGGGTTTGGTTAGGTTGGGTTGGGTTGGGCTGGGTTAGGTTAGGTTAGGTAAGGTTAGGTTAGGTTACGTTGGGTTGGGTTAGGTTAGGTTAGGTTAGGTTGGGTTGGGTTGGGTTAGGTTAGGTTGGGTTGGGTTGGGTTAGGTTAGGTTGGGTTGGGTTAGGTTAGGTTAGGTTAGGTTAGCTTAGGCTTGGTTAGGTTAGGTTGGGTTTGGTTAGGTTGGGTTTGGTTAGGTTAGGTAAGGTCAGGTTAGGTTAGGTTAGGTTACGTTAGGTTTACCCTGTGGCTGCTGAATACCTACTCTGCATTTTATTTAAGCTAAAGTTAGACGATGTTACTATGCCCGAGAGAAATCTATATATCAAACATGTTAAAAATTATGACAAGAACGCTTTGGCCAACAATAAAGAACTTCCTACTATATTTCAGTCTACGACAGACGATTTCATTCAGCTCAGAGAAGACCCACATCGTCAGAGGGTTAAGTAAAGTAATCGGGATCATTATGGGAAGAGATAGCTTAATGTATTGTTGTAAAATATAGTGCAGAAAATTAATATGCCAGTGTTATACAATCTCTCTCTCTCTCTCTCTCTCTCTCTCTCTCTCTCTCTCTCTCTCTCACACACACACACACACACACACACAGACACTTTTATTAACTGGTGCCCTGTCTCTCTTCCCCGTGCCCCCCTTTTTGGCTGGTGACGGGGTGATCACTTTTGGTGGGGTGGTGAGTGGGTAATGGTTTAGTGTGTGTGTGTGTGTGTGTGTGTGTGTGTGTGTGTGTGTGTGTGTGTGTGTGTGTGTGTGTGTGTGTGTGTGTGTGTGTGTGTGTGTGTGTGTGAGGAGAGAGAGAGGGAGACAGAGGGAGATGGTACCTGTGTTTGTGGTAATTAGCTATAAGGTGTGTGATGATATTTGTAGCGAGTATAAAAACTAATTATTACCTTTGCACCAGGTGTATGATGATAGGTAAAGGTGTAATTGTTGCCATACACCTATAATTCTAATAAAACTCTCTATTATTCACCTAGGAAGTAATTATCTTTTTAAATACAACTGATGTCCTTTTTAATTTACTCTTACTACTATTAGCCTTTATTCAACTAAGTAAATATTATTTGTAGTTAATGGGTTTATTATGTTTTATTGTTTTACACTAACAGAACCTAAAATTGCCCTCTCTCTATCCTGAATGGTCAGTAGTAGCAACAGACTAACTCTAGGATATGATGCTAGTCACGAAGAGGTGCTAAGGAGAGGATGTAGAGCAGTAGCACATGATTGTCCTCCCTCTCTATCTTGACTGGTCAGTGGTAGCAACAGACTAACACTAGGATATGATGCTAGTCACGAAGAAGTGCTAAGGAGAGAATGTAGACCCGTAGCATATATTCTGCCACTGAGGTACGTGGAATAAGCTGCAACAGGACGAATATCTAGGCCAAGTTAAGGTGAAAAGAGTATAATTTTAACCCCTGCCGTTCGAAATACCTAAACTAAATTAAACAATCAAGGGATGGTAATATTATAGTAAAGATGTTCTCAAACTGAATGGGTAAATGATGAGGTAGCTATGAAGTGTGATGATTATGTGGTGAATGTGTGTAGCTTGTGTGATGTTGGTGATGATGTTGATTTTACTGGGTGTCTGTTTTTTCGGCTGTTTGTGTTTTTGCTGTCTTCGTGTTTGTTTGTAGTCGTGTGGCATGGTGGTGGTAGTGTGGTAATGTGACTATGGTGATGGTAGTGGTGGTGGCAATGTAGTGTGGTGGTGGTAGTGGTGTTACATGGTGTTGTGTGGTGAATTATGGTAGCGATCGTGGTGAATTATGGCACTGATGTTATGATGATGGTAGTGGTGGTGATGGTAATGTAGTGTGGTGGTGGTAGTGATGTTATATGGTGTTGTGGTGAATTATGGTAGCAATCGTGGTGAATTATGGCAGTGATGTTATGGTGATGGTAGTGGTGGTGGTGGTGGTAATGTGGTATGGTGGTGGTAGTGGTGTTTCCTGGTATGGTGTGGTGTTTTGTGCTGCTGTATGGTGTTGTGGTGAATTATGGTACCGATCGTGGTGAATTATGGCACTGGTTATGGTGATGGTTATAGTGAGGCAGTTATAGTGGTGGTGTATGGTGGTAGTGATATTTCTGGTGCTGTAATGAGTCAGGTGACCTTGTGTGGTGAATTATGGCAGCAGAAGTGGTGAATCATAGCACTGGTGATTTATGGTGATGGTAGTGATGAAGTATGGTGATGGGAGCAAGGTCTAGGTAAGTGAAAGTTGTTTTGAGGACTCAGGTAGCATCGGTCATTAATATTTTGTCGTGTATACCTTCCCGTCACTCCCTCTCGTCTTACTGTGACATTTATGAATATTTTCGCTTCCAGTCACGCCCCAGGAAACGAGAGAGAGAGAGAGAGAGAGAGGGTTGGATTGGTGTACAACTGGCGCTCTAAGATGGCGGACGTCTGTGATCTGTCCGTCATCTGCGTAACTGCGACTGTAATCATACCGATTTTTAAACGCATCACTAATTTTAAAAGAAATAATAAAGCATCGAAGCTTGAAAACGCACTCAGAAAAAAAAAAAATCAATCAGGGCTCTGGTAAAGATAAAATGGGAAACACTGTGGAATAAAGTTGTCTCGTTTCAACTATTAATGATGTAACGTTGGGAACTGTCCCCCGCGGCGAGTTGTCTCCTGGGCGTTGTGCACATGCGCGGAACTTGATAAACTTGAAGCCGCGGTCTAATGCCCCTTTCCCACTTCTTGCGGAGATTTTTGAGTTAGGTTAGGATGTGGGTTGGGCTGGGTTGGGTTGGGTTGGGTTGGTTGGGTTGGGTTGGGTTGGGCTAGGTTAGGGTGTACACAGCATAGTAGTATTTCCAGGACAACTCAACACGGGGAGAGATCTCATCGCGTGTCTCAGAAAATGGATAATTTCTCCGTCTATCATCATTCATTAGGACGCATTTAACTCCATGACCACCATAAGGACTAGGCTTATTTATTGAACATGTACGTCTTCGAATGATCAAAGTATTCACTTCTTCAAGATAGTGCGTCAAGTCCTGGACACCTTGGACTGTACATCAAACATCGAAAAATATGAACTCGATAACCACGAACCTGCATAACTAGAGGGGTCCAGATGCAGTTCAGTTCAGCGGGGTCCAGATGCAGTCCAGTTCATCCACGTTTGCAAACTTATATTCGTAACACACTGAAATCACCAATCCGCAATACAATACCATGTACTGCACTGAATCAGTACCCACAGACATGACTGACGTCTGTAAGTTACGAGACACACAGGTAAGGTCGGGGGAACACCACACACACGCGTGCACTCCATCATGCGGCCGAGGGACATCAACAAGGCGGCCACGTGTACAATCTTCAAAATAGTACTGTGCATTTTTTTTTCTCTCTCTGGTTTTACTAAAGTGAATGAAAAAAGCACACAAGGGTCTTTATTCTTACTATATGTACAGTACACAAAGTGAAGAAATTACCAAAACTACAACTTTTGTACGCAGACCAAAAGTAAGATTATACATGCCGACAGCTGGGGCATGTTACATCATTCTTACGGTGTGTAAAACGTTTATGACTTAGCGATTTCTCCACTGTTCTTATCGTAATATTTGCAGGAATTATTGCATGCGTGGTGTTTTTGTGCATTACAGTATCACCATAAGCAGAAAGAGAAAAAGTACATATAAAAGAAATGTACAGTACTTTCTTGAGTGTCCACCCAATGTTTACGTCTCGGGGCGTCGCGACGGTGTGTGGTAGGGGAGGGATGTGTGGAGGGTCCGGCCTCTACCTCATTAATCCAGCCTGACTCCATATTAATAGGGATTTACTAGGCTTCCTCCAGAACCCGCTTTATCCGGAAAAATCGCTTAATGTGGACTGGTTTTCTTCCCCACTTGATTAGGATTAAACTGGTTTCAGACACATACACTCGTATTGATAACTAGAAAGCATTCAGAATGCGCGTACCTCCACCAGTATCATTGCCATTAAAAAGGATCCGGATCCGGAGCCACCCCAAAATTTAATCATTTCTTTCTTGGTTCATGGTCCATCTTTCCACAAGATTTCACTGAATTTCGTGGAGAACTTTTGAGATGTAGTGCGAGATACTCCGGATCCGGATCCGGATCCGTCCCCCAATTTAATAATTTCATTCTTGGCCCCCCGGCCTACCCATCCACAATATTTCATCCAAATCCGTTCGTAACTTTTTGAGTAATCCTGCTATCAGACAAACAAGCAGAAAAACAGTCAAACAAACAAACGCCGCCAAAAACATACCCTCCTTGGCTGGGGGAGAGACAACGCATAGAACCAGTGCCTATCAAGTTCAACTACACGGCGTTTATTAAAAGACGATTAGTTTTTTGCTAAGTCCCAACCTTACTCCAGAATAAGACCCACAGGTCAGTGTTATTTCAAGGTCCCTAAATGCGCTGCTGGGTGAACATGGATAAGGGAGGGAAGCAAATTTTATCCACGACTCTGATCGGCCATAAATTCGATCTCGAGTCCTTCCAGTTGCTAGCAGGACGCACTAACCAATACACCACCAGCTCCCCTACTGGAAAAAGATGGAAATGGAGGGGCAAGTGTGAGAGATCCACATCCTGGTATTACTCCGCCCTCGACTCAGTAATGTATGCAAGCTTGAGTTCGTATTTATTATGGTTTTTATTTTTTCCCAGGATAAACAAGCATCCCTATCATTTTACTCTTATCGGATATCTTTGCTATTTTTTTTATATTATTATCTACTGTAGTTTGGTTGTGAAATGCTGGGTAGTTGTATGGGTGAATTTAAAACAATACAAAGGCAATATTATAAACTCTTCAGCTACAGAAACATTATAACTATAGTACTAGGCAGCAGGATTGACCAGAACAGGTTTAGCGTGTTGAGTCGCCAGCTGGTCTTATATTCACAACGTTAAAACAACACTGGAAGAAGCAGTTAGACGGATCTCAAGCTGTCTCTCTTCCTCGCCATTGACATCACACACCGACGTCCATTTCGTATGCGGAAGCGCGGCACGGTAGCGGGACAGAAAAACGGTTCACCCCGAAGGCATCCGTGGAAGTGGCAGGTACTCAGTCGTAGAAACAGATTACAGTGTCCCGGGGTTTCTCTAATTGGACAATGGGAGGGTGGGCGTTGTGGATTGCCGTCATTAGCCAATCGTACTGTCGGTAGGGACGAACCCACGCCTGTCATTGGTTACCGACGCTGTCATTTTGCCAATCACACCTGTTCTTTATCACCTGGAAAAAAAAAACAGCCTGGGGTTTGACTGGCGCGGTTTAAGATGTCTTTACCCACATGCCGGACACTGCCTTCACCGCCTGTTACTACCAGACACCGCATATGAACCGTACCTTATGGAGTTTGGATTTCTTCTTTGACTCTCTTTAGAATGGACGATTTTATAAGCTTCCTGCCTCTGATACAACACCATCTTTAGTGATTACAAACATAAGCAGTTGGTTATATAAGTAGTTGAGGAATGTGCAAACGATAGGTTAAGGAAAGCAGAAAATAACGCAAAAAAAGCCACTGGTAACGCAAAATAAGCCGTCCCTGCAACACTGAAAATTGGGCTGCGAAATATATGGCCCACCCTATACAATTATATAAACAAGAATCCACAAGAACAGTATACCACCTTCTGTTAAAAAAAAATCCACATACATTTTCCTAGATATATACTTCTCTCTCTCTCTCTCTCTCTCTCTCTCTCTCTCTCTCTCTCTCTCTCTCTCTCTCTCTCTCCTTCAAAGCTTATGTTGTATGGAAGTATTTCATTTTATGTATTCATTCACAGTCTGTAGTAACGAGCAAAAAATATATATATGCATAGAGATATGGGCTATATACGTGTGTGTGTGTGTGTGTGTGTGTGTGTGTGTGTGTGTGTGTGTGTGTAGGAGTCACGCCCAAACATACTGATCGATCGGTATGATTGATTTGACACAGAAATTGACTTCACTCTGTTCATTCACCCTAACTTCATTTTTTGTTCATTCACCCTAACTTCATGTTCAGTTGACTCATCCTAACTTCATTTTCAGTTCATCATAACTTCATTTTCATTTTATCACCTTCATTTTCATTCTCAGTTCATTCACCCTAACTTCATTCTCAGTTCACTCACCCTAACATCATTCTCAATTCTTTCACCCTCGTTCACACCTGAGCTGAGTCGGACAGGTAGCAATCTTCTCCATCACTAAAGGATGTAATGTAGTCTAATAGTTCTTCCATGTGCGCCTTCACGTGGTGGCACCGATAAGACTGGGCGGTGGAGCTGCCTGGTTATACGAATGTCCCTAATTTCCTTCCCTATCATCCAAAAGAAGGAGGAACGCCGAAGATGAGTACTTCAGCCTGGAGTCCACCGGGTTCACGTTCAGATAAGCCTGGCATTTCTACTACTACTACTACTAACACCTTTGCCTGTCTGGTAGTCTGTATGTAGTCTGTCAGTATGTCCAGTAAACTGGGGTAAAAATAATGTGAATAATAATTAATGGGCACAACAAACATGGCAAAATCTTGAACCCTTCTTCCCGTGTCCTTAAATAAATAAATAAATAAATAAAAGGCAAAGTGCATTTACTCTAACTTAACAAAGATCACTAACCCCATTCAGGTCAGTTGATGGCCAAGTGTGGTCAAATTGGTGGACTGATTTTACTAGTAACCAAGGAGACTCAT
>NC_136965.1:2917500-2955000 GCF_032717465.1 Coenobita brevimanus | reverse complement strand
TATCTCACATCCCTGTTTTCTCACACCCCTTGTTCTGGTGTGCTGGGTTGATGGGTTAGACTGGTATTTCAATGACAACACTTCACCCCGGGAAAACTCTACACTGATGGATGAGTTAAAGGTCACTGTTCTTTCTCCTGAGGGTAGATAATCAATATTTATGAAGCAAAATTTACATTCACGTCCCCAGATGTACAATCAGCAACAAAAGTACTGTATCCTCTTCCTGATTCTCTCTATGAACTCTGAACATTAGTCCTGAATACAAAGCCTAAGACACTGGTGAGACAAACTCTAGAGAGCTGAGATTATGACAGTGAGTTTGGTGAGCTTTCCCTAGAAAGCTTAGGTGATGACTGTTTGGTAAGCTCGTCCCTGGAGAGCTGACTCGTTGACTGTCGCCGGGAGAGCAAGGACGCGCCAACCGGACACACATTATTTATCTGGCCTTGTAAATTACTATGCCTCCTCACCTGTCATTTATCGCCTAAAATAATTACTACATTGGTCCCACGATAGTAACGAATGAACGTCATCTGTTGACTGTAACCTGTACTACCAGTGAGAGGTAACTGATAGGACGAATAACGGTGGTGGTGGTGGTGGTGGTGGTGGTGGTGGTAACAGTAGTAGTAATGGTGGTGGTGGTGATAGTAGTAGTAGTAGGAAGAGTAACAATAGCAGTAACCCCAGGCTCATCTCTCTCTTACAGCCCCCATCACCCTGCCATTCAATACTAAATCACAAGACAAGGACACACACAGGATATAACTCCAGCCTTTGTACAGATCTAATGACAATGATAAGGATGTGGAATGCTGATAAATATATCCTCTGTCCTATGTACCTAACAATAACAAACACCTCTCAAACTTGCACACTTTCAAATACCATCATTGCTTCACCATTACTGCCATCACCAGTCCTCCACCATCATCACCACCAATCCTTCCACCGTCATCATCATCAATCCTTCCATCATCACCATTACTATCAATCCTGAATCCTGAATCGGTAGAGAGGCGGCCTGCAGTCCTGATGGACCCAGGTTCGAATCCTGGCTGGGGCAGGGAACAGTTTAAGGATTTGAATTTCATAAAAGCAGACTTTCCTCATACACCAGATGACCCGCCGACATGTCATAAAAGTACCCCCGCTAATACCAGTACACCAGTCCTGTATGAGACAGCCCTAGCATGTATTCAATATGGACGGTGGGTGTTAGCGCCGAAGTGGTGACATGTAGAGAGGTGTATGGTATGTAGGAGGACTACTGGACCTTAAGAGCAGGCTGTAAAGCCTATGCCCAGAGTCGGACATATTAAAAAAAAAAAAAAAAAAAAACTAATCCTTCCAACACCACCATCAAATTTACCATCACGAACTCTATCATTCCTTCCATTACAATCACTACCACCACCAACAACAACAAAAACAACAACAATTTTTCCACCACTATCGCCACCACCACCACCAATCCTTGCATCACAATCACCATATTCCTACCACCATCAACACCACCACCACCACCAATCCTTGCATCACAATCGCCACAATCCTTCCACCATCAACACCACCACCACCACAATATTCTTCCATCATCATCATCATCATCATCCCCACCACCACCACCATCAATCCTTCCATCATCACCTACACCACTACTACCAACACCACCACAAACACTACCCCCACCACTTCGATGACTCCTACCATCACAACCACCACCACTCCTCCCACAGGCACAGCAACCACAACCACTCAACACCCCCAAGACAACCATCACCACTACCATCCACCACAACACTCCTGCACAACCACAACAACCACTGGGTCTGCAACAATTACCTCCCTTCCCGCTACCAACCAGCCCAACCCAACCATCTGGGGTCACAGTTATAAAAGATCTTAATTAATTTTTTACCACAAAGACACCTCCATTAGACGTATTATCACAGATCCTCCCTTAGTTTTTCACTTTAATATGAACTCTTTCTTAAGTCTGGTGGCTTTGTTGAGTAAAGATAGGGGTATAAGCAATGTAAAAATAGATACAGATAAAGGTATACATAATCTTTCTTATATATGACCCAGGCTTAAGAACGTTTGTGAATATGTCCCCAAAGCCTTCCCCCAAGCCAACCCATTGATAAGCCTTAATAATACAGGCCGAATGGCAATGTACAGTCGCAGACAAAAGTTACGACAATATTTTACCTCTTCTCCCTCTCACTTCCCTCTGCTATCCAATATTCCTAGGCTGAGAGGGGCTTGGTATGTTTCTCTGCCCACTGGTGATGCTCTTTGATATGATGCGTTAGGGAGGAAAGTGACGGACATAACTTAAGTGTGAAGTAGACGTAATGGAAGAGCTAAGTAAATAAGTAAACCAATAAAAAAATAAAAAGGCACCTAAGCATTCCAAGCGCAAGACAATCAGACACACGAACGAAAAATTCTGAGGCAATGAATGTCAAATATTAAGATGTTCTCAGCTATATATAACAAAAAGACGAATTACATACACGATAACTAATTCATTTACTATCATATCTTGCACCCACATATACCAATGATTTCGAACTGACTGAAAACTCTGTGTTTATTCCGAAATTCACCGTACCCAGCTTGACTTGTTTCACCGACTGTAACTCTGAAATTATACCCCCTCAGGCCTCATTCACAAACCCTCCTAAGCTTAAGTATGTTTGAGAATGCCTGGCTATACACTTTCATTCATTTACACAGCCACCAAATCCTTCAGAGTCAAATTAAAGTGAATAACAAAGTGAAGAATATGAAAAAAAAAAAAAAGACGATTTTTCCTGTTATGGAGATGGTTATAGATGACGTGGGTTTGGATTCCTTATAACTCTGGTTCGGATCGTTTATAAATGAAGTGGGTTTTGATTCCTTATAACTCTGGTTCGGATCGTTTATAAATGAAGTGGGTTTCGATTCCTTATAACTCTGGATCGGATCGTTTATAAATGAAGTGGGTTTTGATTCCTTATAACTCTGGATCGGATCGTTTATAAATGCGACTCCCGGTGACCATTAAACGCTTCCATCCTAACTCACATTTGTAATTACGGATTATTACAGATGTACTTGAGTGGCCCCTCCTAATGGCTCCTAACTACCTACCACATCCGGACCCACAAAAAAAGAAAGATAAAGGAGAAAGAAAGAAGAAGGAAAGAAAGAAAGAAAGAAAGAAAGGAAAAAGAAAAATGGGAGATGACTGCTGATGTCAATGGCAAGAAAAGGGAAGAAGGAAAATTGAAAAAGAAAGAGAAAACAATATGAGAGAAAGAAGAAAGAAAAACAAAACAGAAGATGGCTGCTAATAATCCACAGGCAAGAAATGACGAAAGAAAGCGGGAAAAGAGAATGAACAAAATAGAAAGGAAAAAGAAGAAAGAAAAAGAGATCGTTGCTGATATGTCATGGGGTAATTAATCTTTGGCTCGAGCATCGTCTGCATGTTGATGGGGTGTTCGGGTTGCGTTGCAGTTGCCATCTTATTCTTGCAACACAGTCTTTGCAATATGGAAGGCGGCGGCTGATTTTAACGCAGGAAATCAGTATCTATAATAATGGAGCTTTTTTTTATTCGCTCACATCAGATGACTTTATTCAGCTTAGGGATGATCTCCAGCCTTGACGAGTTTAATTAAGGATATATTTTTTCTCCAGATTGAAAGTCTCTCCTTGAATAAACCCGTCTGGAGATAACAAGAATAAATTATAGAGGACCTCTGTCTCATCGCCCCACAGTTGCACCTTCATCTCTTTTCTATCGTTACTTTAATGGCAAATGCTCTTCGAAATTCTCTGCTTGCATCCCCCTTCCATGGGAGCGTAACATCCGTCTCTCATCCTTTTTCTGTCCAACTCCCTAATGCAATAGTTAACCGATACTCCCAGTCCTTCATGTATGCAACAGGTCACCTATGGACCATCTTCCTCTGTCTGTATTTCCCCCTGCCTATGACCCCCAGTCTTTTAAAGACAGTGTGTCCAGGAATCTCGACGTGAACGGATCTTGAATTTGGCTCTCTGCTTCTTTCTTTTTTCTTGGAACATTCTTGCAGGTTTCTAGCCTTTGGTTCCTTCTTCCTTGCATTAAAAAAAAAAAAAAATCCTGGATCTGAACATCAACAGCAAGTTGATGAGGGGTCTCTAACAATTTCAGCAAAAGATGTCTGGGAGCCCTCGGATTAAGTGGCCGGGTTCCTGCTGTCCACTGGGTTTACGTCCAAATAAGCCTGGGGTTGCAACTCCATCTACTACTACTACTACTACTACTACTACCACCACCAACACCATCACTACTACCACTACTACATACAAGACACACACACTACAGCTTCCAAACAATTCTACACCTTCAAAACGCGCCACATCCTACCAGCCAGTCATAGGCAGAGAGAGTAGACGTAAAACAACAGGCGGGAGGCGGTCGCACTGTCTCATAACCATTTCCTCTCCACCCTTCACATGATGCGACGTCGGGCAACAGATATTCAGGTATAAAAATAAATGTTCAGATACTGTAGACAGACGGACAGAAATAGACAGAGAGGTAGATAAATAGATGCAAGCAGTTAGATAAATAGATAATTGCAAAGAGACAAGCAGACAGAGAGATGGGAATAAAGAAATAGATAGGTAGATAAACAGAGAGAGAGAAAGAGAGAGAGAGAGAGAGAGAGAATCTCTGTGTGTGTGTGTGTGTGTGTGTGTGTGTGTGTGTGTGTGAGAGAGAGAGAGAGAGAGAGAGAGAGAGAGACGGAGAGAGAGAGAAGCGAGGCGTGGGGCGGAGGGAGTGTCTCATAACCATCTTAGCAATACAGCCAGTCTGAGATAAAGGTACGGGCAGGCCACTAGGATGCTGTTACGCGTGTGTAATGTGATCACTAGGGTTATACAGTGTGCAAAGACCCATCAACTAAATACCAAGGGGGCGGGGACGAGCATAACTTCCCTCCTTACTTTACTGCCTGCTGAGAATTAACCCTTTATAGCTCGAGGACGTCTTCTGGTTCATTTTACTTTTTACTACACGAGATCCCGCCGCTGCCCGGGAAATATTATGAGTGTGCATACCGACACTGCTTGGTGCTACAGAGGCCATCCCCCCTGTGAGAGACGACCCTCTACAATTTCACCCAATAGACCTATGTTCCACCATGGGCCCATTTCCCCAAGGATATATTTGCCACGTACCTACTTCTATCGTGGACCTATTTCTACCATGGATTTATTTCTACCATGGATCTATTCACACCATGGACCCACCCAACTATCATGCCCACCCACCCAACCACCAATTCCCCCTTTTTTTTCCTACTACCACCCTGCCCACCCACCCACCGACCCTGCCCACCCATCTATTCCCCATGGACCTAATCTCCCACTACCCACCCACCCAAGCTGGTCTAACTGGCCCCAACACACCCACTCACCCACACACCTAACCCTGCCTGCCCCACCCCACCCATCTGCCTACCTAACCAAACTGCTGTATTATTGAGATGGCTGTGCAAGAAACTAAAAAACTCTATGGTAATTTGCCCCCATACTCCACCATGTTGACTTTATTAGCGACGATTTGTTCTACAGTAATTTTGGCCAACGGGGGCGCCACTTTAGCAACTTTCACACAAATAAATTCTCAATAAAAAAGTCACCCCTGTTAGACCCCTCTGGAACCCTCTACATAGCTACCCTTTAATTTCCAAACGGACAAATAAACACAGACAAACTTTCAAAAAACATTATTCTTTTTTTTTATAACCAGATGGTTGTATTGGTCTAGTAGAGACATTTCAAGATAGATTTGTTGGATTTACAGGTAGCTTCATTAACCTATTCAGTACGGGAGGCCGGTACAACAGATGTGATGATACTTTCACATCTATCCCTTACTGAATTAGGTATATTTTCTTTCAGCTGGTGAGAAGTAAGAGATATTCTGGTAATTACACGGTTTCATATTACAGGACAGACAAGGACGTATAAACCTTGCATTACAAGTACTCGATTCTCAGCTTCAGTCTCGAGCACTTAAACATACATTCGCACAGTATACTAGGGTGCAAATTAGCGTAGGTCAGTTTTGCTTCCAGGTAACTATCTGATAATGACTACAGGTGGAAATTAACGTAAGTCAGTTTTGCTATCAGGTAACAATCTGAAATTAATTGTTTTGCGTTCAGGTAACAATCTGATAATCACGACAGGTGGTAACTTCATTCAAGGACCACAGGAGATGTAAGAACTAGCCAAATACACTAGTGCCACATAAAACTCCCAGCCCACCACCTCTTGTTGTAGTTATAAGTGAAGGAAAGTGTACAAATATCATCCTGACCATTTCTTCCACTAACGGGTGAGAGGGGTCCAAAACCAGGATTACAGAGAGAGAGAGAGAGAGAGAGAGAGAGAGAGACGCTTCTATTAAACCTCTCGTACTGGTGGAAAAAATAAAATAAAAATAAATAAATATAATATCCACTAACCCTTCAGCAAAACAAAGCCTAAATTTTTACTCACACTCAGGCATCTTTTTCACCGCGACGAGGATAAATAAATAAATAAAATAAATAATAACAACTCGAATGGTTAAAGGAAACGAGGAATCAGTTACCCCTGTTACTCCGATTTTTTTTTTTAGCTTCTTTTTTCTCCTGACGATTTTTTTCAATTTCAGAGCGATTTATTTGAACTAGTCGATTAGATACAGCCTTCCAAACACCTTCACCCATCCTTCCGAACCTGAGTAAAATCGTCTTGGGGCAGCCTGATTAGAATTTAAAAATGTTAGTAGATTAGACGCATTACTAAATAGGTATAATATCTTAAGTGTCTTCCTACCGCTGCTAAAACTCTATGGGATTTGCATGCCACGTTTCGGAGTGGCGAGATGGATTAGTGAATTTTCAGTGACTCTCTCTCTCTCTCTCTCTCTCTCTCTCTCTCTCTCTCTCTCTCTCTCTCTCTCTCTCTCTCTCTCTCTCTCATTCTTGCTGTTTTCTTGAACTTCGGAAAAACACACTCGTACTGAATAGGTTAACATCTTCACCACAACGCTTTCTGTTTCCCAAGGCTATTGTTTATCTCCTTCCTTCAACTTTAAGCCGTGAGAGCATGAAAACTGAATAAGCCTTAGTTACGAGGTACGAATGAGTCTCCTTGGTTACTAGACAAACCAACGCCTTAATCTGACATTTGGTTAGGTAACTTTGTAGATGAAAATACACGGATTTTACCAGACGATTTTATTCATCTGAAACATTTGGTATTGAAGGGATTAACTAAGGATATTTGATTTCTCAAGTTAATAATAATAATCATCATCATCATCATCATCATCATCATCATCATAAGCTGAACGAAATCGTGTAGAGATGGCATCAACAAATTCGTAGAACCGCCATTGGATTAAAAGTGTGAATCCCAGGCCACAAGAGATATATCAAAAGAAATAGCACCATTTTTCTATGTCAGTCAAAAATTCAAGCAAACTATCACAGTGCACTCCATCGTTATTCGTCAATAAATCATTACAATTTTCAAGCAAAACAGCAAAACAAATCGCATCACCAGTCTGTTAATCGGCAGTTTTTAACAATCATAACAAAGCCCATCATTATTCTGTAAAAATCAGCAACAAATTCAAACAATATCAACACAAATCACGTCCTTATTTGGTTGTTGTGCAACTTGTCTATCTAATCGAGCAGACCCATCAACTGTAGGCATGCAACCGCCCCTGCAGGGCCGTCTCGTATTGTGAACCGTTCCCATGCGGCTGACAATGCCTCGCCACAGCGAGGCGCGGGGTTTTGTGTGAAGGTTTGGTTTCTGGGTGAACCCCACATTTGTATCTCTCCACCCACTTTACAGGGGCACCAAAGAATACCCCACGTCACCTTCTTATTTGACTGTTACCCACCCAGTGTTGCAAATGGTTCCTGAGTTACAAGAAACCATTTGGCTTGCCACTTAATGTAGAGCCACCCAAGGTGGAAAGAAAAGTAATAAATAGTAACAGGAGGGATGGGAGAAATAAAAAGAGACAGACACAGAAGACGAATGACAGACATGAGGGATGAAGTAGACAACAGTACATCCAGCGAGTGGATGATGGGCGCCCCATCTACCACCTTATTCTGTACATCAGCCATAAACTCAAACAAAATTACAAATCGAACCATTATTCTGTAAGTGAGCGATAATTTCCAGCAAAAAATAAGAACAAATCGCATCATTATTCTTTAAATCTATATTCAAGTAAAATATCAAAACAAATCGCGCCATTATTCTGTAAATGAGCAATAAATTAAAAGTATAATTCTCTTTTTCTCGGTCAGAAAGTGTAGAAATGGGCGGGTAAATTCCAGCTGGGTATGGGCGGCCCTCCAGGTCCCGGTACTAACACAATAATTATAGTTTTGTAGCGAGGAAGGAAGAGCTAAAGTTTAAACGATTCCTGCCCGCTGGCTAGCCGCTCCTTGCCACACGCCGCCATAAAGGGAGACTCGCTGATGATTCCTGTTAATCTCAATGATGCGGCCTATACAACTTGATTTTCTTTGTGACTGCTATAGCAACACCAATGGAATGATTAAATAAGGTTCTACGATAAGGGTTTGTTTTATAATTCCCTCTGTATCGTGCAAAAACAGTAGAGCTCTTCACTGTACGTCAGGCAGCGCGGGAGAGGGGCTGAGAAATCAAGCAGTTATGACCGGCGATACATTATTGTACACATGTTCTCCACCTTGACAGTGGCGTTCAGTTTATTTGTACTGTTACAGCCACGTCTCTAATATCAGTTCAGTGTGGAGTTACGAGATGAGAGATACACTGAACACGTATCAGGCATTAAAAGGTTAACATGGCTCGCAATTTACAGTTTGTTTTAGCACTTTTCTCCATTACTGTACAATAAATCGGAAAGATGGTCATAAATCAGCCAAGTCCCCGGCCACGAGTTTCCCAAAGACGCGGTGACTTATCCTTGGCCGGCCCTCTCACCCACCCACCCTAACACACACACACACACACACACACACACACACGTCATCACAACCCTCTTCCCTACCCAGCCTCTGATACCCACAGACATAATCATCACCACCACCATCATCTACCCTCCCTTTCACACACACACACACACACAGAAGTAATCATATCATCATTACCTTCAACAAACACAAGGAGTGGGAAGGATCCATAAACAAGAACAGAAAAGTACAAGAGGTGGAGAACTATCAAGTGTGCTCAGGAAATCTAACACATACATTCACCCATCATTACTCATTACCCATTATAAGTACAGCAATAAAACACACACACACACACACACACGTCGGAAGGTCTAGGGAAGTGATGGTGGAGTGGACAGAGAGGTGGACTAGTGATAGCAGGTTCGATCCCGGCTACTGCACGGAATATTTTGTGGATCTGAACTGAGTGCTTGTGTTTTACTTCTGCATGACTCCACCTGCGAGTCATTAAAACACCTGTACCACAACACCAGATCTGTATGTGTTATCCCTAGCATATCACAACAAAGATAGTGGATATTAGTGCTGAATGCTGGGTCAGATGTGAGGGCTGCAGAGAAACGTCCATCAGTTGGTGTGTGTGTGTGTGTGTGTGTGTGAGAGAGAGAGAGAGAGAGAAATACTTAAGGTGTAAACCTGGCTCAAGAAAAATGAAAATAAATTGTAAGAAGGTCCAAGAAGCGAGAATCGGAGGGAAGGCAGCCTGATGGAGGAAGACAGGGTTACATGGAGGCGATTTGTTTGTGACCACCTCCTCTGGGATTATGGTGGGTGGCTATAGATAAACAGATAGATAAACAGAAAAGTAGATAGATAAATAGTAAAGTAGGAAGATAGATAGATGGATGGGCACTGAGATAAGAAGGTAGGTAGGTAGGTAGGTAGAGATAGGTAGCAAGGAGGACAGGTAGGCAGAGTGATAAATAAACAGACAGAAAGGTAGATAGGATGGAAGACAGGCAAAAGAAAGATACAAACAGATAAGCACAGATAGAATAAGGCCTAGCATTTACTCGAGACAATAAGATTTTGCATTTACTCGATAGACAGGCAGATAAAACAGATAGATACAGTAGATAGATAAAAGGAAGGTCAACATTTACTCTCGTTCACCTCATATTGACCTAAAAGAAAAACAGGTGAGTGTGCCAGGTAGAGGTGTGCGTGTCGGCTCATCTGCAAGGCGAAGGTGGGTCTGTCTATAAATTTAATGCCCAGGTCAGAGCCAGAACCCCCACTGCCCCCATACATGACCTGCTTAGAATTTATAATGCACTCCCTCTATGGCGATTACTCACTCCCTCATGGACCTAACCCCAAGCCTCCTCCTTTCACTATGAGGGGTATGTGTTGACGCGATGTTACGTATCTCTAGGGAGTTCTCTTCTCTTCTCTTCTCTTCTCTTCTCTCTCTGTCTCTCTCTCTCTACCCATCTATCTACCTCTCTCTATCCATCTATCAACTACCCACCTAGCTGCCTATGTCCATCTGCTTATCACAATCTTTCTGTCAGTCAATTATTTGAATCTCTCTATTATCTATATCTTTTCTGTCTATTATCTATTTACTTCTCTATCTATCTATTTATAAACCCTCTCTCTCTCTCTCTCTCTCTCTCTCTCTCTCTCTCTCTCTCTCTCTCTCTCTCTCTCTTGGTGATGGTGTTCTCGTTCTTCCTATATGTGCTCGTCGCCATGGCCTCACGCATTCATTTCTTGTCCAAATAAATAAATAAAAAATATGTATGTCCCTGAGCCATGCATCTCGAGGCGCCTTTACTAGATTATCATTTCAGGCCTTTAAAAATATGTTAAACGACAGGACAGCAACGACAATAAATTAACATATAAAAGACGCAGCACCAGCAGACACCAAAACGACAGGAGCAAACCACAAAAAAACAAAAAACAAAAAGACGCTGAATCCACACACACACACACACACACACACACACACACACACACACACATACCAATCACAGTACTGTATAGGCAAGTATTATAGTCGACTTTGAGGGGCAGGGGCGTCAATCTTCCCTGAGCCAGATACATGCTCCGGCTGCATACCCCACGTCTTTGGAGTAAAGGGGTTAAGTGGGCAATGAACACCATAGGCTTGCTTATACGAGTATGCTGTCATAGTTGCCACAAGATCCAGAGAATTGTCGTCCTTTTTCTCCAAAATTAGATTAATAATACATCTCTCTATCTATCTATCCATCTATTGGCAGACTCTTTAATCCCGACGGGGTGGCCGCAAACAAATCGCCTGGAGTGGGAATGACAACGCCATACAGCGACCTCTTTGCTCCATGCTCCCTTTCCTGTCCCTTTTCACCGCTCTCGTATAATTCCCGGTGCAGGATACAAAATTAACGCTGGGCGGCCGACAAGATTACAGTCCTGGTTACAGTCGACATACAAGGCCACACGTCGCCCAAGAGGAATCTAAATGCTAATACGAGAAACTATCACTGACACTTTGATTACTGGGATCTCGAGAGAGACGAAAATTATCCTACCCTGTTTCCACATGACCTTCCTCCTCATTCAGCCCCTGGATGTATTTTCCGGTTTGTTTATAGTATCTCCAGACTTTTATTCAATGCAGGGGAAACATTTTGTAGTGAATGGGTGATTATTAACTATTCTCTACTATTGTGAACTGATTATTAGATTCTTACTATCTCTATACTGATTATTAGATTCTTACTATCTCTTTACTGATTATTAGATTCTTACTGTCTCTTTACTATCTCTAGGCAAAATGATCAGCTTAAGGGAGACATTGAAACAGGTGGGGTTAGATAAAGGCTTCATTAACCCCTTCAGTATGAGGTATAATCGTAAGGTGCTACCACTTCAGTATGAGGTATATATCGTCAAGTGAATTAAATAATGAGGGAGCAAGAACAGATTAAAAACAAGACCAGCTGCAAGGATTAAGGATATCATCTGATCCATCCATTTTAAAAAGTGCCTCCTGTACTGAAAATAATTATCTGAAGGTAGCGATAATAAAATAAGTATATATCAATGAGGTGAAGTGGTTGAGTCAAGAGGTTTGGGTTCCTTAAGTGTGAGCAGAAGACTAATTCATTCGGCCTACATCAAGAACGACGCATTTAAAATACTTACTTTACACACACACACACACACACACACACACAAACACAGAGCAGGACCACCACCAACATGCCTTCTGACACCATTCACCAAATACACAATCACATTATCTCACACGAAATCAGTTCAGCCTGAAAATAATCCGGTTATTTTCATCTGACAAGGATGCCTAACCATTTTCACTTTAGCTAATGGCCAAGTGTAGTCAGACTGGAGGGCTGATTTAACTAGTAACCAAGGAGACTCATTCCTCCCTCATCGAATTTCATGCGACCACAATTGAGTATTCAGACTGTAAGTGACCCGGTTCCGTCAGATGAAAAGTGGTCCTAATTGTATTCCATCCCCAACCATCCATCACAGCATCACCAAGCAGACACCTCACCACAACCAGCGCCTCACCAGCCCGCCTTTCTCGCCCCTCTCCACCTTCCCGGTATGGTGAGGGTCATTATTAACCTTCATCTTGACATCAACCTCAACTCACTGCCACACCATCACCCGTCTCGCCTCACACACTGTATTATCTTTGTATTCTCACTGTACTGTCACTCTCCCTTGTCACACTTATACGTCATCATCGTACGTCTCATCTCACACTCTCATTCTTCCTTGTCATTCTGTTACATAATATCATCATTCGTCTCATCTCACACTGCCAATCTAGCTTATCATCATCATCATCATCATTCGCCTCATCTCACACTGTCACTCCTTGTCACACTTCTGCATCATCATCATCATCATTCGTTTCACATCACAATACGCATTATCTTCCTCCACACCACTGTAATACTATCCCCTGTCACCTTTGCCTTCTCATTACTTTCATCATTTATCTCACTACATCATCACTCGTCTCGCGCAAACTGTATCACCCTCATCACACTCTCACTGCCTTACTCATCTCCCCTGTCCCATCACCACTTCATCACTATTATTAAACACTGCTACCCACGTTCTTCTGTTTCTTTTCTTTGTAATGTCTAACTTCATAGCTATCCTTTTCTAACTTCCCTGTAGCCTCGTCCACACCCATGCCTCACCCACACTCCTGCCTCACCCACACCCCTGCCTCACCCACACCCCTGCCTCATCCACACCCCTGCCACACCCACACCGGCCTCACCTACCCTCCTGTCTCACCCACACCCCAGCCTCACCCACACTCCTTGCTCACTCACACCCCTGCCTCACCCATAACTTTAGTTCCACACCCCTGCCTCACCCACATACCTTCAGTTCCACACCCCTGCCTTACCCGCACCTTTAGTTCCACACCCCTGCCTCACCCACACCCCTGCCTTACCCACACCTTTAGTTCCTCACCCCTGCCGCACCAACATCCTGCTTCAGCCACACTCCCATCTCATACACACCCCTGCCTCACACCCTTCAGTCTGCACCCATTCCTCACCCACATCTTGCCTACTAAAGCACCCAAGATTTCCCCCTTCCCGTTCCGCGGTACAAGGAACAACACTCGATTACATCTACACTCTTCCCTGAGCCATTACCGTCGCTTTCTGGATGGACTTAGCGCAGATTTTCGTCCTTCTGCAGCTTATACGCCGTAGCTCAGTAGGGGGACAAGACAATACTACGACTCTGCACATCCTCTCCACAGCACTTCTTCGTGACTGGCACAATATTATGATTTTATCTCCAGGAGCCAAGTGATGAAATAAGGCAATACTACGGTTCTACATACTTTCCACAGCACTTCTTCGTGACTGGCACAATATTCTGATTTTATTTCCTGGACCTAAATGATGAAATAATACGACGGTTTTACATCCTCTCCACAGCACTTCTTCGTGACTAGCGCAATATTCTAGCCTTATATTCTTACAGCGCAGTATTCAAGTTGGAGAGATGACAATTCTGAGCCAAGCTGAAGTGCATGGGGTATACGTCTCTCTGGCCGAATTAGTGAGCTGTCCTTCTATACTCCGATACTTGAGGCCCATCTGAGCTACTGAAAGGATGCTGAACTGTACTCCGTCTACTTTAACTTGGCCTAAAATTGCCAATCCCTCCATCTTGAACGCTTGGCTGTAGCAAGATAGTAATACTAGAATATACTGCCAGTCACGAAGAAGTGCTTTGGAAATGTAAAGCTGTAGTACTGTCTTATACAGCTATGTGAAATAAGCTGCAAAATGACTGTAACAAGAGATTAACACTAGAATATGATGCTAGTCACGAAAAAGTGCTTTGGAAATGTAGATTAGCAGTGTTGCCTTAGCTACGTGAAATATGCTGCAAAAGGATAATTCCGTCAAGATTATCACTAGAATATGGTGCTAGTCACGAAGAAGTGCTGAGAAGTTTGCAGAAGTACGGCACTGTGTTACTGAGCTACATGAAATAAGCTGCAAAAAGACAAAACTCTCCTCTAATAATAACACTAGAATATGGTGTTTGTCACGAAGAAGTGCGATGTAAATGTAGAGCCTCAGAGTTGTCTTACTGAGCTACGTGAAATAAACTGCAAAAGGACGAAAATTTAAGCCAAGTAAAGGTGGACCGACTCTAATTACACGGTGATGGCGCCTGGCTGTCAATTAGCGTGTATATTCGTGTAATGGGCCTCGGGGAAAGGAGTTATAGGACAGTGTGGCGAGATAGCGAGAGGGAGGCGAGGAGGTGCCGGCAAGAGGGGTGATGGTGGTCTCTTGAACAGGGCCGACTGGGGTGAAGGTGAGGGTAGGGTGTAGATGAGGTGTAAGTGAGGGTGTATGAAGTGAGGGTAGGGTGTATGACGCGAGAGTAGCATGTATAAAGTGAGGGCAGGGTGTCTGAAGTGAAGGTACCGGTAAGGTGTATGATGTGAATGTAAGGAGCTGTAAGTGAGAGATGAGTAAATGATATGTTGTAAATGAGGTCAGGGTGCGGATAGGATGCTGAGGTGTCGTTAAGCGAGGGTAGAGTGAAGGCAGGGTGTATAAGGTGCTACAGGTAAAGGCAGGGTGTATGAGAAGTGAAGGTGACGGTGTATGAAGTGAGAAGGGGGTGTATGGGCAGGGTGTATGATGTGTTGTAAATGAGTGTAGCTATATGGGGTGATTTATAGATGTTAGCTTCATGGTGACACTGGAGAGGGCATCACAAATAGTAGCAAATCTTCAGGCAGTTGTGAGTTCGATTGCAGTTGGAAAGGAATCGAGATCGGTTCAGTACGGACCAGTGGGAACAGAGACCTCGCGATGGCCATCTGTTGCGCACACGAGGACTGCTGGGCTCAGGAACAGACTATCGAGTTTATACATAGAGTAAGGTACATAAAAAATAAATATGCAACCACATAAAGGCGCTGTCAATAGTGCATACCCAGATTTTAAAAAAACTGCAGCTAGATATAAGCGATTGGTAGGATTGCAAAAATACTCCCTCAAATCTACATCTCGTATATGGTAGGATTTCCCCGCTCACAAAAATCATAAGGTGAGGTAGGACCCATAAACAAGGAAGGAGGGAGTACGAGGAAGGGAGTAATATAAACAGTATGTCCAGTGAAATCAGTAAAGCAAACACTCACATACCACACAAGCTAATAAAGGCAGTTCCTAATAATCTATATATTCACATTTGCTTGGAGGGGCAGGCAGGCTAGGGAAGATGGGGCGCTGGGCAGACAGGCAACCCCACACGCAGTACATGTAACTAGATAAAAACAATTTGTCTGACTCTTAAAAACATTTCCTAACAGTCTGTATATTCACATCTGCAGTGGGATTATTGGGGTGGAGTGCGAGGCAGGATGGGCAGGGCAGGGAAGACAGGGCGCTGGGCAGGCAGGCAAAACCACACACATACACACCCACACGCTGTCCTGAACAAACGAGTGGTGTGCTGGGGTTAACCGGGTGTCACTGATGACGGTGTTTAAGTCATTTCTCGGTGTGTGTTAGCCACTCTTCGGTGGCGAGGGGCGGGGCGTGTTTCTACCATTGCACGAAATCGCCGAGGAGCGTTTCAGCCAAGTGTGGGGTAGGCGTGGGCAGAAGGGTGGTAGCCGCAGAGTCCATAAGGAAGAATATCCGATGGGGAAGCAGTAGGGATCTGACTCTAATGGTGTTTCTACGATTGCACCCTCACCCCCACTGACTGCCTCCTGCCAATTGCTCTCTCTCACGCGAGGGCCTCATCCCGTCCCGCCAGAGGGTCGAGCTGCGGATTTGCCAACACAGCTCAGCAATCTGTTCTTTTCTTGACCACGGGCACCTCTTGTTAAGCCCCATCACGCACACTACAACACACACATTCACATATAAACACACACACACACATACACACACACACACACACACACACACACACACACACACACACACACGCTATGGGTCTTGCATAAAAGAAAGCCCTTTAATAATAACTACATGTATTAAATTCTACATCAGTGTCATTTAAGGATGTGTGTGTGTGTGTGTGTGTGTGTGTGTGTGTGTGTGTGTGTGTGTGTGTGTGTGTGTGTGTGTGTGTGTGTTGCCAGGCCCACCATGTATCTCCGTAATATCACCATTTCCGCTATCATGGTATCATCTCCGCCTATTCATCTCTCTTATCCTCCTCGTCCTATCCCCGCGTAATTACCGACTGATAAGGGATTCCAGCCTTATATTCACCACAAAATCAACCCCCTTCTATTCCTCCAACCACCAGACGATTTTATTCAGCTTAAGGGACATCGAAGTCGATCTCGCGCCGGTCACACTGCTAGATAAAGTCTGTTAAGCCCATTGTCGCTGTTCAATTGGGGACCTGGCCGTAACATCGACTATTGGGGGTTGTATTCTAGGGGAAAATTAGGACTTAGAATGACAGTCCTGTAGTCAACATGTATTAGTCAAAAGCCTTATTTTCTTCGATCGTTCCTTCTTCATCGTCCTCCTTTATTTTTTCTTCTTCTTTCTCTCCTCCTCATCCTTGTTCTCCTTCTTCTTCTTACTCTTCTCCCTCTCCTACTGCACCATCACCCTGCAAAACTACAACTGTCGATACTTAACGAAGCTGCACCATTCGACACACCACCTCGACGTCTATAATTACACGTCACTCATTAAAATGGTAATACGTAGAATTGGTATAATGACCCCCATAACTCAGGGACAGTCTAGAATTAATTGATAAGCCACAGCTCTTGGGGTTTTTTGTCTTCTGTAATTTATGATTCGGTATGCAAATGAGATGGGCACGTCAGATGTGGGTGAAACTTTATGAAACGTGGCCCCCTCTTCTTCAATGAACGATGCTAACTGGACACTACCTTCCTCCCTACTTACTTCCCATCTATCTGTCTACCTACCCTACCTGCCCATCTACCTACTGACCTACCTTCATATCTCCCAGCTTACCTACCCACCCATCTGCCTACTCACATGCCTACCTACCTTACCTCTCTACCTGCCCACCTTCCTACCTACCTATCTCCCTACTTCCCTACCTATCTTCCTCTCTTTCTTCCTCCTCAGTCATCCTCCCTTGCTACCTACCTTCTCTCCTACCTAACTATCCAACTACGTGCCTTCCTAGCTGCCTCTTCTCCCACCTACAGACATCCCTATACCTACCTACCATACTCCTTTCCTTCCTCCTTAACTACCCACCTACCTAACTCCCCTCCCACCTACAGACCCTACACCCCTAAAATCTACCTAGCTTCCTCCCTTCCTACCTACCTACACACCTACTTACCCATCTACATCCACTACCACCTACCTACACCCATACCAACCTACCTACCTCCCTTCCTACCTCCATACCTACCTACTGTATTTACCTCCTCTCCCACCAACCTACACTCCTACCAACCTACCTACCTACCTCTCCCTTCCTACTTACCCATCCTCCACACCTCCCTAACTCACTCCCTCCCTCCCTCCCTCCCTACCTACCTACCTCTCTCTCTTCCTCCCCATCCATCCTCCCCATCTCTCTCCCAACCACAGCCCCATCTCCTCTAATGGTTACGTTTCTATTATTCCATTCCATCTCCCCAGGCGGCGTGGAAATTGCCGTAATAGGGCGAATAAACACGTCCATTTGTCTCTCTCTTCACAGTTCTGGTGTGTGTGTGTGTGTGTGTGTGTGTGTGTGTGTGTGTGTGTGTGTGTGTGTGTGTGTGTGTGTGTGTGTGTGTGTGTGTGTGTGTGTGTGGATGATTGTACCTAGGGACAACTCAGCTTTCAATCTCAATTGGGATAATAGCGACATCATAAACCACTAAGTAATAATTGTAATCACCTCTAACTGCCCAACCACTGCAGGTCCGGGGAGGGGGAGGGGGAGGGAAAAAGGGGAAGGGGAAAAGGGGAAGGGGAAAGGGGGAAGGGCAGGGGTCCAACTCTATGCAAATGTGGGGGTGGGTTTGCCTGAGGGGAGCTGCAAGTGCCAATCTCGCGCAAACCTAGTCTTCGTCAATTGTTCGGATCTTTTCGTGTTGATTTCGCCCTCTCTCTCTCTCTCTCTCTCTCTCTCCATTTTTTTTTTTTTCCCCGCCTTGATCAGTTAACCGGTCGAACTTTCTACTGTAGTTTTACTTTGTGTGCGACTCAGCCTGAATACTGAAGCTTTATAATCAGTTTTGACAACACTTTTGTTCCAGTATTTATCCAGGCTTCGACACTCTTGGCATCCGGAGCTTTATTCTCGTCGGTTCAGGACGCTCCCTAACACCTTTTCCCAAGCGATTTACTTTTTTTTTTAATTACACCTTACTGTCCTAGTTCTCAGAGCCGTAAGGTAGAGTGGAGTAAAAGGTCCTCTTTAAGGGAAACTATATGTCGATCTTAACTATTAAAGTCGCCGATGTTGGGAATTATTAGAATGTTATTATTAGAAGTTTTATTGCATGACCTATCCACGTTGCAAACTGTATGTCAGGGTTAAACTTAATGAAAAATGAAAAGAAAAAGAGAAGTTTTACTCTTCTCCCTCTCCTGTTTCTCTTCCCCATCGTTCCTCCCTTCTCCCTTTCCAGTCTCTCGTCCTCATCGTCCCTTAATTTTCCCTGCTTTCCCCCCTTCATTCTCTCGCTTCACTGTTCTCATTCTCTCCCCATCGTCCCTCCCTTCTCCCTTTCCTGTCTCCCGTCCTTTCCAGTACACCCCACACACCTGCCTCTCCACCACCTCCCCTACTTGTCCCTTTCACGCCTCACCTTATCCTCCTGTCCACGCCACATCCTCTATATAAACTCCTCTACATGCACAGTCTCTCCAAAGCTGTATCTCTCTCTCTCTCTCTGTCTCTCTCTCTCTCCCTCTCTCTCTCTCTCTCTCTCTCTACCCCAAACCCCTTTCAGTTCATTTGTTATAACCAGGCAGTAGACCCTCTTTGTTATATCAGTGCCACCACATAAAGGCATTCCTCTACAGCACCATCAAAGTATAAGACAGGGAAAGTAATGCAGACGGTAATTACAGTCAAGAAACCCCAATTATTCCACTTCTTGCGACTGTGTAAGTAGGTCACACATCTAGCAGAGACTTCCACTGTGGCGTGTGACTCGGAAATAATACTAAGGAATAATGATCGATGGCGTCCACTTTGAAATGGTAAGGTAGGGAAGTGCGACTCAAATTACAGTAATCACCAACAGCTCCTTCCAAAGTCGGGGCTATGATTTATGATGCGGACGTCGCCGACCCCCATATGCCGCTCACGAGTCTCCCTCCTCGTGTCTCGACGCAGGGAACGTGGTTACGACCAGGACTACGTTCTTAATGCTGGGTAAGGTTGTTTTTAGCTTATTCCTACTACCTGGGCTTAGCTTCTTGATGCTGGGTGAGGTCGTTTTTAGCTTATTCCTAATACGACTTGGTTTTAGCTTCTCCATGCTGAGTGAGGTCGTTTTTAGCTTATTCTTAATACGACTTGGTTTTAGCTTCTCCATGCTGGGTGAGGTCGTTTTTAGCTTATTCTTAATACGACTTGGTTTTAGCTTCTCCATGCTGGGTGAGGTCGTTTTTAGCTTCTTCTTAATACGACTTGGTTTTAGCTTCTCCATGCTGGGTGAGGTCGTTTTTAGCTTATTCCTAATACGACTTGGTTTTAGCTTCTCCATGCTGGGTGAGGTCGTTTTTAGCTTATTCTTAATACGACTTGGTTTTAGCTTCTCCATGCTGGGTGAGGTCGTTTTTAGCTTCTTCTTAATACGACTTGGTTTTAGCTTCTTCATGCCGGGTGAGGTCGTTTTTAGCTTCTTAATACGACTTGGTTTTAGCTTCTTAATGCCGGGTGAGGTCGTTCTTAGCTTATTTCTCAACTTTCGTAAAATTGACTACTGTTGATATTAATAGCTGTTTGAGTATGTAATTAAATATCTGCCTAAAGCTTAACAAAGGGAAGGTTTGCAATGCTAGGGGGGGAGGAAGAAAATATATGTTGGAGCAGACTTGACTCGTAAAAATCACCACTACGACGTTACCTTCGGAACAAATACCTTAATATTCTTCTGTAGTTTAAAATAAGGCTTGGAATACTGTGTCTATTGAAGGAACATAATATTTCTCTAAAGATTTACGAAATATGACGTGAAATTGTAAAGAAAGGGTCATATACTGGAGGAGATTTGATAGACTCATATACTTCATTACTGTCGTCGTTTTAGAGGGAATGGGTGAGGCAGGAAGTGTCGGTCGTATGCGTGACCATTTTAAGGCTATTATGCCTGTGAAGCTCCAGGTAAAACAAGGATAATTATGACCCACATCGCAGTTCATTACGACCCCAAACACTCCCACTCTCTTTCACTCACTCACTCACACACGCATACTCAGTCATTCACACACTCAAACACGCTTACTCACACACACACACACACACACACACACACACACACACACACACACACACACACACACACACACACACACACACACACACACACACACACACACACACACACACACACACACACACACACACACACACACACACACACACACACACACACTTCGTGGAGCACACAAACAGGACAGAACACATTCAGCATTGCGTTGAAGAATTCACACACACACACACACACACACACACACACACACACACACACACACACACACACACACAACCCAGCCAAGTTAGTGCATCTGCCAGTGTCCTATACACTACCAAGAGGATGACATTATAAGTGTGATCCTTCCACATAAGTGCCTCACATTCTACTTTTCCCAGTGTTTAAGTAGTTGAACTCTAGACATTTTCAAGATTTCCTTCAACAAGGCTTTAATTTTTTTTTTTTTTACGGGTGGGATTTTCTGCTCAAACTTTATAAACAGCTGTGGCAAAAGAAAAAAAACTGTCACTATAATAAAGAAAAAATTTTGTCTGGAATCATTTGCTGGGTGCGAGATATAGTTCAGGAATTAAAAAGAAAATCTAAAAAAAAAAAAATACAATTAATTAATTAATTGGGGGAGGCGGTGGCTCAATCGGTAGAGAGGTGGCCTGCAGTCCTAAAGGACCCAAGTTCAAATCCCCGCTGGGGCAGGGAACAGTTTAAGGATTTGAATTTCATTAAATCGGGCTTCACTGATCTACCAGAAGCCCCGCCGACATGTCGTAAAAATACCCCCGCTAATACCAATAAGCCAGTCCTGTATGAGACAGCCCTAGCATGTATTCAATATGGACGGTGGGTGTTAACGCCGAAGTGGTGACATGTTGAGGTGTGTGGTATATAGGACTGCTGGGCCTTGATAGCAGACTGTGAAGCCTATGCCCGGAGTCGGACACATAAAAAAATAATAATAATAATAATAAAAATAAAAAAAAAAATAAAAAGTAAAAAAAAATACAAAACTTCCTCGCACTTACCTTTCCTGTTACGTTGCCTGGATTAGTACCTGTTAATAAGTCAATCAATCAGTCAGTCAGTCGGTCAGTCAATCAGTCAATCAATCAGTCAAATAAGCAATCAGTCGATCAATGAGTCGATCGATCGATCAATCAATCAGTCAATCAATCAATATCTCAGTCAGCCAGCGAATTTATTGATCAATCAATCAGTCAGTCAATAAATCGATCGATCAATCAATCTATCAGTCAATTAATCAATCAGTCAACCAGTCAATCAATCAATCTGTCAGTCAATCAATCAATCAATCAATCTGTCAGTCAATCAATCAGTCAGTCAACTAGTAAGTAGTCAATCAATTCTCTCATCAATGTATATGTGTGATAAACAAGATGAGGTTAACTAAATTCCGTCCACTTTAACTTGGCATAAAACTAATCAACTTCAGCGAGGTCTTAACATTAAAATGGTGCTAGTCATGAAGAAGTGCTATGGAAAGGATACAGAGCCTCAGTATTGTCTTATTCATCCACTGAGCAAAGAGAAATAAGCTGCTAAATAAATATCTCTACGTTTGGGGAGGGGAAGTACTGTATAGTCACGAAGAAGTGCTATGGAAAGGATCTAGAGTCGTAGTATTGTCTTCTGCATTGAGAGAAATAAACTGAGGTCTGGCCTTATCTCTGAGTTGAAGGGGATGAAGAATAGTCACGAAGAAGTGCTATGGAAAGGATGTAGAGTCGTAGTATTGTCTTCTGCATTAAGATAAATATTATGCACTCTGTCCCAATATCATCGTCAAGGGGGATGAAGTATAGTCACGAAGAAGTGTTACGGAATGGATGTAGGGACACAGTATTAATTCTGCATTGAACTAGGGCAAATAATCCACAAAAATCTGAGCCAAGGTAAGGTGGACAAACTGCAAAAACCATCCTTATTTATCGGTACTCACGGATTTTCTCCTTTGGTTCCTTATATCCTCTCTGTTTCCTTAATTTCCTTCCGTCAGATTGCAAGGGTGTCACGTGAAGTAGGTCTCTGCTCTTCCTCCTCTCTCTCTTTCTCTCTTACTTTCTCAGCTCTTCTCTTTCTCTCTTTCTCTGTAAAATAAAAAGAAACTTGTGTTCATTAGAGTTTTTATTTTTAACTTTGCACGGTGTACATTTCATAATTAGTGTGTGTGTGTGTGTGTGTGTGTGTGTGTGTGTGTGTGTGTGTGTGTGTGTGTGTGTGTGTGTGTGTGTGTGTGTGTGTGTGTGTGTGTGTGTGTGTGTGTGTGTGTGTGTTCAACTTTGGCACAGACTTGACCACCCGTTCCCTAAAACCCAGCAGTCCGTACGTGCCACACACCTGCACATATCACCACTTGGACACTCATACCCAACGTCCAATCCAAATACACGCTAGGGCTGTTTCATTCAGGACTGGTTTACACTGTGATAAGTCGGTGGGTCTTGTGCAAAATCAGTAAAGTCTGTTTTAAAGGCATTCAAATCACTAAACCATCCCTAAACCTAGTAGATTGATCTCGCGTCTTTTCGAACAGCATACTACCTCTCTAACCACTTGACCACCACCATTAAGAGGGTCCAAGCTGGGCAGAAAAGATTATACCCTCACAAAAAGCAATTAAAAGCATGGATAAAATTCCTCTAGTATCTACAGGGTGGTCCATATATTACGCATCACAGTTTTTGTGTGTTGCTGGACAGCTCAAAATTACCACTGTCCACCTACTGTATCATTTTCTACTTCCCATAAAATTTCGGTTCATTATAGCAGCTGTTTCTTTGCATCCCCTGATTGCATGGGAGTGTTCAAGATGACTGCGCTCCTAACGTCAACACAATGACCAGTTCCTAAAATACTCAATATGGGTGGCGCAATTTACGTTATCACCCTGTGTGCTGAAGGTCTGTGTAACGAGGCGCAGGCAGATGTCACAGCGGAGGGATCGACGGGAAAAATTTACGTGGGGTGTTTTTGCCAGACTGCGAGGAGTTAGTGTTCCTGTTTTGCCACGTATCATACACTATGGACGGCTCAATAATGGCGAGGCGAAATTACCACCTACATCCCGTCCTACCCTGCAGCCCCCTCACATCCTGCCTTCCTCTCCCTGCTTCTTTAGGGGTGCACATCCTGTCTTCACCCCACCCGGCCATCATACAGGTGAGCCAGCATACTAATTGCGTGAGGTAGGTGGGATGGGGAGAGGAAGTATGGATGCAAGGTACTAAAAGACAGTCTGATGGTGTTATGATGCGCGTGTGTGGAGGGGTGTTGTGTGTGTGTGTGTGTGTGTGTGTGTGTGTGTGTGTGTGTGTGTGTGTGTGTGTGTGTGTGTGTGTGTGTGTGTGTGTGTGTGTGTGTGTGTGTGTGTGTGTGTGTGTGTGTGTGTGTGTGTGTGTGTACAACATAGACAGACAGGGAGAAGTTCCTCCTGGTCGTGCTAACTCTAGTTTTCCATTCCAGGTGACACCAGATAATTCCATTCAGCCATGGAAGGGTGTTAAGAGCCTGAGAAAGATAACAGCCACCATTAACTCTCTAATGATCATGATAACTCTGGTACTTTTCTTCAGTTAAAATGTGGGATGATTTTTTTTTTTTTTTTTTTTTTTTTTTTTTTGTCACAATAGCCTCAATTTTTCTTAGAGGGAATTTTCGCCCCTTCTTAACTTTCAGTTCAATGAAAGAATAAGACAATCTACGACTTTATGTCCTTTCCATAGCGCTTTTCACTAGCAACATATTCTGATGTTAATCTATTGCATCATGTCAACATTCAAGATGGAAAAGCGTCAACTGTAAGTCAGGTTTAAGTGGGCGGAGTACAGGAAAGAGCTGAGGAGGAAAAGCGATTAGACAAACACTGTTTTGAGTAGTCGTATTTTCAAATCATGTTAGACTCTTTGAAACCAAGCAGGTTAACTGAGAGAAATTCATGTCAAAGTACAGTACGTGTAAAAAGTTTTCTTGTTTATAAATTCGTCACTGATTTTTGTGTTCTAAGTAAATTTGATAACCATGAAACTTCACCGGCCAATTCATTATAGGGGTCTTCTTTCTTTTAGGCAACTCATTTATGGTTCACAAAACCAGTTATATATTTTAATACCTACAGAAGACAGCCGTTTAATATAATGACTGATTTTGCCGGTCATTCACCGATACGCACCGACTATAACTGCATGTAGTGCACGCAGGCAGGCGCTCGCACAATTTAATATACCGTATATCTATCTATCTATCTATCTAATATATAAACATAGACAGACCAACAAAACTAGGCGGTATATCCTTAATGTTAAGAGGAAAAGAATAAGAACAGGGAGAGAGGATGGGGGTGGCACCTCAGCATGAATGATCGGGGTGGGCGGTAATGAAGGAGGCGGCCCCTACTGCATAGAAGAAGAGAAGTAGAAGAAGAAGAAGAAGAAAAAAGGAAGAAGAAAAAAAAGGAAGAAGAAAAAAAAAGGGAAGAAGAAGAAGAAGAAGAAGAAGATGATGATGATGACGATGATGATGATGATGATGATGATGATGATGATGATGATGATGATGAACACCAACAAAAAAAAAATGAAAGAGCAGTAACTACAATAATATATATAAAAAAAATGAATAATAAAGATGATGATTTAGAAGAATGAAGAAATAAATGAATAATGTTAAATAAAAACGAGACCAAAAATGCGAAGGAAAACAAGAAGAAAGAATAAGAAGAAAACGGAGTGTGAGGGGAGGGCAGGGGAGGGGGTGGTTGAGCAAAAGATGAATGATTGCTGCGGTGGGTAAGGAAGGGGGTGGGGCGTACCGCATACATTTACTACCAACACCCCAGCATCATTGTTGTGCTAATTTCCCACCCGCTACTAAACTGAGGATCGCGTGAGCCACAACGAACACACAATTAGCTAAACCAAGTCACTCTCCCCATCTCATCACGGGTGGCCCAGGGTACAAATGAGTTCACTACAGCCTGTCTGTTTTCATCTGATGTAACTGGATTACTCTCACGACTAAAATACTAAGACGTGGTTGCATAGATTTCGATATGAGCTTTGGATGAAGTTAAAAATGAGGTTCCTTGATTTCTAATGAAAGCAAGTCTCCAGTCTAACTACAGCTGGCCATTAACTAAGCTGAAATGGGCCAGGGATTTTTGTCATATATTTTTTAAACAACAAAGAAATTCTAACACAGGATTAATGTTTTCAACAGGGAGGGTTATATGTAGCCTTCACTAACCTTTTCACTGTTAAGATATTTGGAATTATCAAAAAGAAACTTAAGAAACTAGGACCGAAGAGGTTAAGAGGGTGCTTCAAGTCGTTCAGTAAGAGTGAAAAAGACTAGAAATATTTGCCCATGAAAAAAATTGTCAAGTCTGAAGCGAAGTGGTGAAGTAAAGGAATGGCACCAAACTGAAAAGTGCTTGGAAGAAAGAAGAAACAAATGAAAAAACTGAGTAAATCTCCACCCTGTAGTCTGGGGGGGAAAAAAAAAAAAAAAAAAAAAAGTAAAACAGAGAATAGACACAGTGCATGCAGAAAAAATAGTACACACACACACACACACACACACACACACGTCCCCTGCCCTCCCCAGCTGCCCTCACACTTCTACTCTCGGCCGCAAATCAAGTACAACAAAAACCGAAGCCTTATCGAGCAGTTACTAACGTTTCACTCGTAATCTCTTGTAGGCAAACAGTTGGACACACACACACACACACACACACACACACGTCCCTACCTTGTCCGGCCTCATCTCTCTCTCTCTCTCTCTCTCTCTCTCTCTCCCTCCACACACACACACACACACACACACACACACACACACACACACACACACACAATCACCGCCATTCACAGGGTACATACATAAACTCCTCATTCTCACACCCTAAGGTTTATTCACTCTTATATAAGCACGGTGGCTGAGTGGTGGAGAAGTGGACTGCTGATCGTAAAATCGAAACCCAGCTGAGACAGGAAACACTAAGAAGATCTGATTATCATGAAAGCAACATTAACCCTCTCGCTCAAAATATTCTCCTTTTTAATTCAGAATAAAACGAGACGATTTTATTCAGCTGATGAGAAAATTAATAGCCATAAGGGTCAATGGAAATTATTTTGAATCCTCTGACGACTAAAAGTATTATCTAATCAAATTTTTTTGGTATTATCCAGAATGAAATACGCAAATGAATTAATACCAGCAAAATGGTTCTGGTATGCCACAGGCCCCACCGACATCGTTTACATATACCACTGCTCATACCATCACACCAGCCCTTACTGTAAGCTAGAAAATTCCAATGTCAGTAGTTTAGTGCCCGAGAGATGGCATGTGAAGGTGTAGATTGCTGTGTGACGTGTGGGAGACCTGCCGGGACTCAGGAAAAGGGCTGCCTCGTCTATGCCCAGAGACGGATGTGTAAAAAAAAAATCTTAAAGAGGTATAAAATTTACCATTTACCGAGATACGAAAAAGGTACAGGGATCCTTCAGAGCACACACACACACACACACACACACACACACACACACAGTCACCCCCCCTCAACACACACACACACACACACACACACACACACTTCAACACACACACAAACACCCTACACACAGTGACCCCCCTCAACACACACACACACCCTTCAACACACACACAGTGACCCCCCTCAACATACACACAAACACCCTAGACACAGTCACCACCCTCAACACACACACACACACACACACACACACACACACACACACACACACACACACCCTACACACAGTGACCCCCCTCAACATACACACAAACACCCTAGACACAGTCACCACCCTCAACACACACACACACACACACACACACACACACACACACACACACACACCCTACACACAGTGGCCCCCCTCAACACACACACACACACACACACCCTACATACAGTCACCCCCCTCAACACACACACACACACACACACACACACACACACACACACACACCCTACACACAGTGGCCCCCCTCAACACACACACACACACACCCTACATAGTCACCCCCCTCAACACACACACACACACACACACACACACACACACATCCTACACACAGTCACCCCCCTCAACACACACACACACACCCTACACACAGTACCCCCCTCCACACACACACTGACTCCTCCCCTTTCCCACCCCACACACACCACCATAGCATCAGGAAAACCTAATCTCACATTCGATCAACAAAATGCAAAGCAGGAATAGGAACAGACAAGTCGAATGTTGCAATTTGCCACGTAAATTATTCAGTAATTTGGCAAGGAACCCATGGCGATCATAACATTAAGCTGGATAAGTAACAATTTTTCCTCTCTCTCTCTCTCTCTCTCTCTCTCTCTCTCTCTCTCTCTCTCTCTCTCTCTCTCTCTCTCTCTCTCTCAGAGTTAATGTTCACCAGTTGTCGATAATGGGGAAATCCTGCAAAATTTTCGTTGATTTTGCATGACATGAAATTGTACAGAACTGGGACTTTTTTTAATATATATTTTTGATAATGAAAGCTAAAGTAATGCGGTATACGGACGTCTGTTTTATTCTATTTTTGGTGGTTTTAGATGATTTTTTTAAACTCCCTAACTACGATGAAGTATTTTTTTTATTTTACTCTTTCTAACGTCAAGCATTTACTTGTAAAATTTTCGTCACTCCCAATCCTTCATGTATGCAAGGATGCACTCACGTTCCTCAAGTTCTTGTGGTGATTAAGGGCGAGGACGACGACGCGGCTGTCTTTACCATTCGTTCTTCAAGTCAGCCAGCCAACTGCGACGTGAACAGTGGCTTGAGGCAGATCTCTAGAACGGTACTGTGCATTACGTATTTTTTTCCTTTGTCTATGGGTTTACTGTAATGCCCAAAAATACTACAGAAGCCCTAATTCTCATTTTATTTACAAAAAAGTCTGAAGAAATTACCGAAACGAGAACCACCAGCAATGTGAGATGAAGATGTGGGCATGTATCATCTCATTTTGTAGGGTGTACAGAGTGGGAGGCATAGTAACTTCTCCACTGCCTGTATTGTAAATATGGCAATGATTACGACTAAATGTGACGCCTGTTGTGCATTACAATAAAACCGTAGGAAGCGGGAAAAAGGTAAAGATCAGTACTGTATTTTAGTGTCCAAGTTTTTGTTTACAAGATGGTGCGTTGTCAGTCCCATGGCCAGAACACGAGTTTCCCCTCCTCTAGAACCCTTTTTATCCGGAAAATCGGTTAATGTGGACTGTCTTTCATCGTAACTAGCCCAGATTATCCGGGTTTTATATGCAGAGAGAGAGTTAGTTAGTCAGAAAGAGAGGGATGGGATGGGAAGAAAGATGAGTGACAAAGTGAAGGATGGACTGAGATGGAATGGATGAGTCTGAAACGAACATCAGCCATCATCCCCAGCGAAGCCTCCCATCCTGTTTGTCCGAGGGTCAGCATAATAACTGACAGGTAATTAAGTCTCTACCACTGACCTCGACCTAACGGGCAAAAGGCGCTTCTGAAGGTGTAGTGGAGTGGTGTGTGGGAGAATTAGTATTAGTATGAAAACAAAATGCACTCTCCCACCAATTCTCTTTATTTCTCGTTTCCATCCTGTTGCCTCGTGAACTTTCTTATTCCTATTACTTCAACCTTAAATGCCCCGTCAGCAGCGTTGCGTCCCTGGGGTGGGCTAGTCACTTCATTCATTCAGGTGAGGGAACCATGCAATCATCCCTGAGAGGTATTACTTCAGCACTGAGCACCAAAAAAATCTTTAAGACTGAACCCTTACGGGACACATCCGGTTGCAGCATCGAAATAGACCACCTGGTGTACCGGTATCAATATTGTGTAGATAGATAAATAGACAAATAGACAGATAGACAGATATAGATAGATAGACAAATAGATCGATACTGACAGGCAATCAGACAGACTGACTGATGAACAGATAGACACAGATATAGGAAGGTAGGTAGGTAGGCAGAGAGATAGGTAGGTAGGTGACAGACAGAGAGACAGAGATATAGGTAGGTAAGTAGTTAGATGGATAGATATAAAAATGGATAGATAGATGCAGACAGACAGATATATGAACATGTCTCTTATTCTGCTTTTGAAGTACCGGTAGTTTCCCAAATCACAATGTGTTTTCTCCATTTATTTTTTTTCTTTTAATGCGAAGAAGAAGGAAGCAAAGGCCGCGAGTCCGAAATTATTGTTCCTTCCAAGAGAAAAACAAAGTCTGTTCATGTCTGCTCGATATTTACGGCCTCGTTTGTGTGTGTGTGTGTGTGTGTGTGTGTGTGTGTGTGTGTGTGTGTGTGTGTGTGTGTGTGTGTGTGTTAAGAAGCTATAAATCTGCATGAATACAGATATGGATCGGAGACAAATTTCGCACATGTTACTCTGCATACCTGTTGTATGTGTTGTGGGAAGGTCTCGCTCCTCTTCCCCTCTCTTATTTATAATGCTTTGAAGATATATTGCACGTGGGTTGCGGACGAAAGGTAGGGTATTTATAGTGGAATTTAGACATCTTATAGATAGGTACAAATAAACTAAAGTCTGGGAACGTCATCACCATCAACATTATCATTATCATCATCATCATCATCATCATATCGACCTTTTCCCGCGCCATACCTATGCTTAATAGCCTGATAATAGTTTCAATAAAATAATCCCTACAGTAAACGAAAGTCCAATAAGCTAATCTGATTCTTCCATTTAATACACTAACTTCACTAGCCCGCTTCTCTCTCCCTTTCTCAGCGCTACCTGGTGTCCTGTTACCTGGCCGTAGCGGTGAGGAGCCACAAGGAGCCCTGGCCTTTGTCCTCCATCCTGCCCTGGTATTCATCTCCACTCGTCCAGGAAATGAGGAACATGAGTCTTATGATCGCGGTGGCACGGTAGGCTCGGTATAATGAGGCTGGAGCACTGATGACTTGATAATAGACGGGATTAGTGTTGTTCAGTGTCAGGTGAGAGAGGAGCAAGAGCATGAGTATCTACACCTTCCGCTCTGTGTATTTATTCTCTCCCTTGACGATTTTTATTAGGGATGTTCTTAAATGGCAGATAATTAGAACCTGTGTACATACTAATGAACTCACAGAAGGCGTTCATTATTATACACTTTTTACTCTAACTTGACCTAAAATTGCCATCGCTCACACGTAAATGCTGAGATGTGTCATTAGATTAACCCTAGAATATGATACCATGTTGTAACAGTACATTAATCCTTGAATACGATACTAGTCACGAATCAGTGCTATGGAAAGGATGTAAAAGTGTAACATTGTCTTTTCCAGCCATTGAGCTACGTGAAAAAAGCTGCAAAATGACGAAAATCTGGGTCAAGTTAAGGTGACAGAAGTATAATCTGACATCCTGTTATAATGAAACCATACTATTGATAAAATATATAATGGAGAAGTTCTATTCCCTGTCCACTTTAACTTGGCCTAATAGTGCCATCTTTCCATCTTGAATGCCGAGTTGTAATACGAGATTAACACTAAAATATGGTGCTAATCACGAAGAAGTGCCGGTGTTATGGAACGAATACAGAACCATAGCACTTTTACTGTCACATCAATACTAAAAAAATGGTGCTCATCACGAAGAAGTGACGGTGTTATGGAATGAATACAGAATCATAGTACTGTTTTACTGTCACATCAATACTAAAATAATGGTGCTAATCTGATATAAGTCCTAATCACGAAGAAGTGCAAGAGGGCCTTGTAAGACTGCGGGGAGGGCTCCATGAGTGTTCCGGACAAGGTAGCAAGAGGAAGAGGCTCCTCAAGACAGGCCAGCAGTGCGTCTTTTGTCTCGCCTTGAAAAAATTGCGCGGGATAATTAAGCACAGAAAGGAGGGCCAATTGACGAAACAATTACTTGATTGATTTGTAAAGGAAGGTGAATTTTGCTTCCCTGTAACTTTTTGCCGGACCCTCCTCCCCTCTCCATAGAATCCCTTGTTTTTGTAAGGCTATAATTTCAAAAACAAAGACAGCCAAGAAGGAGGGTGTTTTTTTTTTTCTTTTACAAGACCATCCATTTTGTTGCTTTTTACTCTCTCGCTTACCTCGCCGGGGAAGTACTTTGTCCTCTGAGCTGGCTGTTAAGACGAGAGGGAAGTGAAGGAGAATAACACCGACGAGGACGTAGGGAGACAAAACCCGGGCATAAAAAATCCTGTATGCCACGTAATCTTTACCATGTCTCAAAATGACTCCAGAATTCTATACAATAAAATCCTATATCCCTGTAATCTATTTAGGCCTACAAATATTTCCAAATTTTCCTACATACTAAAAAAATATGCTTCTATTTCTTACCATGCCTCAAATTAACTCCAAAATTTCTGTACACTAAATCCTATGTCCCTGTAATTTATATCTTCTGCCTCAAAATGCCTACAAAATTTCCTATATAGGCTCCTGGGTTTCACATATATCAGGTAATCCTATTCTTACAGTAAATGGGAAAATTAAAAGAAAAAAAACGGACATTAAAAATCTTCTATTTCTATAAAGTATAGGGTGACCAGATTTTGCAGAGGTTAATGTGAGGGAGATAAAGAAAGAAAAGGGGGAAGATAGATAGATAGATAGATAGATAGATAGATAGATAGATAGACAGATAGACAGACAGACAGATGGACAGACAGATACGGTAGATATGGATTAATACCGTAAAGCTGAGAATTCCAGATGGAAAGATGAATTTTGTCTAGTTAAAGTGAGAGAGAGAGAGAGAGAGAGAGAGAGAGAGAGAGCATCTAAGAGTGACAGGAATGAGAAGTACGTCGTCGCAGTGAAGGTGTTAAACAGGTGCGTGTAACAACCCTTAACCACCCCGGACCCAACCTACCGCCAACTGAGTACGCAGAAGAGAAAACACCCGTGGGAGATCGGAAGGAGAGCGAGCATTGTTGGCCCGCTCAATTAAAAAGAGATTGTATGTGTTTTTCGTGAGGCCAAAGAAACCCGCAACAAAGGGAAGGAAAGCCTGAGAGACCTCACTAATAGACCAACTTGACAATGCAACCGTCCTCTCGCTTTATGGCTGTGTCAATACCAAAACAAAGAAGTCTAAGTCTTATTTTCAATGCCCGACGAGTAATGAGAGAGCTCCTAAGTCAACTCCAGCCCACAGACAAACTTTCCGGGAACTGCAATTATTGAGAGACTTGTGCCTGCTTCAAGGGGGATCCACAGCGTCCAGGGTATTGTGTTTGGCTGAAGGTTCGTGTAAATAAGCCGCTCAACTCTAGGTAAAAGACTGACTCGCATAAATGTAAAAGATTGTTATTGGCTCAAAGGAGTGGTATCGATTATGTAATAGGCTTATCTTTTGTTCCTTAGATGAAGGGGAATAAAAGCCACTGGGAGTTTAGGAGGGTGGGATAGATTCATGGCACAGGTAGTGGAATAGGTGTGGTGTAGTGTAGGTTTGGAGGAGGGTAGGACAGACAAGGGTAGACGGTGAAACAGATGACAGTGAAGACAATGGTGTGGTGTAGGACAGAAACAGGGTAGGACAGATGACAATGCACAGACGGTGAAATAGAACACAGTTGTATTAGACTGTGGTGTGGAGTAGGTTAGGAACAGGGCAGGACGGATAACAAAGCACAGACGGTAAAACCCATGTTAGTGGTAGTAGACAGTCATATGGGATAATTTAGGAGCAGGGTAGGGCAGATACAGGATAAAAACAGATGCTGATAACAGGCAATGGAGTGGTGTAGGTTAGGAAGAGGGTAGACAGATAAAAAGGCACAGACTGTGAATCCGAAGATCGCACCACTGAGTTCTGAAAATCACTGCTCACTGTCTCACAATTAACCGTAAAGAAGTTAGTATTTATTTCCACAACTACGCTAGGAATAAAGCGAGAGGAGTCATCGAGTTGAAATGATTAACTATACCCTGTTTACCATAACTAGGCGTAAAGCTGCCATCCCTCCAACTGAATTGCTAAGCTGTGACAAGAGATTAACACCAAAATACGGTGCTAGTCACGAAAAAGTGGGAATGGATGCAGGGCCGTAGCAGTCTTATTCTACCACTGAGCTATGAGACACAGGCCGCAGAAGGCCAAAATTCCCAAGTTAAAATGAATGAACTAAAAGGATTCAGTAAATATCTAACACTTTCCTGGTATATGGGGAAGATGAGGGGAATAAGGAAGGAAAATGAGGGAGGGAGGGAAGGAAGGAAGGATGAAGAGGAGAGGATAGGAACAGAAGAGGGAGAAGAAAGGAAACTTGGAGAATGAAGGAAGGAAAGATGAGAAGGAGAGGAAAGGAAGACAAGGGAAAAAAGGAAGGAAGAAAAGGAAAACAAGGAAGGAAGGATGAGGAGCAGAAAGAGGAAGATGAAGAGGAAGCAGGACGGAACATGAGGGAAATAAGGAAGGATGGAAAGAAGGAAGGATGAAGAGAAGACGGGAAGAAGAGGAGGAGGAAGAAAGGAAGATGTGGACAGGAAGGAGGGAAGGAAGGATAAGAAGAAAATGAGGGAAAGAAGGACGAGAGATGAAAGTAAGATGAAGGGAAAAGAAGATCATGAAAAGAATACGAGGGGATGAAGAAGAAAGGAGATGAGAGGAGAGGAAGGCAAATATGAGAAGAGAGGATGCATGAAAGAGGAGGTAAGAGGAACGAGGAGCGAGAGACGAGAGAATGATGAGTGGAAGAAGAGGAAAGATGGAAGGAAAGATAAAATGCAGGTGAGGGGAAGGAAGAAAGGGAAAGAGAGGAAAATGATGCACTGAAAAGAAGGAAGTGAAGGGAAGTAGTGATTGGGGAGGAGGAAGGGGGAAGAAGGAAAGATGAGAAAGAGATGAGGGGAAGGAGGAAAGGTGTGGAGGCAGGAAAAAAAAAGGGAGGAAGGAGAAGAAAGTAGAGAAAAGAGGGGCGCAAGGAGAGGAGATGTGGAGGCAAAAGGAGGGAGGAAGGAAGGAGAGAGAAGGGTGAAAGAATTAACAAACAGAGATGTGGAGGTAGCGAAGAGGAAGGAGAGAGTGGGGAGGGGCGGGGGGAAGGGGGAGGATGAGTGGGACAGGGGAGGAGAGAGGACCAACGAGACGTGTGGAGGGAGGAAGGGGCATGTCTATGGAAGGAAAGAAGAGAGAAAAGGGAAGAGGAAAGAAAGATGAGGAGACTGTATATGGGGAGGAAAGTCCTTGAGAGAGAGAGAGAGAGAGAGAGAGGAAAACCATTACGTAAAGGTGTGTGTGTGTGTGTGTGTGTGTGTGTGTGTGTGTGTGTGTGTGTGTGTGTGTGTGTGAGAGAGAGAGAGAGAGAGAGAGAGAGAACCCCAGGCATCCCGATACGCACTATCAATCACGCGCCACGAGATACGCTGAAAGGCCCCCAGATAACACCGTCCCCCCTATCACCCGTAACAGCATTTTCGAATTAACACCAAAGCACAACATGTAAACAGACCAGCGCTGTATAAACACACGGCGCAACAAGGATCCTGCTTACACCCTCACTCATATTGCCTCTCTGTCGGCATCCCTTGGAGGATTCGAGCCACCGTCCCCCCCAACACCCTACCACCCACCACTCTGCTGAATCAACATTTGGGTGGGGGAATGGGCGGGGGTGTAGAGGGTTAGAGGGGGTGGAAGAAGTAGGGGAAGAGCAGGGTGGGAGGAAAATGAGGATAGGGGGTAGAGAAGGATTGAGGAAGGAGGAAGGGGTACAGGATAGGAGAGAAGGAGAAGAGGAGAGGACAGGAAGCGAGAGAGAGGATTGGGCTACGAGTGAGAAGGAATGAAGCCTTGACAGCTGACCTAACACCAATCATTTGTCTATATATTAATATGTTGATCCCTTGGGCTATATCTTACTACACCCAAACGACTACATTCTACTTAGACCTTCAGAATGATGCACGTTTCTTGTTACATTTGCTACCACCCGGCGGTTTTATAATACCCTCCCACATTTATTCTCTAATAGTACGCGGTGGCGACTATCATGTACTCACTTGATGTAATGTTGCCTACTTACTCCTTCACCTTTATCATTCTTTTTTTCTGTCTTCCCTCTTCTTTTACTCTTTCATCCTTTCTATTACTTTTTACTACTCTTCTCTCTACTTCAGGTTACTCTACACTGCATGGCAAGCCTAACTGTTCCCTGCAACCCAGGAAGCCATTTACAACTCTGGGTGTTAACCATATAACCAAATAAAAGAGTGATGTGGAGCCTACTAAGGCGCCCTTAAGTAGCTGGAGAGCCGCAAATGCAGCGTCCATCCGGGAACCAAACCCCACACTCTTTCCCACGCCTCTCTATGGAGAGGTGCTGTCTGCCGCAGAAGAACATCGGTTCACTGCGCGGGACGGACCTGCAGGGGCGGTTGCTTGCCTGCGGCTGATGGGTCTGCTTGGCCAGACAGACCAGGGTTACTCAAAAACAACTCCTATTGTCTCTCTGTCAGAGTATTGGTGGATTCGAGCCAACGCCACGCACACCTCCGCTGAATTAACACTTAGGCATGGTGGTGGTGATTTATGGATCCTTTTGACACCATCTCGCACCTTTCAGACGACTGTATTCAGCTTGGGAGAGGCTTTTCCGAAGTCGAATAAATCGTCTCGCAGCAGCAAGAATACACTAAAAAATTGACGTCACCAGGATTAAAGGGACTGAAAGTTAAGAGCACGAACAGAGAGACAAACACACACAAACACAGATTATAATTGTACCTAATCCCTGGGCGGGCGGCATCCAAAACGAAACTAGTTCATAAAGGCATATCACTTGGAGATGTCCTTGTATAATGATTTACATGCCAGAATTAGCAACACACTCTAACAATCGCCACACTGTAATCGCATTTAATTAAGACGACAAATGAGGAGCAGTATCCAGAGGCTCTTATTATGTTAAACCATCTGGCGGTAACAAAAACACCACCACAACTAAGAACAAACAAACCAACAACAACCACTACTACTACTGCTTCTACTACTATTACTACTACTACTACTACTACTACTGCTTCTTCTTCTTCTGCTACTACTACTACTACTACTACTACTTTTGTTTGTACTACTACTATTACTACTACAAATTACATTATCGCAGTGGAAGTATCATTGTAACACGAATTCATTATACCAAAGTCAGCAGCTATACCCACCTCACACTAAGCTGACCTAAATCAGCCATCCCTCCATTTCAATACTCAGTTGTAACAAGAGATTAACACTAAAATAGAGTACCAGTATCGAAAAAGTGCCAAAGGAGGGAGGTAGAACGGTATAATTGTCCTATCCTGCCACTGAGCTACGTAAAACAAGCTGCAAAAGGGCGAAAGTCTGGGCCCGGGTGTGGGAAACGAACTAGGCTTCCTCTATCAGTCATTACACACTAACTGCACGTAATTAGAAGTCAAATGATAGGCTGT